>NC_143581.1:122657953-122979089 GCF_048544385.1 Mastigoproctus giganteus
AGATGAAAGAGGATATTTGTTGACATTAGACTTGAACTTCTGTAGACTGTAATTTTCAGAAAATACGTATGAAGGAAGGTTGTTCGAGAAAACGGCAGTTGAATGAATAAACGAGGAAGATGAAAAGTTGATTCTGTGGGTTTGAAGTTGGACAGTAAATGGATGTTGGCTGGTGGCGGCACGTGTTCAGACTGTTTTAAAAGAGAGAGCGGGAATTATAGAAGCCAATTCAGACGAACAGTGCCCATGGAAGTATCTGTAGAAGAGGCATGCAGCAGAAACAGTGCGTCTATGAGAAAGCGAGTGGAGAGAGACTCTGTTAGAGATGAATCATTAATTAACCTAACTGCCCTCTTCTGAATGGAATCAAGAAGCCTGAGAGAGGTTTTGGGGACACCACCCCAGATGTGGGAACAATATTCCATGGCAGGACAGATTTGCGATTTATACAGAGTGAGCAGCTGTTTGGAAGAAAAGTAACGCCGAGAGCGAAAGAGAAAACCAAGTTTTTTAGATGCAGAGGAAGCAATATTTGTAATGTGCTTGTGCCAAGAGAGATTAGAAGTCAGGGTAATCCCCAAAAGAGATATATTTTTGCCTAGAAATCGGAGTGTAACTAAAGATAAGCATAGGAGCAGAAGAATACTTTTTGCGAGATATAAGACAAGACTGAATTTTAGAAGGGTTGAAATCAACTAAGTTGTCTTTGCCCCCAAAAAGATCGGCATTTAAGGAATTGGTAGCAGATTTTCGAGAAGTTGAAGCTGATTGAGCAGGATAAGGTTTCTCAAAATGGAAAGTGGAATGCAATGTGCTATCATCGGCAAAATTATGGATAGGATTTCCAGTCAATGGAAGAAGGTCATTAATATACAAGAGGAAAAGAGTGGGGGAAAGAACTGAACCTTGGGGGACACCGGCATTAGTGGAGAAGTTAGAAGACAGAGAGCCATCTTCCATCACCCTCAGTGAGCGATCAGAGAGAAAACTGGATAACCAATTACTAAAAACAGTTGCCAAACCATAATTATTTTTTAGATCGAAAGCCTTTGAGATGTCAAGAACAACTACCTGTGTTTCACCGAACCTTACCATTGAATTAGTCCATAAATGGGTAACATAAGCCAGAATATCACCAATGGATCGACACTGGTGGAATCCATACTGGCGATCGTTGATCAGACGGAAGGTTTCTAGGTAGTTTTAAGAGTTGGCGATTAATTGATTTCTCCATTACTTTAGAAAGTGTAGAAGTAATTGCAATGTGACGATAATTGGATAGGAGGGATTTGTTATCCTTTTTAGGAACTGGCTGGATATGAGCAAATTTCCAAGCAGAAGGAAAAACACCTTTGGAATAAGAAAGTGAAAAAAGGCGGCAAAGAATAGGAGTAAGTTCAGGCGCACAGGTTTTGTGAACAAGTGGAGAAATACCATCGGGACCTGGAGCTTTCTTAGCATTAAGATTCATCAAAATCTTTCTAACGTCCTTTTGACGGAAGACCACAGGAGGCATTGAATGGAGCGTGTTGGGAATGGTGGGAGGTGTTTTACCAAGATCATTAATACATGAGTTGGAAGAAAAATGGGATGCTAGCAAGTCAGCTTTATCCTTGGCTGAAGTGACAACAGAACCATCTGGTTTGGACAGAGGTGGGAGCAGAGATGGGCAAAAGTTGCAGCCAAATAGCTTTGGAAAGAGACCAGAATGTTACCATTAGGGCAAGAAGCAAGTTTTCTACTCTTAGCCTGTTCAAACTCTAGTTTGGACTGATTGATAACTGCTTTACAATTGTTGCGAGCTTTGGTGTAGGCAGAAAATGAAACTGCTGAATTAGAAACAAGCCAATTACGATATGCAACATTCTTTTCTTGAACAGCCTTAACACATTTATTGGAAAACCAAGGTTTAGATAAAGGACGAAATTTTAAAGTGGAGTGTGGGATAAAGGATTCCATTCCTGCAAGAATAATTTCACTGACACAATCTGAGCAAACATTGACATCAGAAGTTTTGAAACAGTAATCTGACCAAGGAAAAGAAGAAAAGAAGTCTCGCAGGTCATCCCATTTTTCATTCTTGTAATGCCAAAACACGAGGTTGGGAATAGCCATGAGATAAAGGTTCCATTGGAGAAGAGACAATCACCAAGTTGTGATCTGAAGTGCCTAAAGGACCTCTCACTTCGACCGTGTACTTAGAAGGGTTGTTTGTGAGAAAAAGATCAAGTGTTTTGGCTGTATGTTTAGGATTGTCCGGTATTCTTCTAGGGAAATGAACAATCTGTGCAAGGTCATTAGTAATTGCAAAAGCCTCAACATCTCGATCTGCTGGGTAGGTGTGACTAGAAAATGGAAGCCAGCTGGAGTTGTGAACATTAAAATCACCAAGGAAAATTACCTCACTGTTAGGAAAGTTGGACTGGAGAAAGTCAAGTTGCAAGGAGAGGAAGTAAAAGAGCTCCATGTGATTAGTGGAGTTGGGAGAACGGTAGAGACAACAGATGAATTTGACACAATGAGGTAGAGAGATTTTAAGCCAGAGAAGATCAAAGAGAGGAGATTCCAAATTGCCAAGTCTCTGACAGGGAATATCAGAACGGACATATGCACAAGTACCACCTTTGAGGCGAAAGGAATCATACAGAGAATAATTTGGGCATCTGAGATGAGCAGATGAATCAACCGATAACTTAAATTCTGTCAGAAAAAGTACATGGGGTTTGGCAGACTATTTCCGCAGATAAGCTTGCTCTATTAGTTTGACAATTCATGGTGTATTGAATAGTAAGAAAAAGTGGGTGGGACATGCTGTATGAAGTAATGAAATTTCTGGATATGGCGTACACATAGTAAGAATATATATCCAGATCCTTGACATAACGTGGCATCGACAATGCTCCCCGCATACACACTACTCGGATTCCCTCCAGTCACTATCTGGCAGAGTAGAGGTAGCAAGATTATATACACTAGCTGATCCGGTAGCCTCCTAGAGAGTTACTAATAGGTTCGGTCCAGTGTACTAACTAGCGGCCGGCCTGCGAACACCTTTTTAGAGCTGTACCCTCGAAATGTAAGGAATATTGGATCTCGCCACGATGTTCATCATAACTTAAAGTCATCAATCATACTGCATGATGGAAGAGATAGGGAAAGGTTGACCGGAACTTAGCTCTAGAGACTAAACATGGGTTCCACCACTTCAGGCCTCCAATAAGCAAAGTGGTGGTATTTCACCAGTTGATGAGAGTCATCTACCACCTAGTACTGCCTGGTAACATAAAGGGGCGGAATTCCTCCATGTATTGTGAGCACCACACCTCGACCCCTGCTTCAGTTGGTTTACACCTGGATGGTCACCCACCATGTACTTATGCATGGAGGTTATACCCAGGAATACTAACAGTCCCGCCATCATGAAGGTGCAAGCAGAGGATTTGGCTGTCACAGACCATCCGAACTTCGCCGAAATTGGGTCAACTTGACTTGAGTGTTAACTGAATATCAGTTCAATCAGTGTTTTAGACTCCCCAGGTAGCAAGTACAGATTGTCTGGCATATCTGAGAGAATGTCTGTTACAACCTCAAGGAGCTTCCTCAAGTTGAGGAAGGATGGTTGCAGAATAGTTATGCAGAAGTTTACCTTTAGCTAGTGGGTAGTTGATTGTTGAAACGGGTTTCCATCTGTTGTGGAATTGGATGGTTTGAATAAATTCAAGGAAAAACTGGACAGATTCTTGGATGATATGGATGGGAGAATTGTGTAGTATTTTTTATTTTTTTGGCTAATGGTATATAAGCTTGCTTTCCTGCATCATTTGCCCCTACTAGTATTACCACTACTCCTAATTCTCTACTGAAGTTTTCAACAAAAGAAAATTATTGCTCCTTGGTACTTATATGACACAAATTCATAGTAAGACTACAAGATTCTCCTGTGGACTTTAAAATCTGAACTACTTCACCACATTGTGATGCTCATATTTACTTAACCTGTGATTCTTACTTAGTGCCACAGTTTATCGGATGATTTGTGGCTAACCATGACCATTTATTAAAATTCATCTGCTGATACAACATTCATCTGTTGGCTTCTTTGCTTACTGATAAATATCTACCAATGAATGTGAATGTTGAATACTTGATTTGGTTCCATCTATCTATGACTGTTCACTTCTTAGTTTGGTTACCAACTTACATTGACAATTTCCAAAATTCTGCGAGTTTTTATATATATATATATATATATAATTTTTTTTTTTTAATATCTTGCCCTTTTTTATGTATATATATATTTTTTCTTTCTATTTTATATATATACATTTTTTCCTTTCTTTTTTATATATATATTTTTTTATTTTATATAATTTTTTTTCTTTTCCTTTTTATTATATACATTTTTTCTTTCTTTTTATTATATATACTTTTTTTTTTGTCTTATCCTTGGTCTGGGTGGCTACTGGTGTGGGATTTTTGCTGGCACCAAGTGTAATAGCACCATCTTCAGTGGGTGTGGGATATTACCCATTAGGGCAGACAATGATTGTAGTGTCTGAGGCCCACCACTTTTCACACTTAGTGAAAAGTGGCCTACCTCCCCATGATATAGAGAGTCACTGGGCAGGCTTTCCAGGTGATCTTCCTGGTGACTAAATGCCCAGAAATTACTAAACAACACACACACTGCATAAACATAACATTACACACATTTCTGGCCTTTTACAGGGTCCTGTATTCACCACAGTGTACCAAGGCAGAGTTCAGCTGGCACTCTGGAGACACTGAACATAAATGTCTTATACATGTACATGTCTTACCCTGATTACTATCATTAATCACCCTACCAACCTTTGTATCATTTGCAAACTTAGCCATTAATCCTGACATATCTTCATCAGTATCATTAATAAATATAGAAAACAACAATAGGCCCCTGCACACAACCCTGTGGGACTCCATGTTCAGTAGATGGTGGAACAGATCGAAGAGATCATATCTACAACTGTATTGAAGATAAGAAAAGAGGATAAGGCAGAATAGGATACTAAATTGAAAACAAAATCAGAAGAAGAATAGAGCTTGCTTAAATGCCCGGAGTGAATTGGAAATGGTGTCCAGCATGCCCAGAAGTTAGAAACAGGAAATACTCATTTATTGTATATGCTTCTTGAAACCTGAAGGAAATGTTAGCTGCACAATCACTTTTGATATGAACTTTTTTTTTTTTCATTAACACCTTAAATGAATTTGAATTTGTTAATGGACATTTGCAAATACTTTGAAAATGAACTTTCATACAATAAGCTATTTTTATCCAGTAAACTAAATCTAATTGATGTGTATTATTCTAAGGAAACTGTTTCGCAGTGTGTTAGTATAATTTATGAATGAAGGAAATATAAATTTCACAAGCAATTTTTGTAATTCAGTATTTAAATGGAGGAATATTGTGATTTCCAGATGGAATGTACATTGTGCAGTTCATTGGAAAGAAAGTAAAATTTTTTTTTTTTTTATGAAAACCCCAAACATGAGAGGTATTAGAACCTATAGTACTTAGTAACGTGCTTAGGTTGGAGGTTGAGAAGACAAAACAAGATATTTGTTGACAGTAGACTTGAACTTCTGTAGACTAATTTTCAGGAAATACGTACGAAGGAAGGTTGTTCCAGAAAATAGCAGTTGAATGAATAAACGACGAAAATGAAAAGTTGGTTCTGTGAGTTTGAAGTTGGACAGTAAATGGAAGTTGGCTAGTGGTGGCACGTGTTCAGACTGTTTTGAAAGAGAGAGGTGGGAATTATAGAAGCCAATTCAGAAGAACAGTGCTCATGGAAGTATCTGTAGAAAAGGCATGCAGCAGAAACAGTACATCTATGAGACAGCGAGTGGAGAGACTCTGTTAGACAGGAATCATTAATTAATCTAAGTGCCCTCTTCTGAATGGAATCTAGAAGCCTGAGAGAGGTTTTGGGGGCACTGCCCCAGATGTGGGAACAATATTCCATGGGAGGATGGATTTGCGATTTGTACAGAGTGAACAGCTGTTTGGAAGAAAGGTAAGAAAGAAAGGTTTTCACTTTCACCGAGAGCGAAAGAGAAAACCAAGTTTTTTAGATGCAGAGGAAGCAATATTTGTAATGTGCTTGTGCCAAGAGAGATTAGAAGTCAGAGTAATCCCCAAAAGAGATATATCATTTTGCCTAGAAATTGGAGTGTCACCAAAGATAAGCATAGGAGCAGAAGAATCCTTTTTGTGAGATATAAGACAAGACTGAGTTTTAAAAGGATTGAAATCAACAGGTTGTCTTTGTCCCACTGGAGAATTACCTGGAGATCGGCATTTAATGAATTGGTAGCGGATAGTCGAGAAGTTGAAGATGATTGGAAAGGGCAAGTTTTCTCAAAATGGAAAGTGGAATGCAATGTACTATCATCTGCAAAACTATGGATAGGATTTCCAGTCAATGGAAGAAAGTCATTAATATACAAGAGGAAAAGAGTGGAGGAAAGAACTGAACCTTGGTGGACACCAGCATTAGTGGAAAAGTTGGAAGACAGAGAGCAATCTACCATCACCCTCAGTGAGCAATCAGAGAGAAAACTGGATAACCAATTACAAAAAGCAGTTGGCAAAGCATAAGATGGAAGCTTGTTTAGGAGACCTTTATGCCAAACAAGATTGAAAGCCTTTGAGATGTCAAAAGGAACCGCTTGTGTTTCCCCGATCTTTTCCATTGAATTTGTCCATAAGTGGGTAACATAAGAATATCACCAGTGGATCGACACTGACGGAATCCATACTGGTGATCATTGATCAGACAGAAGGTTTCTAGATAGTTTAAGAGTTGGAAGTTAATTAATTTCTCTATTACTTTAGAAAGAATAGAAATAATTGCAATGGGACGATAATTGGATGGGAGGGAATTGTCATCCTTTTTAGGAACTGGCTGGATATGAGCAAATTTCCAAGCAGAAGGAAAAACACCTTTGGAATAAGAAAGTGAAAAAAGGCGGCAAAGAACAGGAATAAGTTCAGGAGCACAGATTTCGAGAACAAGTGGAGAAATACCGACAGCACCTGGAGCTTTCTTAGCATCAAGATTCGTCAAAATCCTTCTGACCTCCTTTTGACAGAAGATCACAGGAGACATTGAATGGAGTGTGTTGGGGATGGTGGGAGGTGTTTTACCAAGATCATTAATACAGGAGTTGGAAGAAAAATGGGATGCTAGCATGTCAGGTTTATCCTTGGCCGAAGTGACAACAGAACCAACTGGTTCTGACAGAGGTGGGAGCAGAGATGGGCAAAAGTTGCAGCAAATAGCTTTGGCAAGAGACCAGAATGTTTGCTTACCATTAGGACAAGAAGCACATTTTCTACTCTTAGCCTGTTCAAAATCTAGTGTGGACTGATTAATAACTGCTTTACAATTGTTGCGAGCTTTGTTGTAGGCAGAAAATGAAACTGAAGATTTGGAAACAAGGCAATTACGATATGCAACGTTCTTCTCTTGAACAGCCTTACCTTAGCAGATTTATTGGAAAACCATGGTTTAGATAAAGGACGAGATTTTAAAGTAGAGTGTGGAACAAAGGATTCTATTTCTACAAGAATAATTTCACTGATACGATCTGAGCAAATGTTGACATCAGAAGTTTTTAAACAATAATCCAAGAAAAGAAAAGAAATCTCGCAGGTCATCCCAATTTGCATTCTTGTAATGCCAAACAATTCGAGGTTTGGAATAGCCATGAGATAAAGGCTCCATTGGAGAAGAGACAATCACCAAGTTGTTTTCTGAAGTGCCTAAAGGACCACTCACTTCAACCGTGTACTTAGAAGGGTTGTTTGTGAGAAAAAGATCAAGCGTGTTGGCTGCATGGTTAGGATTGTCCAGTATTCTTGTAGGTAAATGAACAATCTAAAATCTCATTAGTAATTACAAAATGCACGTTATGTGAAACCAGAAACTCTCGATTCTGTCGTGTGTGCTACCACAGTTTGCATAGACAGTGGTTCCTCCCCCTTTACGATACCACATTTTCAAAACCTGGTTGCATATTCATACTTGCATCCCAGTTTGCATGGGTGCCATGCTTCCATACTGAGGACAGATTTCTGTCTTTTGAAAATTTTTTTGTCCTGAAAATTTGAAATGGTTTTTAAAATAAATACAAAGAAATTCCTGTTTTTCTATTAATGAAAATTGGCAATTGGGCACTTGCTTTTCAGCAGTTATAATGCAAGATACTCTTGCCAGTTCTGAAATGTGTAACATTCATTAAATGTCAAAATAAAAAGAAATTGGCAGTGTATTTCAGTTGCAGCAGGCCTAAACGTGTTGCCGAGCTCAGTTTTGACACATGATGATGTCATGTAACATTGAATAGCTGCACCTGCACCAAATTGAATTCTGTAGTTTGGTGCATAATTCTTCTGGCAGGCTGCAAAATACGACTCCTGCAGAAAATTCAGAGAAGTGAGTGGCATCAGCTGGAGCCTTTTGTGTTTCTTTGAAAGCGGAGTTCTTATCTGTTATGAAAAGTTTGCATTTCTGTTAAGGATGTATTAGACGTGATGTGGAATTTACAAAATTCACCCTCGTTTAGCATTCATTCCTTTTCTTAATTCTTTTGCATGTATCAGTAGATATAAATGCTTTATGAAGTGAAAAATGGCAGCATTGAAATTTTTAAAGAATAACAGCCCAGTTGATGATGCATCTGTGAAAAATAAATTGCACTGGGAATGGTTACTTGAGAGCAATGTAAACAACCATCAGCATCATGGATGGTGTCAGTGTCAAGCAGCATGAATTCTGTTATTGTATTTTCACACACACACGTTCACATAAAAACACTTACGTTATGTTTTACGTTCACATATTAGGCGCCTCCGTAGCCAGGTGGGAAGGAGCAACAGTGCGTAGCACACGCTTCTTGATTAGACCGGGGTTCGAGCCAATCACAACCAAATAAGGAGGATGTGGAAAGGTCAGGGAATGACCACCGCATATTCCCAGAGCAATATGGCCTTAGTTGCTAATGCTCCTAAAAACCAAACATAAAATCTATTATGAAAGTAATGCCGAAAAGGCCCTATCAAAACATAGCAAGGATTATATCCATCAAAAAAATCTACTTGCCCAGAGTGTCATGAAAATGTTATCTGGAGTGAATCCAGTAATCATAAAGCCATCTTTATTTGATAAAATAGTAGATCAAAAAGCAATTGTTGCTTGCTTTTTAGAAGAAAACAGTGTGCCATTTATGTTAACCCCAAGGCTGATTGGCCTTGGCTGCTGAGTAGCTAAAGACAGATTAGCTCTGTCTAAACTTGAAATGGAGAGAACAAACGCTACTTACATCGCAACTTGTGGCATGGCTAAATGTATGAAAGAAAATTTAGTTAACAAATTAAAGTGTAATTTTTTTTCTATGAACTTTGATGAAGCTAATCAAGTGAGAGATAAGATGGTGAATGTTATGGTAAGAGTCTTTGATGAACAGCAGAATATGGTACTGGAATTTAGGTATCAGAAAAGAGAATCTTTCAACAGGAAAAAATATTTGTGCAAAAATAATTGATCTCTCAAAAGAAAATGGACTTGAATTCACTCAAGTTATCAGTTGCCTTTTTTATGTTAAAAACGTTTTTACTGGCATTATTCCAAAAATTTTTTAACGAAAAGCTGTCATGCAAAAAGCGTTACAAAAATTTATTCCAGTTTAATTTATCTTCTACTGGAGCAAATTAAATGAAATTTTGCACGGAGCTTAGCTCTACTAGAGGAAAAACTTTCAGACCTCTGAAAATTGCAGTAATTTTTCTAGGATAGCGGAAAATATGAACATGTGATCAAAGAAATTTTCTCACATAATAAACAGGATAATGTGGACATATAGCATGTTGGAAAGCTAAGGAATTTCGAAACAGAAATATTAAGGTTTTAAGATACAAAAAAACTTTGGGAAAGTGGAAAATGTGTTAATTTGAAAATGCATCTGGTTTCAAGTCACCTAATGTTTTCAGATAGAATGTAATTTTTTATTTACAATTAAACTCTGAGGTTGGAAAGCAGTTCTGCACATTTATGAAAACATTCTTCAACTTGGACATGTCATCAGATCTTTTGATAAATACTACACATAATGGAATAACTATAGATTGTGTATTTAGTCATGAACTAAAATCTCTTCAATGTAAAAATTATATATCCTACTTTAGTCATCACAGACTAATACTTTCAGTAACTGATATGTAATTATTATTAATAAAATAAAAACATTGTTATATTATAATCCATGAATTTTATTAATATCTGAAAATTAAAATGTTTTTAATGCCTGCTGATGACTCTTAAATGTAAAGCACATTAAATATGCTAGCGGCAGGACATATTATGTACCTGGTACAGAATTTTTTATATTTTTATTGATATATAAAATAGGTATGAAAGTTTGCAAAAATGGAGTTGTAACTCTCATTATAAATAAAAATGTAAATCTTTTAAACATAGATGGAGATGGTTCACAAATTACATAATTCAGCCAGACTTTTCTTTAATTACTTCAACACAGTTATTGAAAACTTTGCAACCGACATATTCTGTGACATAAATGAGTTACCCAAAGCTAAGTAGTTGTTTTCTGAATTATAAAATATGTTAATTCAAAGTTAAATGGCATGTGTTCAGACCAATAGAAAATAGGTTTGTGCAAATGCTTGTGATATTATATTAGTTTTTTGACTGAAGAGGAGCAATATAAATACAAAGAACTAGTTAATTCTTTGTATGATAAATGTGATGCATCAAAAGAGCAAATAGTCTACTTCAGAGCCACCTACAAAAGCAGAAAAGTTCAGCTTCAAATAAAAAGTGAAAGGATGCAATTTTTGTATTGTCATTTAACCCTTATAAGAAATATGTTTACTTCAATGCTTATAAAGATATCTTGCCTCATTTTAATAAATTAGCAAAAATCCTTCAAAGAGCACATAATGTAATGTCCTTGGTGCACTCTGAAATTTTACAGGGTGATTTTACTAAAACATTTTTGTCATACTTCTTAAAATCTGAATTTTTACCAAAAGAAGTTGGTATCAGTGGCTTAAAAAATTTCAGATTGTGAAAAGCAGTATTGTGATTAATATCTGAATGTTGGTAGTTTTGCATATAAAGATTTATCTGAGGCCAAGAAAGAAAAGAAAAAATGGGTGATCCAATTGTATAAGTCACTTTGAAAAGCACATGAAGAAACAAGTGAATATCTTTTCAAAACTTTACCTTTAAATAACATGCATTTAATATATTTATCTGCACTGGACCCAAAAGCCACGAATGAGAGTAGTTGTAACAGCATTTGTCAGGCTATCTGAACTTTTGACAAATGTATTTCCTGTAGAAATTTCAGGAAATATCTTGGAAGAAGTACAAATATATGTAACAGATCTAGCAGAAAATGAAATCAAAAGCTAAATATAATGTGGGTAAAACCTCTAGAATTGATTTTAACTGGTGGTCTCATTTATTTAAATAAAGGAAAACGATACTGCCAAATATGAACTGATATCTACTTTATCAAAAGCTTTGTTGATTACATTTTCCAACCCTCATGTTGAAGGCTCATTTAGCATCATGGATGATATTATTACAGTTGATAGAACATCTTTAAATGTCAAATTATGAGGGTACAAGCATATTAAGTATTATCTACACAATCAAAAAATTAAAAGCACAGAAATAAAGCTGAATTATAAGATGAGGAAATCAATTCATGAAGCATGCAGAAGATATCAAGCACTTTTAGAAAAAAGGTATGATTCTAAGTTCAGATTCTGTTAAAATAAATAATTGTACCATTTCTCTTTCAGAGAAATGGGAGGATACTTTTAGTTCATTCAAACCAATGATGTTGTTTTATAGAAACATAGTTTAGAAACAGTGGAAAGTAAGACAAGTAAAAATATAAAAATCTGTGCCAGATCAGGAAATTCCAATGAAGCGAAATCTGTAAAAGAAGACTTAAGCAAAAGAAACTGTAAAATTAGATCATGGGAAAATAAGATTTTTCCAGAATAAAAAAAGCCATTTAATGTTATTTTTAAAAGCAGACTTAGCTATTGTTGTATTGATTTGTTTTCCACAACATTCAACTGATTTCAAGAGAATTTTTGTGATACTTTTCTGTTTTATCTTCTGATGGTAGTCTTATCCAAAGTTAGATTTTTCAAGCACTAATATATTGTATTGTAATATTTTGTTTAAATCAGTGCAATTACTGTGATATATTTTATTTAAAAATCATCATTGGAGCCACAGGTTTTGTTTTTCTGTGATATTTTCTTTTATCTCATAAAAAGAAATATGTTATTGCGAAACAAATTGTAAAATAAATTCTATGTAAAGAAAGTTAAATTTACTTTTCTGCTTTACATATTCTGATTTTTTTCAAACAATTCTATTGAAATAAATACATTGCTGATTATATTTTTAACTGAAATGAAATTCTAATGGCTAAACTTACTCCATATTGCTTTTGAGAAGGAGTGAATTTTTTCATTCAATCAAGTGCTGTTGATGATGATGATGGCAAAAATTGGTTGGATATTTTTCAGTCTTGGTGACCTGTACAGTTTGTAGTATATTTAGTGGTTGTAATTTAGACTCTGGAATCATCAGCAACACTGCTGTTGGTATTCCTACCCACAATTTGAATTTTGGGCAGGGGCTGACATGATGATTGACAGATCTTCCCAGTAATGAGCACTTACTGCTAATTGGCTGCAGAATGTCTCTTTAGTGGCATTGTGATCATCAGATCTGTCCCCTGGATGTTGGCCAGTGAAACAATATTGACATTCTGGGTACTATATGTAATATATTGCTTCCCTCTGCTTAAGACTGGTAAGCTTAGGCAGAGGAGGCAATATATTGTATTATCTTTGGTGGTCTTAAATTTACCCAGGATATTTTTAAGTTTTTTGCTAAGGACCTACCCAGGATATTTTAAGTTTTTTGCTAAGGACCTATACATGTTCTATGTGATGTGCACAAAGAACTCACAGTAGAATTACTTATTTAGCAATGATTCTGGATTCCATATTGAATATTATCAGACACAGTCAGGAAAGATTTGGCAGCTGTTATTAACTGTACAGCTAGTACTGTAGTTATAACCCCTGTCTGGCATCTTCCCTTTACTGTAAGTCATCTCACACCACACTGACTGAACACCCATCTGAACTAGATATGACCTCTTGGAAATTCTAGGTGCTTTCATGCATTCTTATAAAAACATCCCTCCTCCAACCATCTCTCTCTCTCTCTCTCTCTCTCTCTACCACATTGTATTCACTGTAGTGAAATTCTTCATCTCCTGTCTTCTCTAAATGGTACCATATCTATGTTAATCCTATTATATGAGCATTGGTTGACGTAATCAGAAGTTCAAATTCATTTAATTTATTCACAATACTCATGGCATTGCTATATAGACAAAGTAATTTTATATATTTTTTTTTTTTACAATAAATCCCTTAAACTTGTACATTTTCCCCTCGTTGCTTGTGATTGCTGATTTTTGCACATATTTTAGTGTTTCCTCTGCATAAAGAAATTAGAGATTGCACACAAGTATTCTCAAGGAGGCTGCAAATATATTTTTTGTCCGTGCCATTAACCTGAATAACTCCTACAATACCCCTAACCACTCAAATTAGTACGCTTTCTATTTGATCAATTAGCCTCATCAGTGGCTTTAGCAAAAACTTGCATTACCCCTATTCAAATAGTAAAAGGTAACTTTGAACTATAACAAATTATCTCTAGTCATGCTTGCCATTTTAATAATTCCTTATAGTTATATAAGTTAGTGCATTAGCATCATTTCTGTACACAGTAAACCAACCGAAGTCATGCAGTAGTATCATTACATAACATCTCATGTTGTGAATTCCTTCACGAGTTGCCTATCCTATTATACTTTGAATAAGTAACACTTCCCCAGTAGAGAAGAAGAGAATAGTCTTCTCTACTGGGAAAGAGAATACTATTGTCTACCACCCGAGTAGAGAAGACAATAGTCTTCTCTACTAGGGTGGTATGCTGTGCTGCTGCTGCTACATTATCGACCTGCTATGGGCATCAACCATGCATGGCTGTTGGCTGATTGTTTGACTGCTGGCTTTAGCAAAAACTTGCATTACCCCTATTCAAATAGTAAAAGGTAACTTTGAACTATAACAAATTATCTCTAGTCATGCTTGCCATTTTAATAATTCCTTATAGTTATATAAGTTAGTGCATTAGCATCATTTCTGTACACAGTAAACCAACCGAAGTCGTGCAGTAGTATCATTACATAACATCTCATGTTGTGAATTCCTTCACGAGTTGCCTATCCTATTATACTTTGAATAAGTAACACTTCCCCAGTAGAGAAGAAGAGAATAGTCTTCTCTACTGGGAAAGAGAATACTATTGTCTACCACCCGAGTAGAGAAGACAATAGTCTTCTCTACTAGGGTGGTATGCTGTGCTGCTGCTGCTACATTATCGACCTGCTATGGGCATCAACCATGCATGGCTGTTGGCTGATTGTTTGACTGCTGTTGAGCCAGTCGCGGTAGACTTGTGACACCACAGAATGGGAGCACTTAACCATGTTGGCTATTTTCAAGACTTCACATCTTGCCCCCAAAATTATTTCACATTCAATGTCAGAAAGATCTTGATGCCAACCCATTCTTTCTCTCAGACACTCAGCTGATGCCCTGTGTAGGAACTACAATCTTATATTGGGCATTCCTGACTTTAAGCCTTCACCAGCATCATAGACCATTCCATTCCATTTGCATTAGCGATACCTCATTACACAATGAGGTATCGCTAATGCAAAGCCATTAGCGATAATGGGGTATAAAATACAGATAACTGTCACAAAAACATCAACCATTCAACTACTGCCAAAATATTGAATATAGAGAGAAAAATCAGTATTTTTCCCCTCTATGTAGAATTTAAACAATGAAATATGTAAAAAGATGCAGTTAAATGTCCTTGAGGTTGTCACAGATATTCTCTCAGATATGCCAGATAAGCTGTACTTGTTACCTGGGAGTCTAAAATGCTGATGGAACTGATATTCGGGTGACACTCAAGTCAAGTGGACCCAATTTCGGCAAAGTCCGGACGGTCTGTGACAGCCAAATCCTCTGCTTGCACCTTCACGATGGTGGGACTGTTAGTAATCCAGGGTATAACCTCCATGCACAAGTACATGGTGGGTGACCACCCAAGTGTGAACCAAAGTAAGCAGGGGTTGAGGTGTGGCGCCCACACCACATGGAGGAATGCCGCCCCTCTATGTTACCAGGCAGTACTAGGTGGTAGATGACTCTCATCAACCAGTGAAATACCAACACTTTGCTTATTGGAGGCTTGAAGGGGTGGAACTCATGTTTAGTCTCTAGAGCTAAGGTCCGGCCAACCATTTCCCATCTCTTCCATCATGCAGTGATTGATGACTTTTAAGGTTAAGATGAATGTCGTCGCGAGATCCAATATTCCTTACATTTCGAGGGTACAGCTCTAAAACGGTGTTCGCAGGCCGGCCGCTAAATAGTACACCGGACCAAACCTATTGGTAACTCTCTAGGAGGCTTCCGGATCAGCTAGTGAATAATCTTGCTACCTCTACTCTGCCAGATAGTGACTGGAGGGAATCCGAGTAGTGTGTATGCGGGGAGCATTGTCGAGGCCACGTTATATCAAGGATCTGGGTATATTCTTACCACATGTACGCCATATCCAAAAATTTCATTACTTCATACAGCATGTCTCACCCACTTTTTCTTACTATTGAATACACCATGAATTGTCAGACTAATAGAGCAAGCTTATCTGCGAAAAGATCTAAACCTCCCAAGGACTTCCTAATTCATTTCACAAATATACGTGGTCTCAATTCTAATCTCAACGATGTCCATTTCCACTTGCAGTCTTCCAAACCCCATGTACTTTTTCTGACAGAATCTCATTTATCGGTTGATTTCAACTACTGCTCATCTCAGATGTCCAAATTATTCGCTGTATGATTCCTTTCGCCTCAAAGGTGGTACTTGTGCATATGTCCGTTCTGATATTCCCTGTCAGAGACTTGGCAATTTGGAATCTCCTCTATTTGATCTTCTCTGGCTTAAAATTTCTCTACCTCATTGTGTCAAATTCATCTGTTGTCTCTACCGTTCTCCCAACTCCACTAATCACTTGGAGCTCTTTGACTTCCTCTCTTTGAAACTTGACTTTCTCCAGTCCAACTTTCCTAACAGTGAGGTAATTTTCCTTGGTGATTTTAATGTTCACAACTCCAGCTGGCTTCCGTTTTCTAGTCACACCGACCCAGCAGGTCGAGATGCTGAGGCTTTTGCAATTACTAATGACCTAGCACAAATTGTTCATTTACCTACAAGAATACCGGACAATCCTAATTATACAGCCAATACGCTTGATCTTTTTCTCACAAACAACCCTTCTATGTACAAGGTCGAAGTGAGAGGTCCTTTAGGCACTTCAGATCACAAATTGGTGATTGTCTCTTCTCCAATGGAACCTTTATCTCATGGCTATTCCCAACCTCGTGTTGTTTGGCATTACAAGAATGCAAAATGGGATGACCTGCGAGATTTCTTTTCTTCTTTTCCTTGGTCGGATTACTGTTTCAAAACTTCTGATGTCAACGTTTGCTCAGATCGTGTCAGTGAAATTATTCTTGCAGGAATGGAATCCTGCAAGAATAATTTCAAGAATAGTTTTCCCACACTCCACTTTAAAATCTCGTCCTTTATCTAAACCTTGGTTTTCCAATAAATATGCTAAGGCTGTCCAAGAGAAGAATGTTGCAAATCGTAATTGGCTTGTTTCTAATTCTTCAGTTTCATTTTCTGCCTACACCAAAGCTCGCAACAATTGTAAAGCAGTTATTAATCAGTCCAAACTAGAGTTTGAACAGGCTAAGAGTAGAAAACTTGCTTCTTGCCCTAATGGTAGCCGAGCATTCTGGTCTCTTGCCAAAGCTATTGGCCGCAACTTTTTTCCCATCTCTGCTTCCACCTCTGTCCAAACCAGATGGTTCTGTTGTCACTTCAGCCAAGGATAAAGCAGACCTGCTAGCATCCCATTTTTCTTCTAGCTCATGTATTAATGATCTTGGTAAAACACCTCCCACCATTCCTAACACGCTCCATTCAATGCCTCCTGTGGTCTTCCGTCAAAAGGATATCAGAAGGATTTTGATGAATCTTGATTCTAAGAAAGCTCCAGGTCCTGATGGTATTTCTCCACTAGTTCTCAAAACCTGTGCTCCTGAACTTACTCCTATTCTTTGCCGCCCTTTTTCACTTTCTTATTCCAAAGGTGTTTTTCCTTCTGCTTGGAAATTTGCTCATATCCAGCCAGTTCCTAAAAAGGGTGAAAAATCCCTCCCATCCAATTATCATCCCATTGCAATTACTTCTACTCTTTCTAAAGTAATGGAGAAATCAATTAACCGCCAACTCTTAAACTACCTAGAGACCTTCCGTCTGATCAACGATCGCCAGTATGGATTCCGTCAGTGTCGATCCACTGGTGATAATCTGGCTTATGTTACCCATTTATGGACTAATTCAATGGAAAGGTTTGGTGAAACACAAGTAGTTGCTCTTGACATCTCAAAGGCTTTTGATCGTGTTTGGCATAAAGGTCTTCTAAACAAGCTTCCATCTTATGGTTTGCGAACTGTTTTTAGTAATTGGTTATCCAGTTTTCTCTCTGATCGCTCACCGAGGGTGATGGTAGATGGCTCTCTGTCTTCTAACTTCTCCACTAATGCTGGTGTCCCCCAAGGTTCAGTCCTTTCCCCCACTCTTTTCCTCTTGTATATCAATGACTTTCTTCCATTGACTGGAAATCCTATCCATAGTTTTGCCGATGATAGCACATTGCATTCAACTTTCCATTTTGAGAAACCTTGTCCTGCTCAATCAGCTTCAACTTCTCGAAAATCTGCTGCCAATTCCTTAAATGCCAATCTTCAGGTAATTCTCCAGTGGGGGCAAAGACAACTTAGTTGATTTCAACTCTTCTAAAACTCAGTCTTGTCTTATATCTCGCAAAAAGGATTCTTCTGCTCCTATGCTTATCTTTAGTGACACTCCGATTTCTAGGTAAAATGATATATCTCTTTTGGGGATTACCTTTACTTCTAATCTCTCTTGGCACAAGCACATTACAAATATTGCTTCCTCTGCATCTAAAAAACTTGGTTGTCTCTTTCACTCTCGGCGTTATTTTTCTTCCAAACAGCTGCTCACTCTGTATAAATCGCAAATCCGTCCTGCCATGGAATATTGTTCCCACATCTGGGGTGGTGCCCCCAAAACCTCTCTCAGGCTTCTTGATTCCATTCAGAAGAGGGCAGTTAGGTTAATTAATGATTCATCTGTAACAGAGTCTCTCCACTCACTTTCTCATAGACGCACTGTTTCTGCTGCATGCCTCTTCTACAGATACTTCCATGGGCACTGTTCTTCTGAATTGGCTTCTGTAATTCCCGCTGTCTCTTTCAAAACAGTCCGAACACGTGCCGCCACCAGCCAACATCCATTTACTGTCCAACTTCAAACCCACAGAACCAACTTTTCATCTTCCTCATTTATTCATTCAACTGTCATTTTCTGGAACAATCTTCCTTCATACGTATTTCCGGAAAATTACAATCTACAGAAATTCAAGTCCAATGTCAATAAATATCTTCTTTCGTCTTTTCAACCTCCAACCCAAGCATGGTACTAAGTACTATAGGTTCTAATATCTCTCGTGTTTGGGGTTCACATAAAAAAAAAAAAAAAAAAAAAAAAAAGAATTCCTCCTTTAAAAAAATAAATTTCTTCTGCTAACTAGGGCAGGCCATGCTCATGTTAATGATTTCATTTAAAACAAAATCCATCAAACTCTAAAAATAAGGGATGCATCTTGTTATTTAGAAATAACAATTAAAATTAAGGATGCATAACTAAAAATAAGGGATGCATCTTGTTATTTAGAAAAGGCATTATTAACTTTTAAAGAAAGCTTACATCTCACAATTTGCATGCTTATTAAAAAAAAGCTACGGTGTTGTATTCCTGCAGTACTAATTATTAACTATCAAGATATTAAAAGAAAAAATTTTTTTTTTTTAAATTAAAATATATGTAAAATTATTAACTTGGATTTTTAACTAATAATTAACCAAGCATAAAAGATCTTTTTTACTGTTATTAATTTTAATTTAAAAGTTATTTTTTAACTTTTAAGTTAAAAGTTAAAAAATAACTTTTTTTTTTACCCCTCCACAGAGAGTTAATTGGATTAAAAGGAATATTTCTGTCACAGATCTATATCAAGAGTTGATGCTGAATTTAGTTTCTGCACATACATATTATTTACGACCTGTATTGTCACAACTGCTGAATCTTTTTCTTACAGGTAACATAATTTTGTTTTTACAATGTTTATATCTAATAAAAAAAAATTGAGAAAATTTTTATTTTTATAGGTAATATTAGAGAATGTTTTTTGTTAGTGTTATCACTGGTTTTTACAGCACTAAAACTAAATATTGCATTAGTTGAGGCATATGATTCAAGAAAGCAAGCTTATACAGCATCAGCCAAAAAAAAAAAAAAAAAAAACCTTCCCATTTCACCCATCTGGTCACTCCAAATGTTTGTCTAGTTCAGCCTTAAATTTATTTAAGCTATCAACTTCCACAACAGATGGAAGTCTGTTCCAGCAATCAACTACCTACTGGCTAAAGGCAAACTTCCGCACATCCATTCTACAACTGTTTCTGCTTAATTTGAATCTATGCCCCCTCAGGTTCTTAATCTGAGCAAGCGGAAGTATCCCATCAGCATTGAGCCTGCTCAAACCATTCAAGGCCTTATATACCTCGATCAGATCACCTCGCAGGTACCTAGTCTCCAGATGCTGCAACTTGCAGAACTTAAGCCTTCATAAGTGCACCCCCTTGTTCCTCTCACCAATCTTGTTGCCCTTCTCTACTTGTTCTAGCAACTCTATGTCCTTCCTAAAATGAGGCCTCTAGACTGGTATACAGTACTCAAGGTATGGCCAACCATTGCCTTATACAAAGCGATAATCACCTCCTTGTCTCTGCTAGCAAAATTCCTATATATCTTTAACAAAACTCCACGACCTGCTCTGGCAGCCCACCCGCACTGCTCGGAGAACTTCATATCTGACTGCACATATACTGCAGAGGAGATAAGATTGTATCAGCAAGCACGTAGTGACCTTTCATTAGTATCTTTTTAAAATTCTTTTAAATATTTGTAAAACATAGCATATTGTTAAAACTAACCAATTTTTATTTCCTGTGTTAATTTTGAATCTTTTCATATTTCAATATACAGAATGTTTTATTTTTAAAACTATCTTGGAACTATTTTGAAATTGTTAATTCTGACCATTGCAGTTACATTGCAGTACACTTAAAATTGTACCCATAACAGGGTACAATTTTAAGAATTTAGTTTGAAAATTTTATTTTGAATGAATCAGAGTAGAAAAGCAATTGCACAGAGAGTAATCCTAGTATTTTTATATAATCTGAAAATGCCCAAGGTACAATTAGCAGATTTGCCAACTTTTGGAAATCAGAAAATGGAACTCGGTTCAATTTTGGACAGAAGGAAATTGAAAATCACAAAAAAGTTTCTTAGAATGCATGTAAAAAGAATATAGTGTAAGTGAGGCCTCATTGCCAGATTTCATTAATTACATGAGTGAGAAATTTAAAAACAATAGGAAAGAAAATTTAATTGCTGCTACTTGCCTGTAATATCTAAAGTTGATAAAATTAAACATTTCAAGAAATTGGTTAATGTCAGTAAAAATTACTGATGACTCATTCAACTTGCTGACAAACGAAATAAATATTTTGCATCTGCATTCATGCACGAAGAAGTTTTTAGGGATGAGAACACCAGAGGCACACCAAGTTATAACTGGGAGTGAAATGATTTTGTTATAGTTGAGAATAAAGTGGAAGAGAAATTGCCGAAGCTAAAAATAAATAAGGCATCTTTGGCTGACAGGATCTGTTGAGTTATATTAAAAGAACAGCAAAGCAGGTAAGCAAACCCTTGGCTGTAATTATGAGAGCATTCTTCAATTCACAGGAGTGAATTGAAGTGAATTTCCTATAGTTTGGAGGTGTGCAATTGTGTCTCCTATTAACAAAGTGGAGGGTTGGGCAATGTGAGTAATAATAGACCTATTAGCTTTACTTCTGTACCAGGGAATATAATAGAGTCAGTGGTTACAGATATATTACAGTATCATTTGAACAGGAATTGAATTACAGAAATCACAGCATGAGTTTGTTAACAAGAGGGGGGGGGTTATCCTGTCTAACCAATCTGTTTAGCTATTTTACTATGTTACTATGACACAGTAACAAAGGGAACTGGATGCAAATAATAATTTTGACATCATATATTTTTTCAGTTTGTTGTTTAATACTTAGGGAACTAATTCTAACTGCAGTAATCCACTTGAAGGGAAAAAAAGAAAAGTGTAGTAGTATTCTTTTTCTGTTATTTCTTTTCTCTTATTCGCTTATAAGAGATTCTTCATATGATGTCACATGAGAAATCTAGGCGCCTCCGTAGCCAGGTAGGCAGGAGCAGCAGTGCGTAGCACACGCTTCTTGATTAGACCGGGGTTTGAGCCGGTGATCACCAAATACAGAGGATGCAGAAAGGTCAGGGAATGACCACTGCATTATCTCCAGATCAATATGGCCTTAGTTGATAATGCTCCTAAAAACCAAATGACACACATGAGAAATCTCCTACATCCGTCAGGAGGATGGGCCAGTATTCAACATGCCAACTGCAAATAGCAAGTTTAAATTTCCAGTACATAGACGGGCTAATAGAAATTAAAAGTAAAAATGAGATTGGCTAATAGAGACATGCATGCTCCATCAGAATAAGGTTGGAATCACAGGTTTGTTCCCATGTCAGAACTGAAGCACTGATGCTGTGACACCAATAAAATTGTCCATAAGGTTTGTAGCTCTTTTTTTTTTTTTTTTTTTTTTGTCTGTTCCTAATGGGACTGAAAATTCATTTTCAGTTTGTTGTGTTAATTGAGCAATTTTCAGTCAAATGGAAAAATTCATATGTGAAGAAAATGAATTTATTTAAAATACAAGTGTGTTCAAGCGGGGGAAAAAAAAATAAACTTGATTATACAAATTCTATTTTTTTTATTTATTTACTTTTTAGTGATGCCTTAAATATTCTAAAAAAAATGTGATTCTAATCATTTGTTTTTGCAAAATGATCAACATGTATTTTAAAAAAAAACATGGTTACCCTATAAATTTTGTTAATTTTCTTTCTTTGTTTGCTTTTTACTTTCTCTTTAATTTTGATTATTCTATTTGTTGCTATTCTCTTTTAGTTCTGGATTTATCCTCTTGTACCATTGGTCAAATGTTGTTCCTGAAGCTAAAAGTAAAAAAGACATCTTTCTTTGGCTGACAGGATCTGCGCTCATATTAGTTCAAAAACACGAAACCAACTTTTTAGATAAACTGCCTCTGATTAGAAATTGGGTTTGTATTACTACTTAAAAATTTTTATCAGAGGCTCAAAGGAACACTCCACACAAAGTAATAAAAGTTAAAAGCTAGGTTTCCTCTTTTATCAATGAAACCCTCTGACACCTAATTTGTAATCACTTTACCAGTGCTTACAAGTGCACGAAGCTTTTCAAAATTTGGAGTGAAATATGGCCATAACACATGCAGAAACGATAGCTCAAATGGCAGGATTGAAGTGCACCTGACTTTCATTCATAAAACAACTCCAATCAAAGTTAAAATTACTGCTTGGATATATTTTAATGACAGCTTGGAAATATTTTAATGACATACAGGAACAAATGTTAAAACATAGATAGCCTCTTAATGCAGTTGATAAAAATTAGACAGATACATCAGTATGCTGCCACCAATGTGGGTTATAGAAAAGGCCATAACAGTGTGGAAGGGAACTAGTTCTAACTGCAGGAATTTGCACAATAAGTTTTAGCAACATACTACCAGGAGTTTTTGAGGGCAACATGCCCATAGCAGATGCAGAAGGACAGACAGAGCTCCAGTGGTAGATAAAATCCATGTTTTGCAAACTTATTTTGCTTTTTTTGAGTTTACTGTTTGTTAAAATGATATCTTAGTGTGCCACAATATGCATTAGTAAATTCTTAGTCTAGTGTATATAATAGTGTGATTCACATCCTTAAAGGCTGAGAATTGCACTATGTCTATTATTATATTAATAATTTGTTTGACAAAGTAGTATTGAACATGAGCGAGAAACTGAATCGGCTTTGTGGTTTAATCTCTTATTTAAATAGCAACTAATTTACATGCACAAAAAAAAAAAAAAAAAAAAATCTGGTTCATTCCACACAATCAAGGTAAAATTTCACAACTGTCACTGAATGTCATTTTTACAACTATCCACACACTGGTCTCTTCCTTCTATATATGCTGTAAAGTATTAAACTAGTTCATCAGTCCACACAAGTGCTCTTATGGCCATCTTATGCAGCTGTAATTGCATTGTTACAAAGTTTATAGAATGAGCAATAGGGCTAGAAAAGAGTAGCTACCTTGATTTTCATCGATTATAAGCATTAAACAGCAATAAAATCCCAAAATATGGATGCTCTCCTTTTAGAGAGTATGTACAATTATATGTAATGTACAACACAGCAGTTGTTTTACATTCAGCTCTTATACACTAAGTTGCATGACTATTATATTGGAAGAAACAAAACTCAGCAGTCTTTGTTATTACAGTGTACACCTTAAGAAGTGCACTGTAATAACAAAGATTACTGAGTTTTGTTCCTGCCAATATAATAGTCATGAAACTCAGTGCTATACATAAAAAAAAAAAACAAAAAAACCCCACTTTTTCTTTTTTTTAATCTTTCTCATATTCATTATCATACTCTCTCAAATTGAGCATGTACATTCAATGACTAACAATACAACACATGGTTTCCCTGCACAGGTGGTACTGCATTGGGAAACCATGTATATTAGAATTAGCAAGGACACATGATGCAAGAAAGCAAGCTTATATAGCATCAGCCAAAAAAAAAAAAAAAAACACACACACCCTTCACATTTCACCCATATACTCGCTCCAAATGTTTGTCTAGTTCTGAATCTGTTTAAGTTATCAACTTCTACAATGACAGATGGAAGTTTGTTCCAGAAGTCAACCACCCACTAGCCCAAGGCAAACTTACGCACATCTATCCTACAACTGTCTTTCCTCAATTTGAATTTATGCTCTCTCAGGTGATTATTCTGAGCAAGAGGAAGAATTCCATCAACATTGAGCATATTCAAACCATTCAGGGCTTTATACACCTCAATCAGATCACCTCGCAGGTGCCTATTCTCCAGACACTGTAATTTTTAAAACTTAAACCTTTCTTCGTAAGAGCAACCCTTTGTTCCATTCACTAATCTTGTTGCCCTTCTCTGTACTCGTTCCAACAGCTCTACATCCTTAAAATGAGGCCTCCAGACCTGTATATAGTACTCAAGGTGTGGCGTGACCGCTGCCTTATACAAGGGGATAATCACCTTCTTATCCCTGCTAGAAAAATTCCTGTATATCATTGACAAGACGCCATGAGCTACTCTTGCAGACCGTTCTGCACTGCTCAGAAAACTTCATATCTGCTTGCACAGTTACCCCCAGATCATTCTCTACAACTGTCAGTGTAGTACCACACAGTTGATATGTTGCTCTGGGGTTGCTATTTCCCATATGTAGTACTTTACATTTGTCAATGTAAAACTTCAGTCGCCACCTCTCAGCCCATCTACTCTACTTTTCTAGATCCTGTTGCAGCACCATACTGTCATTAGTGTCATTAACAACTTTGCCGACCTTCATATCGCCAGTAAACTTGGACATTAAGCCTGATATACCATCATCAGTATCATTAATGAATACAGAAAACAACAATGGACCCAACATTGAACCCTGGGGGACTCCACTAATAACATTAGTCCACAAAGGCAGTGTTAATTGATTATCACACTCTCTCTGTCTTCTCCCGCTCAACCATCCCTTTATCCATAGCAGCAATTTGCCTCCAATGCCACACTGCTCCAATTCTGCATCATGGGGGGGGGGAGATCAGTGCTTCCCCTCAGCAATATCAACTAAATGGATTATATGGGCACCTGTTACATGAATGCTCCTTAACTCCATACAAAATTCTTGGGAAAAAATATAAATGCAAAATTGAAAGGTGCTATTTACTGTATAATAATATTTCATGCAGTACAGCAGCAGCAAATTTTTATTTGAATTTCATTCAGTTCAATTATAACTTCATTCAGTGTCATTAATAGTGATATTTGTGAGTCGTCAGCAGTCTTTTTGAATTTGACAAGCTATTGACAAGTCATGGAATCCAGTTCAAATTTCGAAATTCATCATAGTTATTTCAAATAATCCATACCAAAATGCATTTAAAACCCTATATACAAAGGGTACTAGGAAAGTTTTGCAATACAGCTTTATTTATTTAATTTTTTCAAAGTAATTTCCTCTACATTCAATACACCTCTCAATCCTCCGAAACCAATCTTTAAACCAGTTCTGCCAAGTTTCGCTAGGGAGTAAAGCACACTCGTTGTCCCAAGCCCGTAGAAGGTCCTCATCACTGGAAAACCGCCTCCCTTTTAGCTTCATTTTCACATGCGGGAACAGTGCAAAGTCACAGGGAGCAAGGTCTGGACTGTAGGGAGGGTGCTCGAGAAGTTTCAGTCCTGTCGTGGTCAAATATTCGGTGCAGGCTTTGGCGCGGTGAGCTGCAGCATTATCGTGATGGAGGTACCAGGTGTCCATTCTTGACTTTGGCCGCAGGTTCTTCATAGATCCAATGACTTTAGGCAGGCATTGTTCAGTATACCACTTAGCTGTGACTGTCTTCTGCGTGTCCAAAACGACACGTTCCACAATTCCACTCGATTTGAAAAATACAGCTATCATTTTCTTCTTTACAGATCGGGATTTTCTGACAATTACGGCTGTGTCGTCATCATCAAAGACCCAAACTTTGTTTTGAGCCTTGGTCGGCAGATCGTAATAGTACAGCCAAGTCTCGTCACCTGTCACGATGTTGTTCACATACCGAGATTGTCCCTTATCAAAATTTTTTAACATCTCCCGTCACCAGGTCACACGTCGTGTCATCTGCTCTTCAGTCAGTTGATGCGGCACCCAGAGAGAACAAAGTTTCTTCACGTGCAAATGATCTTGCAGAATCGAACGAATTGCTGGTGCATTTAGGCCCAAAGTATCCTCTATCTGTTGGTAGGTCACTCGCCTGTTTTCGTCAAGCATTTTCCTCACAGCAGTAACGTTTTCCTCCGTAACTGACGTTCGTGGCCTTCCCGGCCTCTCAGAATCCTCCAGAGTGAAATTTCCCCTTTGGAATTCTCTATACCACCTGAATATCGTTGTATGATGTGGACAATCATCATCTAGTGCAAGAGTCATTTCTTCTAAGCACTGGTCTATGGTTAAACCACGGACGAAATTATACCGCAAAACTGTCCTTATGTCATTTCGTGACCACGATGCCATCGCAAGCACTTTACACTCTCACTACTAATGAATAACTGAGCCCATCGACTTGCCGCGGCGGCTACTATGCACGTATGAACATGTCTCAACATGCAGCAACAAGCAGCTTCCTGTGATTCATTGTTGCGTCATATTGCAAAACTTTCCTAGTACCCTTTGTACAGTAAAATCTCATTAATATAAACTAGGTTTATACAAAGTACTCGTTTATATGAAGCACATACCATTCTCCTGCAAAAGGATAGGCTTTTCTATGTAAATATATTCATTTGTTACAAATTTCGGTTAATATGTATTACAAAATTCTCTTTCACCCCGTGAGAAATAAATATTGTCATTTTGTATGTTTAATACAAATCTTGCAGAGCGATCTGATTATTGTCCCCAGCCACCTGGCTCCCTACTTCCCAAAGGATGGCACTGACTTGTTAGAAACTAGTTTTGTGTAAACAAAAGCAGTTTATGGTAGCTACGTCAAGTGCACTCTGAAAAACATCTTTCTGAAGGATGAGTTGTTAAATTAACAAAAGAATAAAAAGTTTTTCTAAGTTGTTTACATGCACTCCCTCGCTCTCCTTGGGAATAAGGTCAGTTGCCATTGTTACCCCAGTTCAAAGAGTCTTTTGCTATCGTATACAGCAGGGGTCGGCAAACTACAGCCCGCGGGCCAAATCTAACCCGCCCCCTCTTTTAAATCCGGCCCACGGGTTAATATTGTTTTTTACATGAAAAAAATTAAAAATAAATCAAATTACGCGCTGCAATAGCTGATAGTCGAATTGAGAATAATGATTGCACGTGGCACTACTGGCGTCGCATATTCGCATTCTGTCATCTACCGTAGAACAAGTGTTGCCAGCATTTCTCTCAGTTTTGCTTTAGCGGCGCATTTGGTATTGTCTGTCACGGCGCTCTGCGATCTTTTTTTTCCCTTTTATTTATTACCCACCGTTTCCATGTCACTCTCAAGACCAAATACGAAGAGAAAAGTGTACTTCGAATGTTGTGCTTTTAAAGCTGAATGGAGTGTGAATTATTTTGTCATAGAAATAAATGACAAAGTATTGTGTTTATTATGTAATGACACAATAGCTGTGCAAAAAGAGTACAATATACGTCGTCATTACCAAAGTAAGCACACGGCACAATATTCAAAACTCACAGAAAATCAATGGAAGCTAAAATTGGAAAGTTTAAAACGTAATGCATCATAACGCAATTTATTTGTTAAAATAAAAAATGATAATGAAGCAATAACTAAAGTAAGCTTACAAATAGCTCATTTATTAGCTAAGAAAGGGAAACCATTTACCGATGGTGAATTAATTAAATCATGTTTGCTTGTGGCAGCCGATGAAATGTGTCCAGATTGTTTGTTTGTTTGTTATTTGGTTTTTAGGAGCATTAGCAACTAAGGCCATATTGCTCCGTGAATATGCGGTGGTCATTCCCAGACCTTTCCGCATCCTCCGTATTTGGTGGTGACGGGCTCGAACCCCGGTCTAATCAAGAAGCGTGTGCTACGCACTGCTGCTCCTTCCCACCTGGCTACGGAGGCGCCTCTAAATGTGTCCAGAGAAAATGGATTTGTTTCGATCTGTCAGTCTTATGGCGAGAACAAGTTGTTAGAAGAGTTGAGGACATTGGGAGCCACATCAAGAGTCAATTAAAAGACAAGGCAAAAAATTTCAAGTGGTTTTCGTTGGCTCTTGATGAGTCTACAGACATTACTGATACTGCCCAATTGTTGCTGTTTATTCGAGGAGTCAATACTGAGTTTGAGGTTACTGAAGAATTAGCTTCTATGAATAGTCTGTATGGAACAACTACAGGCGAAGATATCTTCAAGGAAGTCGAGAAAATGCTAACACAGTAGAATTGGCAATGGAATCAGTTAAAATGTGTCACAACTAATGGTGGTAAAAATATGTTTGGAACAGGGAAAGGATTAGTTGGACAAATTTTTAAGGCTTGTGAAGAAGCTAAATGTACAAAACCTCTGGTAATTCATTGTATTATTCACCAGCAGGCTCTTTGTGGGAAACACCTCAATCTGTCATGTGTTATTGAACCAGTTGTGTCAGCGGTTAACTTTATTCGCTCTCGTGGACTTAACCATCTTCAGTTTCGTGATTTTTTATTAGAGATTGAAGCCGAATATCCTGATTTGCCCTACCATACAGCAGTTCGATGGCTCAGCAGTGGAAAAGTTTTATTGAGATTTTTTGAACTCAGAGAAGCAATAGAAATTTTTCTAAATGAGAAAAACTGCCCACAACCACTATTATCTAACAATGAATGGCTATGTTTTTTTTTGTAGTTGTTGGCGCATAGGCTTCTGTGGCTATAATGCACCTCCCAAAGTTTTTGCAGTACTTTGATCCAAGCCCGAGGCGGGAATCGAACCCGCGACCTTTGGGTTTCCAGGTAGGCACTTTACCCACCTGGCTAGCCCGGTCGGCATGAATGACTGGCTATGGAAATTAGCATTTGCCACAGACATTGTGGGATATCTTAACGAATTCAACTTAAAATTACAAGGGAAAACAGTGCTCATATGTGAAACGTATTCTATCGTAAAGTCATATTGTCAAAAATTTGCATTGTTTGAAACACAAATCACATTAACCAAGTTTGACCATTTTCCATGCTGTAAAAAATTTCAAATATTTGCAAAATCCCCATTCCCAAAAAAATTAGCGGCAGATATATTTTCTGAACTTAAACTACAGTTACAACAGCGTTTTTCGGATCTTGATGCAAGTGCAAAAGACATTCCATATTTCAAAATCCATTTGGCTGTACAAATGAGGAGATTTCATCAGACCTTCAATTGGAAATGATTGATCTGCAAAATGATGATATGCTAAAGGTTAGGTTTAAAGAAATGGATCTAACCCAATTCTATAAATATCTTTCGGAAGATAAATACGGTCAATTAAAATCATATGCACGGGGATTTATATCTGTATTTGGGAGTACTTACCAATGTGAAAAGACATTTTCGAAAACGAAATATGTAGAATCGCAATACAGATCATTATTAATGGATGACCATTTGCAAAGAACTTTAATGATAGGAAGTACTAACTTTGAACTCCAGTATGTTGAAATATTATCTCAGAAAAAACAATTACATTCATCACATTAGTACAAAATTTAACCAGTTCTATAATACGTTTATTAATAAATGGAAATATTTTATTCATTTTTTTGTAAGTGTCCACATGTGTATAAATATTATGTAAAATATCACTTCCTAATAAAAAGATTTTGAACCTTTTTTTTTTTTTTTGTTGCTCTATGGTAGAATTACCCATGTAAATATCTTCGAGTTTGCTACCTGGCCCGCCGAGCCTAAAAATTTTACGATCTGGCCCTTTCCAAAAAACGTTTGCCGACCCCTGGTATACAGCAGTCTATTTTTTGTGCCATTTTATCTGAGCTGATGTCTTTTTTGGAACTTATGTTTTTAAAGTTTGTTTATATTAAATCTTATCTAGCAGTGTTATGGCGACAAAACGTAGACAGACAGACAGAATTAAGCCTGGAAATTAAACTAAAATTATACAAGAGGCTGATAGGATGGAAAGAAGCAAAATGGACATTGCAAAGGAATACAACATTCCTTTACCTACATTATCTACAATGCCGAAAAACCAAAAAAGACTTGAAGAAGTGCATGACACTGGAGCAGCGATGAAACACAGGAAACAAATTCGTGATGCAAAACACAAGGAGCTTGAAAAAAAAACTTTTCGAGTGGTACCAACAAATGTGTGCATCTAATTTGCCAATATCAGGTCCGATTTTGCAAGAAAAGGCAAATTATCTAGCTCTGCAACATGGGATTAGTGAATTCAAATGCAGCAGTGGCTGGCTCCAAAGATTTAAAGACAGGAATAACTTGGTTTCGCAAAATGCTTGGGGTGAGTCTGGGTTAGTCGAGAAAGAAAAGGCTACAGACTGGTTGTGTTCTGTACGGTCCATCATTGAAATATATGAGGCAAAGGATATTTTTAATATTTATGAGACAGGTTTTTTTTTATAATTTGCTGCTAAACAAAACATTTGCTGTTCGAGGAGTCTTGTCATGGTGGAAAATTAAGTAAACAAGGACTCGCTGTTCTGTTATGCTGCAATTCAGATGGCAGTACAAAACTACCCACTTGTGATTGGTAAGTTATCCAAGCCAAGATGTTTTAAAGCAGTTAACCAACTTCCCAGTGATTATGAGGCCAATGGAAGTGCTTGGCTTATGGTCAAAAGTTTCCAGTCTTGTCTATCAAAATTGGACAGAAGAATGGCTTCAGAAAAAAGGACCATTTTGATGATTCTAGACCATTGTACAGCACATTCTGCCGAGACACTTAAGTTTACAAATATATGGCTGTTGTTTTTTTTTTTTTTTTTTTCCCCCCCAATACCACCAGTTTAATGTAACCACTGGATCAAGGCATTATTTATAACCTCAATAGAACATATAGAGCCTGCCTGATAAGGTACTTGATCCGCAACATAGAAGGAGGGAACAATTTGCAGCCAAATTGGAATGTCTTGGATGCTATCTGTAATCTTGTTATTGCTTGGGAAAGTATTACATCAATTATGTATTACAAGTGTAATAATTACAAGTGAAAGTATTACAAGTGTAATAATCAACTGCTTCAAAAAAGTGGCTTTGGAGAGAACGTCATCGGAAAATATGGTCCAGCAGATGAATGTGATAGCAACAGTGAGGAATTTGAAGAAGCATATGGATTTTGTTGGCGAATTTGAAGTTTGTGAAGGTGAATGATAAAGTTGCTACCACTGCAATGCCAACACCAGAAGAGTTGCTGGGTACCAAACAAAATGATGAAGTTTTTGTCACCAGCGAAAGTGAAGAAGCACACACTGCCATCTAAATCAGATGTCCAAAATGCATTAAACGTAGAGAATGTGTTGGCCTGCAGTAACATTGATAAAGAAACAACTATTGCATTTGATAACGTCTGTGCTGTAGTTAAAAATGCATATAGGACAAAAACTGTGCAAACAATATTGGATTCTTTCGTTAAATTAGATTAATTTATTAAAAAGTTAATGGTTTGTATGTCTTTTATATTAAAATATTAATATAAAGTGTACTAAAATATTGCATATATCAAAATATATACTGTATAATATTTTCATTTCTGTTAATATTGCTTTTCTCTTAGTTTATCTTACAAATAAAATAAAATCTTTAAAAAATATATTATTCCTATTACTGTATTGTTTAGACAAGACTTTTGTTTTTATTTTATTTTATTAATTTAGTTTTGATATTATTTATTAATTATTATTCTTAGATATACACCAAAAAAAAAGATGTAAAATTTTGACACTTTTGGGGGACCTCGTTATTACAAAACGTGAAAATTTAGGTCCCTTGAAATTTGTATTAAAGAGATTCCACTGAATATGGTCGGAGAATGATCATGACTTTGAAATACATCACATTTCAAATAATACGATATCTAGCTAACAGAGATATACTGTATTATAGCACACCTGCTTCAGTTTAGTACAGGAATATTTCAAATGCATGACTCATAAAAGGAAATCTTTCAATTTAACCATTTTAGAATTGTAATTTTAAAGAAACAGAGCTTTTTGTTTTGAGCACATATACATATAGTTAGTTACATAATACAACAGATTATATATGTAAGGTATTCTGATAATAATGGGCCAAAATTTACAGATGAATTCCACACACTGGAATGATTAAAATTCAATGCTTTTTTTTTATGGGCTAGGAAGGCAGAAGATACTTATTGACATTAGACTTGAATTTCTGCAGATTGTTTCAGGAAATACCTGTGAGAGAAGGTTGCTCCAGAAAGCTAAAATCGAAGGGATAAAGGAAGAAGCGAAGTTGGACAGTAAATGGACGTTGACTGAATACAGTATGTGTTCAGACTAGTTTGATAGAGAGAGAGGGGTGTAGGGGAGGAATTACAGAATGGCATGCAGCAGATACAGAACATCTACGAGACAGAGACTTTGTAAGAGACAGGCCATTGATTAGTCCAGTTGTTGGTGCCTCCGTAGCCAGGTGGGCAGGAGCAGCAGTGCATAGCACACGCTTCTTGATTAGACCGGGGTTCAAGCCCATAACCACCAAATACAGAGGATGCGGAAAGGTCAGGGAATGACCACCGCATATCCCCGGAGCAATATGGCCTTAGTTGCTAATGCTCCTAAAAACCAAATAACAAACAGTCTGGTTGTCCTCTTTTCAATGGAGTCTAGAAGTCACATAGGTTTTCATACCAGCCCAGATATGGGAATAATATTCCATGGTAAATTCAAGAGTTGTACAGAGTGAGTAGTTGTTTAGAAGAAAAGTATTGTCAAGGGCAAAGGAGAAAAAACAGTGTTTTAGATTTTAGATGCAGAGGAAGCAATATTTGTAATATGCCTATGCCAAGAGAGATTAGAAGTCAGGGTGATCTGCAACAGAGATATGTGATATCATCGAAGATAAGCATAGGAGCAGTAGATTCCTTTTTGTGAGATATAAAATGAGGCTTAAAAAGATTGAAATTAACTAAAATATCTTTGCCTCGTTGGAGAATTACCTGGATATCAGAATTTAAGGAAATGGATTTTCGAGAAGTTGAAGCTGTTTCTGAAAGTGGAAGATGGAATGCAATGTGCTATCATCGGTGAAACTATGAATAAGATTTACAGTCAATTGAAAGTCTTAATATACAAGAATAAAAGACTGGGAGGAAGAACTGAACTTTGGAAACACCATTATTAGTGAAGTAGTTAGAAAACAGAGGGCCATCTACCATCACTTGCAGAGATCAGTCAGAGAGAGAACTGGATACTCAATTACTAAAAACAGTTGCAATCACTAAGATGGAAGTTTGTTAAGACCTTTATTCCAGACACGAACAAAAGCTTAAGAAGTGTCAAAGACAACCTGCTTGAGTTTCACCAAACTTCTCCCTTGAATTTGTCTATATATATATATATGGGTAACTAATAGAACATTCAGTGAAAATACACTATTCTTTGTTCATAATAGTAGTGGCATGTGATGCAAGAAAGCAAGTGAATGAGCTTATGCAGCATCAGCCAAAAAAAAAAAAAAAAAAAAAAAAAATCACACCATTCCCTCCAAATGCCTGTCCAGTTCCTCCTTAAATTTATTTAACCTATCAACTTCCACAATGACAGATGGAAGTTTGTTCCAGCAATTAACCACCCGCTGGCTAAAGGCAAATTTCCGCACATCTATTCTACATCTGTCTTTTCTTAATTTGAATTTATGCCCCCTTAGGTTCGTAATCTGAACAAGTGGAAGGATCCCATCAGAATTCAGGGTGCTCAACCTATTCAAGGCCTTTTACGCTTCAGTCAGATCACCGTGCAGGTGCCTAGTCTTCAGCCACTGCAATTTTCAGAACTTAAGCCTCTCTTGGTAAGAGGATCCCTTCATTCCCCTCACCAATCTTGTTGCCCTTCTCTGTACACGCTCAAGCAAATCTACATCCTTCCTAAAATGAGGCCTCCAGACCTGTACGCAGTACTCAAGGCGTGACCTGACCATTGCCTTATACAGAGGGACAATCACCTCCTTTTCCCTGCTAGCAAAATTCCTATATATCATTGACAAAACCCCATGACCTGCCCTGGCAGCCTCTCTGCATTGCTCAGAAAACTTCATATCTGACTGCACAATTACTCCCAGGTCTTTCATTTTCTGCCACCTTAAGTGTAGTGCCACATAGTTGGTACGTTTCTCTAGGGTTATTTCTACCAATATGCAGTACTTTGCACTTCAGTTGCCACTTCTTAGCCCATCTGCCCAAATTATCTAGATTCTGTTGCAGTAGCACACTGCCATTACTGTCATTAACAACCCTGCCAACCTTTGTATCATCTGCAAACTTCGACTTTAAGCCTGATATACCTTCATCAATATCATTGATAAATATACAAAACAACAGTGGACTTAACACCGAACCCTGCGGGACCCCACTAATAACATTAGTTCTAGAAGAGCTGCACCCATTGATTACCACCCTCTTTCTTCTCCCACTTAACCATCCTTTTATCCATTGTAGCAACTTACCCTTAATACCATTCTGCTCCAATTTGTACAATAGTCTTTCATGCGCAACAGTGTCAAAAGCTTTCCTGAAATCCAAATATATGATATCAAAATTATTTTTTGCATCCAGTTCCTTTGTAACCACATCATAATATCCTATCAAATTTGTCAGACAAGACTTTCCCTTAACAAACCCATGCTGTGTCTGAATTATTGTTGCAGTCTTGTCTAGATGATTCTGCAATGCATCTTTAACCAGTGACTCCATTATTTTACAGGCGCCTCCGTAGCCAGGTGGGAAGGAGCAGCAGTGCGTAGCACACGCTTCTTGATTAGACCGGAGTTCGAGCCCGTCACCACCAAATATGGAGAATGCGGAAAGGTCATGGAATGACCACCGTATATCCCGGAGCAAAAAGGCCTTAGTTGTTAATGCTCCTAAAAACCAAATAACAAACAAACCATTATTTTACCAGGAACAGAAGTTAAACTAACTGGTCTGTAATAACTCGTGTCACCCTTCGATCTCCCTTTGTGAATTGGGGATACATTTGCACATCTCCAGTCCATGGGGACCTCCCCTGAGTCCAATGATGCTCTCATAATTATGGCTAAGGGTTTGCTTAGTTGCTTTGCCTCCTCCTTTAATATAACTGGATAGATCCCATCCACCCAGGTTCCTTCCTTACGTTTAACTTCAATAATTTCTCCTCCAATTTGCCCTCAGTTATAGTGAATTGCAATAAACGGCATCAACACACATATTGACTACCTTCACAACGAGTTACCGTATATTGCACTACCTCGAATAAGTAATGCTTCACCAATGGAGAAGACTATTATTACTTATTCTCAGTGGATACCGCCACCACCAAGACAGCACCGCTTCAAGGCATGTTGGCCTATTGTCGGTTGGTGGGCAGATACCCGGTGTTGCAATCGTGACGATCCACAGTTGTGAAGTATATTTTCAAAATATGAGAGATGCCTAACGGTATGCATAAGTAGCTAAAGACAACTAAAGGCTTGTTGGCCTATCGTCGATGATAGGGTAACAAGCCTTAAAACAGTGCTATCTGGGTGGTGGTATCTGCTGAGAATAAGTAACAATAGTCTTCTCTATTTGTGAAGCGTTACTTATTTGAGGTAGTGCAATACATGGTAATTCATTGTAAAGGTAGTCACAATATGAGATGCAATTAAATCAGTGCTGTTTATTGCAATTCACTATTACGAATGAACAAAAAATATACTAATAGAACATTTTCACTGAATGTTCTATTAGTATATTTTGCATCTCATATTGTGGAGTTATACTGCATAATTGGGTTGGCATGATTGCAACACCAGGGTACCTGCCCACTCATTGAGGATAGGCCAACAAACCTTGAAACAGTGCCTTCTGTGTAGTGGTAGTATTGGCATGTGATGTAAGAAAGCAAGCTTATGAGCTTATGCAGCATCAGCCAAAAAAAAAAAAAATTACAAAACAATCACCTCTAAATATTTGTCCAGTTCCTCCTTAAATTTATTTAACCTATCAACTTCCACAATGACAGATGGAAGTTTGTTCCAGCAATTAACCACCCGCTGACTAAAGGCAAATTTCTGCACATCTATTCTACATCTGTCCTTCCTCAATTTCAGTTTATGTTCCCTTAGGTTCATAATCTGAACAAGTGGAAGAAGAATCCCATCAGAATTCAGCGTGCTCAACCCATTCAAAGCCTTATACACCTCAATCAGATCACCTTTCAGGTGCCGAGTCTCCAGCTGCTGCAATTAGTGTGGTAGTATCCTCTGACAATAAGTAACAGTAGTCTTCTCTATTGGTGAAGCATTACTTATTTGAGGAAGTACAATATGTGGTAACTCATTGTGAAGGTAGTCACAATATGAGATACAATTAAATTGATGCCGTTTATTGCAATTTACTATTACGAACAAAGAATAGTGCATTTTCACTGAATGTTCTGTTAGTGTATTTTAAATTTGTAAAGTATTATGCTTTGTGCATTTATTATTTTTACTAATAGATGGGTAACATAAGCCAAAATATCACCAATGAATCAACACTGATGGAATCCATATTGGCGATCATTGATCGAGTGGAAGGTTTTGAGATAGTTTAGGAGTAGAGTAGAGTAGGGGTAAGTGCAATGGGAGGGATTTATTGCCCTGTTTTTTTAGTAAGTGGCTGGATATGAGCAAATTTCCAAGCAGAAGGCAAATCCCAGTGGAATAAGAAAGTGTAAAAGGCAACACACAAAATGAACAAGCTCGGGAGCACACGTTTTGCGAACAAGTGGAGAAATACCATCAGGAACTGGAGCTTTCTTGGCATGAAGATTGTTCAAAATTCTTCTGACATCATTTTGTTGGAAAATCACATTAGGCAATTGACTATAAAGGTAATGGTACTAAGAAGGCAGTAGAACCATCAGGTTTTAGTGAAGGTGTGAGTATTGATGGGCAGAAGTTACAGCCAATAGCTTTGGCAAGAGACCAGAATGCTTGATTACCATTTGGACAAGAAGCAAGTTTTCTACTCTGAGCCTGTTCAAAATCTAGTTTGGACCAATAAACAGAGTTATGAGCTTTAGTTTAAGTAGAAAATGATCCTGTGATTTGGATAAGAGCCAATTACAACATGCAACATTCTTTTCCTGAACAGCCTTAGCACATTTATGGGAAAACCAAGGTTTAGATAAAGGATGAGATATTAAAGTGGAGTGTGGCATGAATGACACTGACACAATCTGAGAAAAGTAACATCAGAAGATTAAAACAGTAATTGAAACAAGTAAAACAATAGATATCTCACAGATCATCTCATTTCATATTCTTGTGGTTCCAAAAAACATGAAGCTGAGCCACAAGAGAAAAGCTCCATCGGAGAAGAGACCATCACCAAGTTGTGACCTGAGGTGCCTACAGGCACCTGCTCACCTCATCATATACTTTGAAGGGTTATTCATGAGAAAAAAGATAGTGTGTTGGGTGTGTTAGGATTGTCTTGTTAACTTTTGGGTGAATGAACTATCTGTGTGAGGTCATTGGTAATTGCAAGAGCTTTATCATCTTGACCAGCTGGATCCATACAACTAGAAATTGTTAAAATTGCTAAGGAAAATTACCTCTGTTAGGATAATTGGACTGGACAAGGTAGAGTTTCAGTCAAAGAAAGGTGAAACATTAAAGGGAAAGCCACTCATAACTAATGCTAAAAAAATCCATTGTTTAGAAATAAAGTATATATAGACACTTGCACACAATGAAATTTTTTTTTCAATTGTATATAAATCCCATCTGCAAATTTTGGCTCATCATTATCAGAACATCCCGTATATTGAGTTTCCTTATAAAAGAATAAATCAGGCTATAACATTATATTTTCTGATCAACATGTTAAATATTGTTATTGTGTACTGTTCAAATTAAAAACAAAGTCTGTGTGACAAAGTATGAAAAATGCTTTGAAGGAAAAATGACACTTTCTCCCTATATGTAAAAGGAAATTACTTTTTTTCATGTAGGTAGTGTCTAACCATACAGAAAAAAGACCAAACAACAGACAAGTTGCACATTTCCAAAAATATTTTGAAAAGCAAATAATTAGTAGTAAATCATTTAAAAAAAATCAACTCGTGCTGCCATTTCAAAACTAGAAATCGAAAGCATATATAAATATGTCATTAGCAAATGATTTATGTTATCTGCTGTAAAGCATCCCTTCAGCATAGCCTCAACAAATGATCTAGTCCCGTATTGATTACAGACACAATGTATGTAGATGTATGGAACAATGGACACTTCTGTGGAAAATGCAAACAAATAACAATCTATTTAAACTAAAACCTGAACCACAAGTATGGACATCTAGCCTTCATAAAAATAGAAAAGAAATAATCTTAGCCAGAACCCGAATAGGTCATACTAACCTCACACATCTCTATCTGCTTACAGGAAATGATCCTCCATAATGTGCGCACTGCTTGCAACTACTTACAATAAAACATATACTCCTTGAATGTAGCTTGTTCAACAATACCCGATGAACGTCTTTTAGTTTCATTTCAGATTTACAACAACCTCTGTTTCTCAACAGCATCATATGTAGAGAAGCAAATCTCTCTGAATTCTTTCTCTCTTTAAAACAAATTCAAATGTATGACCGTTTCTAACTGTCCCTGTTCATTTCTCATAAGTGAACTCAATTAATTTGGGAGGTGCAATATGGCCTAAGTAGCCCTTGCACCAAAAAACACTACAACAGCAACAACAATCTGCTTTAAATACCTACAGTACTAGCCCAGTGGTTATAGATTTTAACAATTGCTGTCCTTCCGCCTCAATTGTTAAAGATTTGGATACAGTATCAGGCTTGGCGTGAATGGGAAGAACTTTATAGGAATTTTTTCATGCTATGGTTGAGTCAGTCTTAGGGGAGGGCTGCAAGGCTTTTTTTATTCCAGATACTGGATTTCCATCTGCAAAATCGAATAAAATTTAATTTTTGTGTCCACTTCTGCTACCTCATAGTTCCTTGCCAGATTGGTCAAACAAGATCTTCCCTTCATGGAACCTGTTGTTGACAGTTGTACATCATTATTGTTGAGTTGACTCTTCACTTCATCTTTAATTTCATTTTTTTTTTTTTTTTTTGTATGCATTGCATTGTTATATCTATATTGTTTGGAATATTTTCATATTTCATATTTTAATACATCATTTCAAAATACCTTAGAATTTTAAGTCGTCAAAATTATCACAAAAAAATGTACTGAAATTTTATTAGTTGACAGTGCATCATTTTCAAATTTAATTTTTGTGGACATGTTTCCATCTCTGATACCAAGTACCTTTTAGTATTACAGAAGATGAAAAAATGAAGAAGCAACAAATGGTTTGCAATATCAGCTTCTGGTTTGTCAGTTTCACTGTGAGAACCCACCATACGCTTTTATAAAGAAAAAAAAAAAAAGAAATTGATCTACAGCATTTTTTGGTTACTGAAGAAGTGCATAAGATGACTTAAAATATAAAAAATTATACTAAGTCATACTTGGCATTTTAACAATTCCTCATATCAGTGCTGAGTGTGAGAAGATATCATTATTGTAGTTCTGTAATTATTTATTTACTAACGAAAAGAACACAAACTGAGTTATGCTTCTTTTTCTGTTTAAACTTCAGAAATGTCCTTGAGAGCCAAGTCTAGACAGCAGAGCCATTATTATAAACAAAGCACTAACTCACCTTTTCTGAAGTGGACAAAATGTGTTTACTATCTTTCTTGAAGCAATCATGACAACTTGTTTAACAGACAGTCTAAACAAACCTGCAGACAGGAAAGTCCTAAGTAAGCTAATGTTTGAAAGCATACTGATCTGGTAAACCATACCATGGTAATATTTTATTATTAGTCCATGTTACATATCAGTGGAATTTAATTTCAAGTCCAAACTTTGGATTTTAAAAATCTCCAATTTTTTGAAAGTCAAAATTTATCAAGTATGGAAATCCCAGGATTTTGGAATTTACAAATAATCAGTATTACCAAATGAACTTTAGCTGTTGAATGTAGTTAAGTGAAAACACTGTCAAATAACTTTCTTCGTAGTGGAGCAGGATCTTTCTGATCCAACTCCACCTTGAAATGATATGAATCAATTGTTTGATACAAGTGGCCATAAAGGCAATGTATTTCTTCTGTAATTATTTATTTGCACTATTATCATAAGTGTGTATCAGACCCTGTCTGATATTTTCATGCTCCATTTTGATATTTCCTGATATTTTCTTGCTTCTGTTTTTCACACTTGCAGTGAAAGAACCTCACCTTAGTAATTGGAGACCTCATGGGTGGGATTTAACATGGGGTAAATCCTACTCCTGATCTAATCTTGAAGGTGTCAACTGATGTTGATTAAAAGCACAGATGGCAAAAAATTTATAAAAATACAATTGATATGTCAATCATATGATAATCAAAAACCATATATTGATACTAGCAATATATCGCAACCAATATGTCAATATACTTAACATTTATTAATATGCTGTTTTAAGTTCTTGACTGACTGACAGTTACTTAACTGCTTCAGGGTATGTACACCCTAACTGGGACAGAAGTATTAATTGCAAGTTTGAACTCTTGGTTTGATCATCTAGGGTGGCCGTAACAGTTAATTTCATTTAGTATTGTTGTGCTAGTTTTGACTAATGAATAAATTTAATTTTGATTTTAATTTTTTTTTTTTTTTTTTTTATGTGAACCCCAAACACGAGAGGTATTAGAACCTATAGTACTTAGTACCGTGCTTGGGTTGGAGGTTGAGAAGACGAAAGAAGATATTTGTTGACATTAGACTTGAACTTCTGTAGATTGTAATTTTCAGGACATACGTATGAAGGAAGGTTGTTCCAGAAAACGGCAGTTGAATGAATAAATGAGGAAGATGAAAAGTTGGTTCTGTGGGATTGAAGTTGGACAGTAAATGGATGTTGGCTGGTGGTGGCACGTATTCGGACTGTTTTGAAAGAGAGAGCGGGAATTATAGAAGCCAATTCAGAAGAACAGTGCCCATGGAAGTATCTGTAGAAGAGGCATGCAGCAGAAACAGTGCGTCTATGAGAAAGCGAGTGGAGAGACTCTGTTAGAGATGAATCATTAATTAACCTAACTGCCCTCTTCTGAATGGAATCAAGAAGCCTGAGAGAGGTTTTGGGGGCACCACCCCAGATGTGGGAACAATATTCCATGGCAGGGCGGATTTGCGATTTATACAGAGGGAGCAGCTGTTTGGGAGAAAAGTAACGCCGAGAGCGAAAGAGAAAACCAAGTTTTTTTGATGCAGAGGAAGCAATATTTGTAATGTGCTTGTGCCAAGAGAGATTAGAAGTCAGGGTAATCCCCAAAAGAGATATATCATTTTGCCTAGAAATCGGAGTATCACTAAAGATAAGCATAGGAGCAGAAGAATCCTTTTTGCGAGATATAAGACAAGACTGAGTTTTAGAAGGGTTGAAATCAACTAAGTTGTCTTTGCCCCACTGGAGAATTACCTGAAGATCGGCATTTAAGGAATTGGCAGCAGATTTTCGAGAAGTTGAAGCTGATTGAGCAGGACAAGGTTTCTCAAAATGGAAAGTTGAATGCAATGTGCTATCATCGGCAAAACTATGGATAGGATTTCCAGTCAATGAAAGAAGGTCATTGATATACAAGAGGAAAAGAGTGGGGGAAAGAACTGAACCTTGGGGGACACCGGCATTAGTGGAGAAGTTAGAAGACAGAGAGCCATCGACCATCACCCTCAGTGAGCGATCAGAGAGAAAACTGGATAACCAATTACTAAAAACAGTTGGCAAACCATAAGATGGAAGCTTGTTTAGAAGACCTTTATGCCAAACACGATCAAAAGCCTTTGAGATGTCAAGAGCAACTACTTGTGTTTCACCGAACCTTTCCATTGAATTAGTCCATAAATGGGTAACATAAGCCAGAATATCACCAGTGGATCGACACTGACGGAATCCATACTGGCGATCGTTGATCAGACGGAAGGTTTCTAGGTAGTTTAAGAGTTGGCGGTTAATTGATTTCTCCATTACTTTAGAAAGAGTAGAAGTAATTGCAATGGGACGATAATTGGATGGGAGGGATTTGTCACCCTTTTTAGGAACTGCCTGGATATGAGCAAATTTCCAAGCAGAAGGAAAAACACCTTTGGAATAAGAAAGTGAAAAAAGGCGGCAAAGAATAGGAGTAAGTTCAGGAGCACAGGTTTTGAGAACAAGTGGAGAAATACCATCAGGACCTGGAGCTTTCTTAGCATCAAGATTCATCAAAATCCTTCTGATATCCTTTTCACGGAAGACCACAGGAGGCATTGAATGGAGCATGTTAGGAATGGTCGGAGGTGTTTTACCAAGATCATTAATACATGAGCTCGAAGAAAAGAAAAATGGGATGCTAGCAGGTCAGCTTTATCCTTGGCTGAAGTGACAACAGAACCATCTGGTTTGGACAGAGGTGGGAGCAGAGATGGGCAAAAGTTGCGGCCAATAGCTTTGGCAAGAGACCAGAATGCTCGGCTACCATTAGGGCAAGAAGCAAGTTTTCTACTCTTAGCCTGTTCAAACTCTAGTTTGGACTGATTAATAACTGCTTTACAATTGTTGCGAGCTTTGGTGTAGGCAGAAAATGAAACTGAAGAATTAGAAACAAGCCAATTACGATATGCAACGTTCTTCTCTTGGACAGCCTTAGCACATTTATTGGAAAACCAAGGTTTAGATAAAGGACTAGGTTTTAAAGTGGAGTGTGGGATAAAGGATTCCATTCCTGCAAGAATAATTTCACTGACACGATCTGAGCAAACGTTGACATCAGAAGTTTTGAAACAGTAATCAGACCAAGGAAAAGAAGAAAAGAAGTCTCGCAGGTCATCCCATTTTGCATTCTTGTAATGCCAAACAATACGAGGTTGGGAATAGGCATGAGATAAAGGTTCCATTGGAGAAGAGACAATCACCAAGTTGTGATCTGAAGTGCCTAAAGGACCTCTCACTTCAACCTTGTACTTAGAAGGGTTGTTTGTGAGAAAAAGATCAAGCGTATTGGCTGTATGATTAGGATTGTCCGGTATTCTTGTAGGTAAATGAACAATCTGTGCTAGGTCATTAGTAATTGCAAAAGCCTCAGCATCTCGACCTACTGGGTCGGTGTGACTAGAAAACGGAAGCCAGCTGGAGTTGTGAAGTTAAAATCACCAAGGAAAATTACCTCACTGTTAGGAAAGTTGGACTGGAGAAAGTCAAGTTGCAAAGAGAGGAAGTCAAAGAGCTCCAAGTGATTAGTGGAGTTGGGAGAACGGTAGAGACAACAGATGAATTTTACACAATGAGGTAGAGAGATTTTAAGCCAGAGAAGATCAAATAGAGGAGATTCCAAATTGCTAAGTCTCTGACAGGGAATATCAGAACGGACATATGCACAAGTACCACCTTTGAGGCGAAAGGAATCATACAGCAAATAATTTGGACATCTGAGATGAGCAGTAGTTGAATCAACTGATAACTGAGATTCAGTCAGAAAAAGTACATGGGGTTTGGAAGACTGCAAGTGGAAATGGACATCGTTCTTAGCCAGGAAGGCCTTGATTTCCTTGTATTCTAACTGCTAGCATCATCCCCAGGTATTTGTGGGTCTCTCCCTCTGTCATGGCTTCAGTTTATTCACTGGCCTGAAGCTGGTAGTTTTAGCCAACTGGATATCCTTGATGGAATCCATAGCTATTACATTTGTCTAGGCCAAATTGCATCCTGACATTAGTGAACTCTTTGGATCTAGAGTAGCTGTTGGAGTTTATTCTCGGGTGCCGCATAGTTTGATGTCATTCATGTACATTAGGTGAGAGAGGGTGTAGAGGTTCTTCCTCCCTTCTCTTAGGGTATATCCGTACTTGCAGTTGTTGAGCGTGGTGGACAGTGGGTTGAGTGCTAGGCAGAAGTATAGTGGGCTCAGTGTATTTATCTCCCTTGAATCGATCTGGTCACAGTGTTCTTGACCTTTGATGTTTTTCCTCCATTTCTCCATGGTTGCTTTTAGCAAGTGTGTTGTGTTGACTTTGTAGATCTTCAGTGTCTATCAACCATCTGAGGCACATGGAGCCAAAGGCCTTGCAGTAGTCAATGTAGGCTGTGCTTCTCATAGGCTTGCTCCATAAGCATTAATTTAATTTATTAGTTTAAGCATTAATTTATTAATTTGAATTTATTGTCCATGCATTAGAGAAAATTATTGTCAAAAATAATTTTAAATATAAAAAATGATTAAAAAATGAACTCCTCATTACTTTATTTTTTTAAACAATAATATCATCAAGAAACTAAATTTTTGATCAGAATTCTAGACGTTTAATTCAATCTTGTTTTTTGTAACTTAAAATCTGGCAGCACGGGCTGTTAGGTGTAATATCCTCATCCAAGTTTTAGAGATAATCTTCATCTCTGCCATCTGTTAAAAGTAAAAAAAAAGTTATGTGATATAACTTTTTTACTTTTTTTTACAAGATTATTAAATTTGAAGATAACTTTTATTAATGTATGTCATTTTTACATTATATAAAATAAATATTTATTTCAAATTGATTCAGATTCAGTGTGCTTCTCTAGCCTTGCTTCCAGTTCAGAGATAGTAAGCTGTCCTGCACAGAAGGTTCATCAGTTGCTGATGGGAATCCTGTCTTTAGTACCTTTGTAAGTATATTTAAAGATTTTTTTTTTAACATGTTTCTCTTACAGGATATAAAAATTTACATACTGCTTCAGCAGGTGTATTGAATCATGAGTCAGAAGTTTCTCAAAAAAAAAAAAATAAATAAATAAAATAATAAAATGTAAATTATAAATTATACTGGTATTTTTATGGTTTCTATTCTTGTCTAGTTGAGGATGAATAATGCAAGAAAGTGATATTAAGAGATATTAATATGTTATTTCTTTGTTTTCATGTATCAAGTATACTATAAATACAGTGAAACTTCCCTTTAACGGACAGCCATGGGGAACGAAAATTTGTCCGTTAGAGAGAAGTGTCCGCTAACAAGAAGTCTGAGGGAGAAAAAAAAAAGAAAGAAAGAAAAATCGTTAAACGTTTAATGTAAAATTAAATTAAAATATATACAGATTTTGAACAATATTTTTGTAAATAATATACAATTACATACACAAGAGATAAAGAAAAATCGTTAAATGTTTAATGTAAAATTAAATTAAATTAAATTATATACAGATTTTGCACAATATTTTTGTAAATAATATAAATACAATTGTGTTATGCATATTATGACTTTATCTTAAGAAAAATACATACAGTAATCACTTATTTTCTTCTGCACCTTCTTCCGGCTGATAATTTTGTTTTCAACATTTGTTTGGAGTGAAGAAATCACCGAAAGTCCTTCAGTATCTTATTCAGCGGCGAAAAACATTTTTAAACGATTGATTTGTATGAGCGCTTCTTCTATTTTCATCGGTGGTTCGTCGTTAATATGTTCTTCGACAGAATGACCTCCTTCCATTTCTTCATCCTCATGAGGAACTTCTTGAAAAATATCGATGATAGTGTCTTTGATATCTAGAGCACCATCTTCTGTAGTGAGGTTCGAGTCTATATCTTTGTAGCCAGGGTCACTTGTAGCGGAAGTATCATACATTATCAATAGATGTTGAAGTTCTTGTTCTTCTTGGTGCTCCACATTGCTCTTCACAACTTCAATTTTTGCGTTTGAGAAGCCAGACTTTACAAAACAGTTCACGACAGTTTGTTTTCTAATTGCATTTACTGAGGAGGAAATCCATTGAATCGCATCTAGGATGCTGAGTTTCTTTGCAAGGTCACTCGCACATGTTACATCGTTCATGTTTGCAATGAGATGTCTTAAAACGTTTTCTGTAATGAAGTTTAAATTTTTTCATTATCCCTTGATCCAAGGGCTGACACTCTGCAGATGTGTTTGGTGGCAGAAAAACTATTTGAATGTTGGACAGTTCAATGTGTGGGTGAGATTGCATCCATGAAAAGAATAATTTTTCTGTTTTGATGAATCATGTTTTGGTTAAAGTGACTTATCCATTCGCTCATGATATCTCGTGTCATCCACGCTTTTTTATTAGACTTCCAGTCAACATTCAAAAGATTCAACTTTATGCCCTTGAAACAACGAGGATTTTGTGGTTTTCCTATAACAAGAGGTTGTTCAAAGTCTCCCAGCATATTTGTACACAATAGTACAGTCAAGAGTTCCTTAGAAATTTCTCCGCCTTGGCACTTTTCGTTTTTTAGACTCATTGTTTTTTCAGGAAGAGCTTTAAAAAACAACCCTGTTTTGTCACAGTTGTAAATATCCTTAGCTTCAAAATCAGGACATAAATCTTCCAATTTGATGGTCCACTCTGTTACAACCCCAGTATCAACAGATCCACCTTCAGCACTTACGGTTTTCCAAGAAATTTTATACCGAGTTTTGAACTTGTCTAGCCATCCCACAGAAGCTTTGAACTCATTTACTCCCATAGATTTTGCAACCTCCAAAGCCTTTTCCCTAATAATAGGCCCATTAATGGGAATTTTTTTAGCACGTTCGCGACAAAACCACTCATATGTAACATTGTCAATTAGAAGTACAACAGTTTTCGGGAATGATTTTTGAACCTGATCATTTTCGTGTTGCCAAAATTGTTTGAGCAGTTCATTTTTTTTCTTTAGGATGTCGCTTACCTGTGTCTTCCCGATTTTAAATTTTGCAGCGAGATTGCGAACACTATTTTTTTGCCGATCATACACATTAATGAGTTCGATTTTATCTTTTAAAGTTAAATGTTTACGAGAAGACATTGTGCACTTCACACGACACTGAACAAAACTGAAAACTGAAACTCAAAAGACGAAAGGCCGACCATATTCCCCCACTCCTGCACACACCGAATTCATCAGAAGTTTTACACGTGCTTTAAAATTCTTGAAAAAGGGTTTAGAACCGCGACGTAAACCTTGATAAAATTCAGAGAATCGGAAATAGAAAATAAACACACGATTGAGACAATACGTGGAAGAAACGTTCCTAGAAAAAGGGCCGTGAGCTCACCCACTGTCCGTTATGGGGAGATCAAATTAAGTGGTAATCTAAATGAAAGTGCAGATTGCCTGTCTGCGTCCGTTACAGAGAATGTCCGCTAGACAGAAGCTGAAAACACGTTAAAACCAATAGAGGAGATTTGGGGAATTTGAAAATGTCCGTTGTAGAGAGATGTCCGTTAAAGAGAGGTGTCCGTTAGAAGTTTCACTGTATAATTAGTATCTACAAAGGCCAAAATGATTACTGAGTACTACAAAAGCCAAACAAAACATTTTAACTCTTTAAAGCAGGGGTTCTTAACCTTTTGCTTTAAGCGAGCAAGATTTTGCAGCTTACAATATGTGTGAGCACCATATATTAAAACATAAATTTTTTTTGCTTAAAGATTAAAAATGCATTGTTTAATTAATTTTTTAGCTGTATTACGCATACAAGAATTATATTTCTCAATTAAAATTTTTGGCGCTAATATTTATTGCATTATCAGTGTGAACCTTGACTTTCAAGAGATGATGCCAGACCTCTGAAATTAATTTCTCCATTTCTCTGAAGAGGTCCTCTTACCAAGGAATGCTTAAGTTCTGCAAATTGCAGCGGTTGGAGACTAGGCACCTGCAAGGTGATCTTATTGAGCCGTATACGGCTCAATCAGATCACCTTGAATGGGTTGAACACACTGAATTGTGATGGGTTTCTTTTACTTGCATCACATGCTTCTACTACAACCATTAAGAAAATAGAGCAAGAGGTGGATGAATATAGAGCTATCCAGTGTAATAGAGCAGGAAAAGATGGTTTGGAAGAGTTAGTGATGAACTGTACTTGAAGCCTGTGAAAACTATAAGTTGATGTGTAATAATAGCACCTGAAAAGTGATGTTGGCAAAGGCAGAGTTTGAGAAATCACTCTAAGAGAGCAAAGAATATGGACAAGGAGTTTTTCACATATGTGAATACAAAAAAAGGAGGCAAAGCAGATCAGGCCATTGTATTGTGGGTATGGAAAAGCCTTAGATAACGCTACTGATGAAAGACCCTTCATGAGGAGGAAAGGCTGTGTGAATGACATGAAAATATTAAGCAGTACGAAATTAGCAATATTGAAATTGCAAATGGTTTCTTATTAGAAAAACTTAAGAGCCTAGAGGAAGTAAATTTCCTGGAGTTGATGGCATATACCCAAACATTTTTAAGAAAACAGCAGTAGATTGCATTGAATTGTTAGAGTTAATTATCATGGCATCATTGGATTCTTGAGAGATTCCTCTGGTTTTGAAAAGTGCCATTGTATCATCACAACATAAAGGCAGTTCTAAGGATGAAGTGGGTAATGGGTAACTAAAGACCAGTTGCTCTGACTTCGGTAGTAGGGAAAATCATAGAGGCAGTGATAACTTGTGCAAATATAAGGACATTTAACACAACTTCTTCTTCTTCTTCAGGTTCCATGTTCAGTTTGAACGTTTGAGACCAACATTTTCCAGCCAATTCTTTCTCGTGCTTTGTGAAAACGTTCTGGTGTTGTGTAAGACCATACCCCCATCCTTTGTTCTTATCAAGCCACTTTTTTCTTTGTCTTCCTTTTGCTCTTCAATTATCGATTAGCCCCTTACATGATTAGTCTCTTTGGGTCATATTGAGGGCCTCTTATAATATGCCTGAGGTAGGCATATAACAGTTTAACATAACAGATGTTGTTGTTATTTGGTTTTTTAACATAACCCATAACAGTTTTGTTAAGGGAAAATCATGCTTAGTTTTTTTTTTTTTTTTTTTTTTTTATATAAACCCCAAACACGAGAGGTGTTAGAACCTATAGTACTTAGTACCGTGCTGGGTTGGAGGTTGAGAAGACGAAAGAAGATATTTGTTGACTTTGGACTTTAACTTCTGTAGACTGTAATTTTCAGGAAATACGTATGAAGGAAGGTTGTTCCAGAAAACGGCAGTTGAATGAATAAATCAGGAAGATGAAAAGTTGGTTCTGTGAGTTTGAAGTTGGACAGTAAATGGATGTTGGCTGGTGGCAGCACGTGTTCGGACTGTTTTGAAAGAGAGAGCAGGAATTATAGAAGCTAATTCAGAAGAACAGTGCCCATGTAAGTATCTGTAGAAGAGGCGTGCAGCAGAAACAGTACGTCTATGAGACAGTGAGTGCACAGACTGAGACAGCGAGTGTACGACTATGAGACAGCGAGTGCAGATGAGTCATTAATTAATCTAACTGCCCTCGTCTGAATGGAATCAATAAGCCTGAGAGAGATTTTGGGGGCACCACCCCAGATGTGGGAATAATATTCCATGGCAGGGCGGATTTGCGATTTATACAGAGTGAGCAGCTGTTTGGAAGAAAAGTAACGCCGAGAGCGAAAGAGAAAACCAAGTTTTTTAGATGCAGCGGAAGCAATATTTGTAATGTGCTTGTGCCAAGAGAGATTAGAAGTCAGGGTAATCCCCAAAAGAGAGATATCATTTTGCCTAGAAATCGGAGTGTCACTAAAGATAAGCATAGGAGCAGAAGAATCCTTTTTGTGAGATATAAGACAAGACTGAGTTTTAGAAGGGTTGAAATCAACTAAGTTGTCTTTGCCCCACTAGAGAATTACCTGAAGATCGGCATTTAAGGAATTGGTAGCAGATTTTCGAGAAGTTGAAGCTGATTGAGCAGGACAGGGTTTCTCAAAATGGAAAGTGGAATGCAATGTGCTATCATCGGCAAACCTATGGATAGGATTTACAGTCAATGGAAGAAGGTCATTAATATACAAGAGGAAAAGAGTGGGAGAAAGAACTGAACCGTGGGGGACACCAGCATTAGTGGAGAAGTTAGAAGACAGAGAGACATCTACCATCACCCTCAGTGAGCGACCAGAGAGAAAACTGGATAACCAATTACTAAAAACAGTTGGCAAACCATAAGATGGAAGCTTGTTTAGAAGACCTTTATGCCAAACACGATCGAAAGCCTTTGAGATGTCGAGCAACTACTTGTGTTTCACTGAACCTTTCCATTGAATTAGTCCATAAATGGGTAACATAAGCCAGAATATCACCGGTGGATCGACACTGACGGAATCCATACTGGCGATCATTGATCAGACGGAAGATTTCTAGGTAGTTTAAAATTTGGCAGTTAATTGATTTCTCCATTACTTTAGAAAGAGTAGAAGTAATTGCAATGGGACGATAATTGGATAGGAGGGATTTGTTACCCTTTTTAGGAACTGGCTGGATATGAGCAAATTTCCAAGCAGTACCACCTTTGGAATAAGAAAGTGAAAAAAGGGGGCAAAGAATAGGAGTAAGTTCAGGAGCACAGGTTTTGAGAACAAGTGGAGAAATACCATCGGGACCTGGAGCTTTCTTAGCATCAAGTTTCATCAAAATCCTTCTAACATCCTTTTGACGGAAGACCACAGGAGGCATTGAATGGAGCATGTTGGGAATAGTGGGAGGTGTTTTACCAAGATCGTTAATGCATGAGTTGAAAGAAAAATGGGATGCTAGCAGGTCAGCTTTATCCTTTGCTGAAGTGACAACAGAAACATCTGGTTTGGACAGAGGTGGGAGCAGAGATGGGCAAAAGTTGCGGCCAATAGCTTTGGCAAGAGACCAGAATGCTCGGCTACCATTAGGGCAAGAAGCAAGTTTTCTGCTCTTAGCCTATTTAAACTCTAGTTTGGACTGGTTAATAACTGCTTTACAATTGTTGCAAGCTTTAGTGTAGGCAGAAAATGAAACTGAAGAATTAGAAACAAGCCAATTATGATATGCAACATTCTTCTCTTGAACAGCCTTAGCACATTTATTGGAAAACCAAGGTTTAGATAAAGGACGAGATTTTAAAGTGGAGTGTGGGATAATGGATTCCATTCCTGCAAGAATAATTTCACTGACACGATCTGAGCAAACGTTGACATCAGAACTTTTGAAACAGTAATCCGACAAAGGAAAAGAAGAAAAGACGTCTCGCAGGTCATCCCATTTTGCATTCTTGTAATGCCAAATAACACGAGGTTGGGAATAGCCATGAGATAAAGGTTCCATTGGAGAAGAGACAATCACCAAGTTGTGATCCGGAAGCCTCCTAGAGAGTTACCAATAGGTTCAGTCCAGTCCGGTGTACTAACTAGCGGCCGGCCTGCAAACACCATTTTAGAGCTGTACCCTCGAAATGTAAGGAATATTGGATCTCACCACGATGTTCATCATAACCTCAAAAGTCATCAATCATACTGCATGATGGAAGAGATGGGGAAGGGTTGACCGGAACTTAGCTCTAGAGACTAAACATGGGTTCCACCACTTCAAGCCTCCAATAAGCAAAGTGGTGGTATTGAACCAGTTGATGAGAGTCATCTACCACATAGTACTGCCTGGTAACATAGAGGGGCGGCGTTCCTCCATTTTGGGGTGGGCGCCACACCTCGACCCCTGCTTATGTTGGTTCACACCTGGATGGTCACCCACCATGTGCATGGAGATTACCCAGGATTACTAACAGTCCCACCATTGTGAAGGTGGAAGCAGAGGATTTGGCTGTCACAGACCGTCCGGACTTCGCTGAAATTGGGTCCGGCTTGAGTGTTACCCGAATATCAGTTCCATCAGCGTTTTAGACTCCCAGGTAGCAAGTACAGCTTGTTTGGCATATCTGTGAGAATGTCTGTGACAACCTCTAACCTGGTTATCTGTTTTGACACTGTCACTTGTGAGCTGGATGTAGGAAATAAGTTTTTGTTTATTTGCATTTTGGATTTTCGCAAAACATTTGACTCAGTCCCTCATAAAACATTGCTGTATAAGATGGACCATGTTGGAATCACAGGTAAGATTTTAATATGGATCACAGGGTGACTGCAGGGCAAGGAAACAGAGGGTTGTGATTAATGCAGATTAATGGTTACTCTTCAGAGTGGTATAACATTAAAAGTGTGTCTGATTTTCATAAATGATGTTGACAGTGGGATTGATGATGGAATGTGAAAATTTACAGATGATGTGCAAATCAATTAATGAACAGCTCCAAGAAGCACTCTTTCAGGATGACTTGGATAGGCTTCAAGGATAGTCAGAAAAGTGACAGCCATATTTTAATGTAGGTGCCTTCATAGCCAGGTGGGCAGGAGCAGCAGTGCGTAGCACACACTTCTTAATTAGACCTGGGTTCGAGCCAGTGACCACCAAATACAAAGGATGCGAAAAGGTCAGGGAATGACCACCGCATATCCCTGAAGCAATGTGGCCTTAGTTGCTAATGCTCCTAAAAAACCAAATAACAACACATCTTTTAATGCAGGAAAATGCTTGAGTAATACAAACCCAAAATTACTTATACACTTCATGGGGTGAATTAAAAATAAAAAGAGTAGCTGAAGAAAAGAATTTGGGAGTTATGATACTGTTCAGACATGAAGTTCTCTAAACAGTTTTAGATAGGCAGGAAGGAAGGCCTGTGGTGTTCAACTGATGATTTATCAAACATTTGCTTGTGGAGATAGGAGGCATGCAGATGGCACCTGAAAAAAGACATCAAGCTTCTTGAAAGAGGCCAAAGATGGGCATCCCAATTGGTGAGAGCTGCAAAATGGCCCATACGAGGAGACTTGTAATATGTGGGTTGTACAGCTTGATAACCAGACATTTTAGAGGGGACTTGATTAAGGTCTACGTGACTCTGAGGGGATAGTAAAATGAATGAAAGTAGTATTTTCATTGTTATAAATGATTCTAGAACTAGAGGCCATAAATGCAAATTGTAGAGAAAGTGATTTAAACTGGATTGTAGGAAGGTTTTTTTTTTTTTTTTTTTTATCTTTTGTTTAGCTGGCAAGTTATTAATTGCTAGAATAAGTTACCTGTTAACTGTATGGTTTATTGTGGCTGACTGCTTGGAGAAATTCAAGGGTCAACTGAATAGTTACCTGCATAAGGAGGGACATTAATTTTCATTATTTATTTCTATTATATTTTATTATAATATAAAGTACTAAAATATAATATATTATATATTTTATTATAAAGTAAACTAGGGGGCTTTGCCCCCTGCTCCACTTTGTTCACCAATGCCTGTGCATGTTTTTCTATGTAAAATGTAGAGATATGGTGGAGTAAGTCAAATCTTTTCTACGTAAAAAACGCGCCTGTTGAAACGCACCAATCAATATCTAATCAGGAAATGATCTATGTAATTATTGTGCATTTGTAGTGATGTAATTGCCCCACCCACTTGTACCATGTGACCGCATTCCCTCTTCTCCCACCTTGGCCTCCCAGGTTTCTAGACTTCACCCCACGTGACTTCTTTCTCTGGGGTATGTGAAGGACAGGAATTTGATTATCGACTTAATGTGTTCTGTGTGATACGGGGTGTCCATGTTGAAAGTTTATAACTTTAAGGTACGAAAAGTTGAGAGTTTTCCTAACAGTTGGTGCATATTATGTGATTATAGGCTAAATGGTCACTTCACAATAAGAATATCAAAAAAAGAATTTCGTATGAAATTCTTTTTTGCCGTTATTTTTAAATTTCCCAGTATATATTTTTATTTATGTATTTTTTCCTGTGCTGCATAAACCTGTGGCTTTACATTATATGGCTATTACTGTAATACTAAAGAGGAGAATTATAGACCAAATTTTAGGAAGTTTTCCTTCAGCCAATTGGGTTGTTAATTGCAGAAATAATTTTTCTTCTAACAATTTTGGAAACTCAAATACCACCTGGATTAGCACCTAAAATAAATTTAATGTTTTTTTAAAAATAAAAATGGCTATATTTACAAAAAACAATTATTCATAATTTTTTTCAAAACTCTCTTTCAAAATGGATTTTTGCAAAAATCGTTCATTCTTAACAAAATGCAATTGTTCCTTATACCGATTAATTTAACAAGATAAATCTGCATATGACATAAAGTACAATTTTAGGAACATACAAATGAGAGAGTTGGGAAGAGAATGTTATAAATGTACATATTTACACAGTCACCTTTCATTTCTAATCTGACATGGTTGACTGAATACATCTGATTAGGTGCATGTGTTTAGAGCATGGCATGAACTAAGAGTAGCTAACTTTTTTTCCTGCAGCATGCCACATTATGAAATGCAATTGTGTGCCATCTATGCTCAGATCCAGAAGTTACCATAATCATTATCTCCTCTCGCCACTGATCCATGGTGGGTACACTAAATGTTTTTGATCTTTATAAAAAGGAATTTTACACCAAGTGTTTTATTAAAAAAAAAAAAAAGAAAAAAACTTTACTTCATAAAAAAAACCCTTGAACAGATTTGCCAATTTCTTCTAATTGATAAGTATACCCTGTGATAAAGTATACCATTTCATAACTTTAAAATTGGCAAGTAATAGTATTTGCCATATAGTGCAAGGAAGCCACATGCTTTTACTGCACTGGATAAAGAAAAACCCAATCGAGTAGATAAGAAAACACAAATTATACGTTTCCCCTTCTCACACAGTTAAGTAGCCAGTAGACCTTTGAATTTATTCCAACTGTCAGTCTCAACTACCTGCAAGGACAACTGAGGCTGACAGTTTGAATAAATTCAAAGGTCTACTGGATACTTATGTGAGAAGGGAAGCATATAATCTGTGTTTTCTTATTTATTTGGCTGGGTTTTTTTTTTTTTTTTTCCCAGTGCAGCAAAAGCATGGCTTCTGAAATAATTCAGAACTGTTGATTTTTTTTTTTATGCTATTCTTTGTTATAACACTATAGGGGATACAGCTATGAATAAGACATTTTTAAAATGTGTTATTCATAGCTATGAATATGAAAACATATAGTTTGAAATATTTTTTTTAATCTATGCTACCATTGGCATATTTCATACATAGACTCACCACTGTTCATGTGGGTGAAGGGGTGTAATGGAAACGTAGTGAGTGATAATTCATATTTTCCTAAGCTTTTACATGGAAAATTGGCTTTACATCTGCAAGTTCACCTTTGAACATTTATTTAATTTTTTGTGATAAAACTAGTTCAGTTCCACCACAGTTAATGATGCAGATTGGATGGAAATATAAAATTTAAGAATAATAAAATTGACATTGTTGTCAATATGAGAGATTTTTTTGTTTTTTAGATTTTAACAGCTCTGGCATACTTTATACAAGGGATGCACCTATTGTTGCATTAATGTAGGTTAACAAATGAATAGTTATAAATGAATAATATTTAACCAAACAGAATCATGTCACAAGGAACTCACTAATGCTCCTATTTACCTGTGCTAAATTGATGCTAAAAGGCAGTAAATATGAACCATAGGTTCCCATTATGTTGAAACCTAGTTTATAATTTCTGTAAAGCTGTACCAGTGAGATATTTATGTGGGACCAGCAGCCGTCTTTTCAGCGATATCATTCTGTCATACCAACCTCCTAGAAAAGAGTATTGACACTGCAGGAATAATGGCACTTCAAATAGTAAGTGAACATTTCCAAATAATGACAAACAGAAACTACATGAAACCATCATGGTAGTATACACCATGTCGTATACTGCAATAGTGCTAGGCCCTATTCAAGGTTTGCAAAATATTGACAGTACCACCCACTCAGTACTTCACCTTATCAGTCAACTAATAACAGGTGTAGTAATTGAAAAATCCAGTTTTTAAATTTGCTGTATGTCAGGACATATAGGTATGCAGAAAATAAAGCAGCAGAGAAATCAGGCAAACCAAATCATCATTCACAAGAACAGCTCAAAACACCATTGAGAGACTACAGAGTTGTGATGTGTAGCTAACCAAAGCAGACTGCCACAACACTAAAAAAAAAAAAAAAAAAAAAAAAGGTAACTAGCACACTTCAGCTGGTAAAGAAAAACTATACCCAATGGTATGAGTTTCTGCGAGATCAGAAACATGTTATATATGACTTCCTATTTTGAGCAGGTCAACCCCCCCTTCCCCTAGATGGAACTAAACTTAGAGGAATTCTGAAATTCAGAGAAGGCAGACTTTGACATCCTGTATAATACAGGATAGTACCTCACATTATAAGTACAGGTGACCCCCGCTTAACGCTGATAATTCGTTCCGGAAAAACAGAGCGTTAAGTGAATCCGCGCTAAGCGAGCGCCGCATTCCCATAAAGTAACATATGTATTTGTGAGTTGCGGTCGGTGCCATAGGATATTTCCTCATCAATAATAAACGGTAGTGAAAAGATGCACAAATGTCGGTCAAAATATTTAATATTCAAATATTTGGTACATATAAAATATTCTGCATTACATACGTATATAATTATGTGGTAACTACTTATGTATCAAAATTAAACTTAAAATTCCGATTAAAATCATGAATTTAATTGATCTAAATTGATTTAATTTAATTGATGAATTTAATCAAGAAAAATGTGTTGATTTTGGGTTGAACTTTGGCCTTCTTCCAAATAAACTAAAAGGGATATTAATTTTAAATCCCCTGCAGCGTTACCACCCAACAATAAAGTCAACCAATCCTTCGCCGCTTTGAAACCTGGCATGTTTTTTTTCTTCTTTCAGTATGAAACTTCTTTTAGGCATTTGTTTCCACAAAGGTCCTGCTTCATCTATGTTAAAAACTTGTTGAGAAGTATAACACATATCCCTCTTCAATAATTTTAACAAGTTCTTTTTTGAAAGTTTTGGTTCCTTAATCTGCACTTGCGGCTTCTCCCTGGATTTTAAATCTATTCAACCAGCCCTTACTAGTTTTAAATGGTTCCACATTTTTTTTTTTAGATCAGTTTTCTTCAGATCATCTTATTGGCTAATCTCTCTCTCTCTCTCTTTTTTTTTTATAATATTTAACTTAATTGAATTCTGCATTGGATATTATCTTCAATAAAATTAGTTAAAGTCTTTCCATTTCAATCCTAATAGCCGACCTAGACCTAGATGCTTGCAATGGAACAGCTATCTTTCCCGCTGCTAAAATTAATTCTTTATTTATTTATTTTTTTTATAATTGTTCTTACAGTTAAACTTGCAAGTCCTAAATTATGGCACACATCCGCTTGTCTTTGACCAGAATCGATTTGCTTCAAAACGTCTAATTTGATTTTCAAATTCAGTCTTTTTCTTACATTTATAGTCTTCATACTGCGTCCAGACATAGTTGCTTTTTCATTCTTATCCACCATTATTAACCCTTCAAAAATGTAACTGCGTTGGTTGCATTAATTATGATACAATGTTCAAGTAAACTGTCTGTTACGCACGATTTCTAATACTGTACTGAGTAATGACTAGACTTCGGATAAATGCATATAATGCAAATATTACAAGCAATATACTAGATCATTTTTTAAAATGTTGATCTCAGAACTACGTAACAAGTCACTGTACTGCAATTAAATTAGCGTGCGCGAAAATTTCACTGAGCGTGCGAGAAAATTTCTCAAGTCGGTGTGGGAAACGTTTTAATGCTGTTTTGATATTCATTTTCAAGCTATCGATTCCATCAAATGAAACGATTTCGTTAAATATGCCAAAAATGCAATCTGTAAAAGAGCATTATAGTGATCTGTGACAGCGTTATAGTCAGATACGGGTTATAATATAAGAACAGCGTCGTAGCGAATCAGTGTAAAGCGAACTGCGTTATAACAGAGGGGGCCCTGCCGTGTTCTGAAAAATCACAACCACATAACACATCTTTAACTTTGTAAAAGCAGTGGTGGATCATTGTTATACCCAATAGAAAAGAGCTTCAATCTCTTTTACGAGAAATAAAACAATGGCTGAGGAGACTATTGTCATTGTTTTGTCAAACTCTTAATGTACTAACCATATGGGGGGTTGAAAATTTTTTATTCCATTAGAGATCACAAAGGTTTTCGATAAAGAAAATATTGCCAATCTGTATTGTGACTCTTCTTGTGTGTTCACAACAGAAAGTTTCAGGTTTGTTCTTCTATATTCTTCTCCTTTACAGAGGTGTTGTGGAAGGTGAATGAAGGTGGCAACTGTTCAGAGAATTAAGCACCGTGCAGTCATTGAGTACTTTCATTTAAAGGGAATGTCGTTGAAAGAAATTCATGAAGACATGCAGTAAAATGCAGGGGAATCTTGTTCTTCATACGCTGTTACCATCTCGACACCTGCAAATTTGGATGCCCTTCAATGACTTTTTTTTTTTATGAAAACTCCAAACACGAGAGGTATTAGAACTTATAGCACTTAGTACTATGCTTGGGTTGGAGGTTGACAAGATGAAAGAAGATATTTGTTGCCTTAGACTTGAACTTCTGTAGACTGTAATTTTCAGGAAATACGTATGAAGGAAGGTTGTTCCAGAAATCGGCAGTTGAATGAATAAATGCAGAAGATGAAAAGTTGGTTCTATGAGTTTGAAGTTGGACTGTAAATGGATGTTGGCTGGTGGCGGCAAGTGTTCAGACTGTTTTGAAAGGGAGAGCAGGAATTGTAGAAGACAATTCAGAAGAACAGTGCCCATGGAAGTATCTGTAGAAAAGGCATGCAGCAGAAATAGTACGTCTATGAGACAGCGAGTGGAGAGACTCTGTTAGAGAGGAATCATTAATAAATCTAAGTGCCTTCTTCTGAATGGAATCTAAAAGCCTGAGAGAGGTTTTGGGGGCACCGCCCCAGATGTGGGAACAGTATTCCATGGTAGGGCGGATTTGCAATTTGTACAGAGTGAACAGCTGTTTGGAAGAAAAGTAGCGCCAAGAGCGAAAGAGAAAACCAAATTTCTTAAATGCAGAGGAAGCAACATTTGTAATATGCTTGTGCCAAGAGAGATTAGAAGTCAGGGTAATCCCCAAAAGAAATATATCATTTTACCTCGAAATCGGAGTGTCACCAAAGATAAGCATAGGAGCAGAAGAATCCTTTTTGCAGATAAAACTGAGTTTTAGAAGGATTGAAATCAACTAAGTTGTCTTTGTCCCACTGCAGAATTACCTGGAGATCGGTATTTAATGAATTGGTAGCGGATATTCGAGAAGTTGAAGCTGATTGAGCAGGACAAGGTTCCCCAAAATGGAAAGTGGAATGCAATGTGCTGTCATTGGCAAAACTATGGATAGGATTTAAAGTCAATGGAAGAAGGTCATTAATATATAAGAAGAAACGAGTGGGGGAAAGAACTGAACCTTGGGGGACACCAGCATTAGTGGAGAAGTTAGAAGACAGAGAGCCTTCTACCATCACCCTCAGTGAGCAATCAGAGAGAAAACTGGATAACCAATTACAAAAAACAGTTGACAAACCAAAAGATGCCAGCTTGTTTAGAAGACCTTTATGCCACACACTATCAAGCCTTTGAGATGTCAAGAGCAACTGCTTATGTTTCACCAAACCTTTCCATTGAATTTGTCCATAAATGGGTAACATAAGCCAGAATATCAACAGTGGATCAACATTGACGGAATCCATACTCGTAATCGTTGATCAGACGGAAGGTTTCTAGGTAGTTTAAAATTTGGCGGTTAATTGATTTCTCCATTACTTTAGAAAGAGTAGAAGTAATTGCAATGGGATGATAATTGGATAGGAGGGATTTGTTACCCTTTTTAGGAACTGGCTGGATATGAGCAAATTTCCAAGCAGTCCCACCTTTGGAATAAGAAAGTGAAAAAAGGGGGCAAAGAATAGGAGTAAGTTCAGGAGCACAGGTTTTGAGAACAACTTATACATTCTACTTTTGATGGAATCCATACTGGTGATTGTTGATCAGACGGAAGGTTTCTAGGTAGTTTAAGAGTTGGCAGTTAATTGATTTCTCCATTACTTTAGAAAGAGTAAAAGTAATTGCAATGGGACAATAATTTTTAGCATTAGCATTAGTAGAGGCATTTGATGCAAGAAAGCAAGCTTATGCAGCATCAGCCAAAAAAAAAAAAAAAAAAAAGCCAAAAAAAAAAAAAAAAATTGGATGGGAGGGATTTGTCACCCTTTTTAGGAACTGGCTGGATATGAGCAAATTTCCAAGCAGAAGGAAAAACAACTTTGGAATAAGAAAGTGAAAAAAGCAGCAAAGAATAGGAGTAAGTTCAGGAGCACAGGTTTTGAGAACAAATGGAGAAATACCATCAGGACCTGGAGCTTTCTGAGAGCATCAAGATTTGTCAAAATCCTTCTGACATCTTTTTCACAGAAGACCATAGGAGGCATCGAATGGAGTGTGTTGGGCATGTTGGGAGGTCTTTTACCAAGAACATTTATACATGAGTTGGAATTAAAATGGGATGCTAGCAGGTCAGCTTTATCCTTGGCTGAAGTGACAACAGAACCATCTGGTTTTGATTGAAGTGGGAGCAGAGATGGGAAAAAGTTGTGGCCAATAGCTTTGGCAAGAGACCAAAATGCTTGGCTACCATTAGGGCAAATAAGCAAGTTTTCAACTCTTAGCCTGTTCAAAATCTAGTGTGGACTGATTAATAACTGCTTGACAGTCGTCGTGAGCTTTGATGTAGGCAGAAAATGAAACTGAAGAATTGGAAACAAGCCAATCACGATATGCAACGTTCTTATCTTGAACAGCCTTAGCACATTTATTGGAAAACCAAGGTTTAGATAAAGGACGAGATTTTAAAATGGAGTGTGGAATAAAGGATTCCATTCCAACAAGAATAATTTCACTGACACGACCTGAGCAAACGTTGACATCAGAAGTTTTGAAATAGTAATTCGACCAAGGAAAAGAAGAAAATAAATCTCACAGGTCATCCCATTTTGCATTCTTGTAATGCCAAACAATACGAGGTTGGGAATAGCCATGAGATAAAGGCCCCATTGGAGAAGAGACAGTATCACCAAGTTGTGATCTGAGGTGCCTAAAGGACCACTCACTTTGACCGTGTACCTGGAAGTGTTGTTTGTGAGAAAAAGATCAAGCGTGTTGGCTGTATGGTTAGGATTATTTGGTATTCTTGTAGGTACATGAAAAATCTGTGCAAGGTCAATAGTAATTGCAAAAGCCTCTGCATCTCGACCAGCTGGGTTGGTGTGACAAGAAAACGGAATCCTGTTGGAGTTGTGAACATTAAAATCACCAGGAAAATTACCTCACTGTTAGGAAAATTGGACTGGAGAAAGCCAACTTGCAAAGAGAGGAAGTCAAAGAGCTCTAAGTGATTAGTGGAGTTGGGAGAACAGTAGAGACAACAGATGAATTTGACACAATGAGGTAGAGAGATTTTAAGCCAGAGAAGATTGAAAAGAGGAGATTCCAAATTACTGTCTCTGACAGGGAATATCGGAACGGACATATAAGTACCACCTTTGAGGCGAAAGGAATCATACAGAAAATAATTTGGGCAACTGTGATGAGCAGTAGTTGAATCAACTGATAACTAAGATTCTGTCAGAAAAAGTACATGTGGTTTGGTAGACTGCAAGTGGAAATGGACATCGTGAGATTAGAATTGAGACCACATATATTTGTGAAATGAACTTGGAATGTTTGAGAACTTTAGATCTTTTTGCAGATAAGCTTACTCTATTAGTTTGACAATTCATGGTGTATTCAATAGTAAGAAAAAGTGGGGGGACATGCAGTATGAAGTAATGAAATTTTTGATATGGCGTAAATGTGGTAAGAATATCCAAGATCCTTGACATAACGTGGCCTCGACAATGCCCCCCCCCCCCCTGCATACACACTACTCAGATTCCCTCCAGTCACCATCTGGCAGAGTAGAGGTAGCAAGATTATACACTAGCTGAACTGGAAGCCTTCTATAGAGTTACCAGTAGGTTTGGTCTGGTGTACTAACTAGTAGCTGGTCTGCGAATACTGTTTTAGAGCTGTACCCTTGAAATGTAAGGAAGATTGGATCTCGCCATGATGTTCATCATAACCTCAAAAGTCATCCGTAATACTGCATGATGGAAGAGATGGGGAAGGGTTGACTGGAACTTGGCTCTGGAGACTAAATGTGGGTTCCGCCACTTCAAGCCTCCAATAAGCAAAGTGGTGGTGGTATTGAACTGAGTGGTGGTATATGATGTGATCGTGCAAGACCACAGAATAACATTGAAGCACATTGAAGCAACATTAATTATCTCTAATGAGTGAGCTCATGGTATTGTAGTTAATGTTTTAGGAATGAAGGTTTCTTTGAGATGAGTCCCTAAAGCACTGAATGCAGATCAGAAGTGGGAAAGAGTGAGGTGTGTTGAGCGATATACCACCTCAAACCCCACAGTTTTGGGGGTGGGATGTCACTAGGGACACAACTTAGGTGCATTTCTTCAAACCTGAAACAAAAGAACAATGAAAACAGTAGAAGCATCCCTATTTTCCCTCTCCTAAAAAGTTTTGTGTGTAGAAGTTGGTTGGGAAGATCATGGCATCCACTAGAATGAGAAGCAGTGATCATTTTTGATTTCCTGGAACAAGTTGCCATAGTCGGTGTAGAGTATTATTCTACTATTGTATGAGTATTATTACTCGTACAATAGTAGAATATACTATTATTCTGCTGAGACGTTTCCACGAGAAATTAAAGCTCAAGAAGTACAGGAAATTGTCCAGAGGAGTCATCTTGCATCAAGACAATGCACTGGCATGCACACAGAATTTGTGACTCGGGCATCACTGTGGATTCGAGCTATTACAGCATCTTCCCTACTCATGGATTTCGCTCCATCAGACTATTTTCTGTTTCTGAATCTCAAAAGGACTTGAAAGGACAAAATTTTGACAATGCTGTGATGATGGATGCGCTCAACACGGTATGAGTCAATCTTCTGAATTTTATTTGAAAGCTAGTGGATCGCTCAAGAAAGTATGTTGAAAAATAAATGGGTTTCACAGCTTTTCAGCATTCCTTTTATGAGAAGCTAAAAACTTTTCAATCTCTCCTCTTAAGCAGCATTGTAAAATGTTGCGTAAAACATTAGCTAAGCTTATTAATTTACTTTTAAGATTATGAAACACTCAAACCTATGTAGGTATATTATGTTTATTTCCAAATTGGAAAAGTGTACATAATGGAGTCACACAGTGCTTTATTACCTTCATATAACACAGTGTACTTATGCATCACGACACTCAAGGAATACCTTATTAATTTAGAAAAAATATATAAAAGAGCAGTCTTCTGTATAGTGTAATTCGTATTTGAAAATTGAATGTTATTGTTTTTTGTTGCGAAATTGACTAATAAATTGTTTTTCTTATACTTTTTGGGATATAATTAATTACTTTAAATAGAGCTATTTAAATATAACTGCTAATGTTATTTTTGCAGAACTTCATCCATATTATTTCCATTACTTGGTGATCATTTTCCTTATATAAGAAAGGATGCTGAGACTCATGTAAATTATATTGGAAACCTTTTATACATCTGTTCCTATATGCCCCAGCACAGACAAAGCATTTTAGATCTTCTCCTTGATAAAATTGTTCAGATAGATGTAAGTATTCATTAAAAATGATTGACAAAAAACCATAACTTAAGAATTTTAACATCATGCATACCTTTGTTTTCATAAAAATAATTAAATTACAACAGATCGTGGATATAGCTTAGCTTAATTTTTCAGTACTCACCTCATAGTAATCCGCTTAGTTGGTTGAAAGTTTTGCCATGTGCATAGTGATTAAGAGATTCTAATAACTTACGGGGATTATAAATTTAAAAACTAAGTTATGGGCTTTAAAGATTTTTCTAAGAAAGGAAAGTGCACCTTCCATTCTATAGTTGTTTAATTAAAATAAATTAAATTAAGTGAGATAAAAGCTAATAGCCATGCACGAGCGACTTTCGAAATCATATCCAGTTAGCTATAGTGGGGAGGGGAGAGCGCGCGAGTGTGTTATATACAGGTTGGGTTCCTGAAATGCATTTCAGTGCACGCCGAAACTTAATACGCCCTAATTTCCAAATAGGGGAGAGGTTGGCAGGAATCTTTTTGTTTAATATGTTAAGTGATGTGTGGCGCTTAAACCTCAATGTTGAGGGCTTCGTTTTGAAGGATTTTATAACTGGAATTTAGTTTAACTATTAGCATTAGCATTAGTAGAGGCATTTGATGCAAGAAAGCAAGCTTATGCAGCATCAGCCAAAAAATTAAAAAATAAATAAATAAAAAAAAATAACCACTTCCATTTCACCCCTCTGTTCGATCGTTGAATCGATGAGTGGGTTATGATTATAAGATTGAACTTGTTGTGTTAGTTCTGTACTTGCTAAATTAGATTCAAAGCTATTAAAGTGATAGTATGCACGCGTGTTAGAAATTTTTGATGTCCCGAATTTTGTTGTTGTATTGCCTATGTAACATGCTTGACCATCTGATTGGCATCTAATTAAATATATAATGTTATTATGATCTTGTGCCCCATACTCATATGTTGTCTTGTATGAATTGAATTTAGAACTTAATTTGTTATGAGATGTAAATATTAATTTGATATCTGTATTTTTAAAAATCTGTTGAAGTCGTCTAGCATATTGTTGATGGTATGAGAGTGTGATAAGGGGTTTGTGTATCGTATTCTTATTCACGTGGTTATTAATTTTGCTTGGGTTATCAGTATTATTATGGAATTTGGTGATGGTTTCTTATATTAGTTGTAATGGGTATTTCCTGCCGCTGAATTTTTTGGTGAGGTATTGCAATTCTACGGATAGGTCTGTTTGTGTGTGACTATATTTGATAGCGTTGTATATCTGATTATATAGAACTGCTTTTTTGATGTATAGAGGATGGTGTGAGTGGTAATGTAAGAATTTACCTGTATGTGTGTTCTTTCTGTATATTTTCTGCCTAAAGCTGTACCTATTTTGTATATAGTGAGGTTTAGAAAATTAATTTTATTATCGGTTTCTATTTCGAGGGTAAATTTGAGTCTCGTGTTGTATTAAACGTGTTCAGTATCGATAGTGGTTTTGTTGCCTATTAAGAGGACATCGTCCGCGTATCTCATATATAGTTTAATCCCTGGGGGAAAGGGTTGGAATATTTTTTCTTCAGTAGAAGCGAGGTAGATTTCAGATAAAGGGGCAGAGATACCGAGGCCCATGGGGAGGCCAAAAATTTGTTCGTAGATGTTGTTTTGAAATTTAAATTGTTTGGCATCAAGTAACAGTGACGCAAGTTCTAAAATGTCATTAATGTTTAAGTCAGTATGTTTTGTCAAAGTGTCGTCTTTAATTAATAGTTCTTTAAGAGCCAGTAGCATGGTTTCGATGTGTACATTTGTATATAGGGAGACGATGTCGAAGGACGCAAGAATATCGTTTTCAGATATGGTCATGGAAGTTATACGTTTGTTTGCCTGTTTAATATTGTAGACTCTGAACTGAGAGAATTTCATTAAAGGTGAAATAATTTTGATGAGGAATACGGATAGATTGGCATAGGTGGACTGTTTATAGGAAACAATGGGTCTTAAAGGATAATCTTGTTTATGGAGTTTGACTATTCCAAAAATGTTTGAAATGTGTTTCATGTATCATACATGAAACCAATTCTGTTTTTAACTCCCAATTAACTAGTAAACCTAATATTCACCAACAACAATTAACCCACATACGAGACTTCATGAAAATTCCGAACATTGTAATACAAAAGGCAGACAAAGGCGACACCATCGCAATCGTGGACAAAAATACATATATAAAGAAAATGTTACACATCAAGTCAGATTCAACAACATACAGAGTTAGCAACACGTTTAACATTAACAAACTTAAAAATAAGTTTGATGGGATCCTAAGAAGACTCAGAGCGAACAAACAAATTAATTTACACAACCTCCAGCAAATAGGCATACGCAACAATATTCTCCCAAACATTTTTGGAATAGTCAAAACTCCATAAACAAATCTAATTTAGCAAGTACAGAACTAACATAACATGTTCAATCTTATAATCATAACCCACTCATCGATTCAGCATTCACAATAGTTAAACTAAATTCCAGTTATAAAATCCTTCAAAACGAAGCCCTCGTCATTGAGTGGTTTAAGCGCCACACATCACTTAACATATTAAACAAAAAGATTCCCACCAACCTCTCCCCTATTTGGAATTTAGCACGTATTAAGTTTCTGCATGCACTGAAATGCATTTCGGTAACCCGAAATGAACCCCAAAGAATATTTGCTGATGCTATCGAGGCAGTGTTAGGTGGGTCAGAAAACTGCTAGCTTGGGGGGAGACAAAGCCTAATAGATTAACAGTAGCCACTGGCAGAGGTGAAAGATATTCTTGCACTGCTTCTATTGGAATGAGCAGAAGCCTGAAAAACAAGATGCAGGATATTTCAGAGACTGCTGGGAGTCATTGCGGTACAAGTAAACACATATGTTGTGTTAGGGTAGCTAAGAATAGAAATAGGTGCATGTATACTTGCGTGTACACCAATGCTAGGAGTTTAGTAAATAAATTTGATGAATTTGAGGTATTGCTCAAAACATCAAAGGCAGATATTGTTGGGATTTCAGAGACGTGGTGTCACACAGATATAAGGAATGCAGAACTGGAATTTGGGGAGTACAACGTCTACAGAAAGGATAGACAGGATAGGAAGGGAGGAGGGGTTATGCTATTAGTTAAGAAACACATAAAATCCAAGGAAGTGAAGCCAGTCAACATTGCTGGACAGTGCAGTGTCGAGTCAGTTTGGTGTGACATAAGCATTGCGAGATCAAAATTGAGAGTAGAGTGTGCTATAGGCCTAATGACTCTGATGAGTATAATAAGAAACTGTACATGGAAATAGAGTGGGCCAGTAAATCAGAGTGTCTTATAATGGGGGATTTTAATTTCCTAGATATTGACTGGAATTTGGGGGTTGGTCACTCACACACTAGCAAGGCTTTTGTGGATTTATTGGATGATTGTTTTCTACATCAGCATGTTCGGGAGGCAAGTAGAGGGAGCAATACTCTTGATTTGATTATTAGTAGTGATTTTTCATGCATTAAAAATCTGAAGATAAAGGAATCACTAGGTGGCAGTGATCACAGTGTGCTGAAGTGGGATTTACTCAAAGAGGTAACTACCATTAGGGGTAAAGGGAAGGGTTATTGCTTCCGTAAAGGCGACTACGATGGACTGAGACAGTATTTAAATTCTATACAGTGGGACCAACTGATGTTACCAACAGCAAATTCAAAATGGGAAACATTCAAAGAACTTATCTTGGAAGCTACTAGGCTTTACATACCAACTAAGAAATATTTTTCAAGGTTTAGGCCTAAATGGAAGTCAGATGAACCAATGAGACTTATGGCAGAGAAGAAAAATGAATGGGATACATACAAATTAACACGTGACACAGAAGCCTATGATAGATACAAGTTGATCTGTAACCTAGTTACAAAGGAGGTTAGGCAGGCGAAGGCAGATTACGAGAAATCTTTCGCAAGGGATGCAAAGAAAAACAGCAAAGAGTTCTTTACTTATGTAAACTCTAGAAGGAAGGGGATGAATCAGATTGGTCCACTTGATATCGATGGGTCAACTGTTGATGATCCTGCTCAGGTAGCTAACAAACTAAATGAATATTTTGAATCGACATTCACACATGAAGAGTTATTCAGCGAGGGGAATTCCACAGGTATATTCAACTCTGGCAGTAAGCTAGAGAATCTTGTAATAACTGAGAGTAAAGTGGAGGAGAAATTGTTGAAGATAAACACAAGAAAGGCGCCTGGGGTGGATGGGATCTATCCAGTTATATAAAAGGAGGCAGCAAAGGAAGTAAGCAAACCCTTAGCCATAATTATGAGATCTTCCTTGGGCTCAGGGGAGGTACCCACAGACTGGAGATGTGCAAATGTGACCCCAATTCACAAAGGAGGATTAAAGGCTGACACAAGTAATTATAGACCTGTGAGTTTAACTTCTGTTCCAGGAAAATTAATGGAGGCACTGGTTAAAGAAGCATTGCAGGATCATCTAGACAAGACTTCAGTTATAGCTTGGACGCAGCATGGTTTTGTTAAGGGGAAGTCTGGCCTGACCAATTTGATTGGATACTATGATGCAGTCACAAAAGAACTGGATGCAGGGAATAACTTTGATATTATATACTTGGATCTTAGAAAGGCTTTTGATACTGTTGCGCATGGAAGACTGCTGCACAAATTGGAGCGTGTGGCATTGGAGGCAAGTTGCTGCTATGGATAAAGGGGTGGTTGAGGGGGAGAAGACAGAGTGGTAATCAATGGACACTGCTCATCATGGACTAATGTTATTAGTGGAGTCCCTCAGGGTTCAGTGTTGGGTCCATTATTGTTTTCTGTATTTATAAATGATATTGATGATGGTATATCACGTTTAATGTCCAAGTTTGCAGACGATACAATGGTTGGCAGGGTTGTCAAGGACACTACTGACACTATGCTGCTGCAACAGGATCTGGAAAGGTTGAGCAGATGGGCTGAGAGGTGGCAATTGAAGTTTAACATTGACAAATGTAAAGTACTACATATGAGAAACAGCAATCCCAGAGCAACATATCAACTCTGTGGTACTACACTGACAGTGGTAGAGAATGAAAGGGACCTGGGGGTGGTTCTGCAGGCAGATATGAAGTTCTCTGAGCAGTGCAGACGGGCTGCACGAGTAGCTCATGGTGAATTGTCAATGATATATAGGAATTTTTCTAGCAGGGATAAGGAGGTGATTATTCCCTTGCATAAGGCTTGGGTTTTATTGGTGCATTAGCGACTAAGGCTATAATGCTGTATAAGGCAATGGTCAGGCCACACCTAGAGTACTGTATACAGGTCTGGAGGCCTCATTTCCAGAAGGATGTAGAGCTGCTGGAACGAGTACAGAGAAGGGCAACAAGATTAGTGAATGGAACAAAGGGGTGCTCTTACGAAGAAAGGCTTAAGTTTTGCAAATTAGTGTCTTGGAGACTAGGCACTAGTGAGGTGATCTGATAGAGGTGTATAAAGCCTTGAATGGTTTGAACATGCTCAATGCTGATGGGATTCTTCCTCTTGCTCAGAATAATCACCTGAGAGGGCATAAATTCAAATTGAGGAAAGACAGATGCAGGATAGACGTGCGGAAATTTGCCTTTAGCCAGCGGGTGGTTGGTTGGTGGAACAGATTTCCATCCCTTGTCCTGGAAGTTGATAGCCTAAATAAGTTTAAGGCTCAGCTGGACAGGTATTTTGAACGAACAGAGGGGTGAAGTGGAAGTGGTTTTTTTTTTTTTTTTTTTTTGGCTGATGCTGCATAAGCTTGCTTTCTTGCATCAAATGCCTCTAGCTAATGCTAACCCAACCTGTATATAACACACTCGCGCGCTCTCTCCTCCCCACTATAGCTAACTAAAGACGATTTTGAAAGTCTCTCGTGCACTGCTATTAGCTTTTATCTCACTTCATGTAATTTATTTTAATTAAACAACCATAGAATTGGAAGGTGCACTTTCCTTTATTAGAAAAATTTTTAAAGCCCATAACTTAGTTTTTAAATTTATAATCCCCATAATTTATTGTGCATAGTGGTTAAGAATCTCTTAACCACTATGCACGTGGCAAAACTTTCAACCAACTAAGCAGATTACTATGAGGTGAGTGCTGAAAAATTAAGCTAAGCTATATCCACGATCTAGTCATTACATCACAGCACATAAGGACTCCTTAAAATAACATCAGTTAAATTATAATATGAATTAATAATTTTGAATTATGTCAGTTAGATTCTTATTAAATTATTATCCCTAAGATTGGATTTAAAAAAAAAAAAAATCAAAGGCTTTTATAATAGTTGTTTTTGATAATAGCAATTGGATATATTTTTAAATAAATTATAAATTCAATTATTTTAACTTATTTACTTTTTGCAAGAAGACATGTTTACTTGATTTTCTTTAACATAGAAACCCATAAAAATATGTCTATGACCATATGAGAATTCATATTCCTGAGTGGTTGCAGCAGCAGTGTGGGTGGTTACAGAGCTCACACATTGAGCTCTGTAACAAAAGAAACATAACAGTTAGAGCAAGGAAACTTCTGGTATTTATTACTGATAAAAAATAAAATATAACATTCATAGAATACACAGAAGAAAGTCAAAGGGAAAACTTTTTGATACTCCTTTTACATGCTAATAAACTAATTGATTGTAACACTTCATTTTAGAATTGATTTTGTAACTCCAAGCTAAAATAAAATTAAACTTCCCAACATTGAAGTGCTCTTGGTCACAGTTAATGCCACTGTCCCAAAAAAAAAAGTGAGAAACCATGGGTGAAATTTATTAGCTCGACAGATGTTGTATATGTGTCAATTCAGTTCATCAAAAATATTTCTGTTAATCAAACAGTTATACTAAGTTCTGTTCAATTCAGATTAAATTTGAGATTTATCAAATCTATTTCACTAATTTTGCACCCTCTGATGGTGGGATTGATGAAAGCATCTCTAGAAACATTGGACATTAAAGCACATAGCCTGATTTTTAAATATAATGTAATTTACTTTAAACAGTACTTAATTCTTATGGGTATATGATGCTTGTGCCCTCAATAACATTTTCAGCAATCTTTGCATATTCAGATATGAATTTCTGCCCTAGTTCTGTGGCCATTTATGGACCGTATTAATGCACAACAAATTTCAAGTAGCCATTTGATCCTCCCTTGTCTTCCAGGTCCATTTATTTTATGGAATTTGTCACTAAACTTCCAGATGCTAAATATGAAGTGTTACAAGGCATCATCCTGAAGAAAACATTGCCACATGTTTTGATAATACAATAATCAAAAAATTAGGCAAAAGATAAAAAAGTAGATTATTGTATTGTCAAAAAATTAGGGCACCACTAACTGCCTGCACATATCCCTGCTCACACCATTACATGTGGATCATGTTGAACAGTGCTTTATTTGTTCACATTGGTTGTTCATCAACACAAAATCTCAAATTCTGTCTGCTGTTGTGAACATTCATGAAAGTCGGTGCTTATCACCATGAAGCTCTTGTACAAAGTAAATTATATACAAGTGTAATTGTAACAGGTTAGTGCATTGGCATCATGTTTGTATATAATGAATTACAAAAATAGTAAAATGGCATCGTTTTTGTCATATCCCACATTCTTCCATCTGATGGTGGGATTGATGAAAGTGTCTCTAGAAGCAATGGACATTAAAGTACATCGCGATTTGCCTGATATTGCACTACCTCAAATAAGTAATGCTTCACTAGTGGTGAAGACTGTTGTTACTTATTCTCAGTGGATACCACCACCCAGACGGCTGTTTAGCCTCCCACCAATGAGAGGCTGTTTGATCTCTCATTAGTGGGTGGATAGGTACCCTGGTGTTACAGTAAGTGACAACCCAGTTATGAAGTATAACTTCACAATATGAGAGACACCAAATGGTGTACAACAGTATAGACTGAAAAGATTTAGGACCAAAGCTTCAACTTGCGTGAAATTCACTAAACGTAACAGGTTAGTGCATTAACATCATGTTTATACGCGGTGAATTACTGAAAATGGTAAAATGGCATCGTTTTTATCATATCTCGTATTTTGAATACTTTCACAACAATTTGTCTAATATTGCTAAGGTATTCACAATATGAGATATGATAAAAATGATGCCATTTTACCATTTTTGTTAATTCACTACATACAAACATGACTCTAATGCACTATATTATAGTATAACCTGTAATGTTTAGTGAAATTCCCATAAGTTGAGGTTTTAGCCCTAAATCTTTTCAGTCTATACAAGTGTAATTTGTTACATTTCAGAAGCGATGAATGCTACAGTAACTAGTTTTACGCTGTTGCAATGGCTTTCTTGTGAATCTTTTTGGGCTCTACAATTTTTCCAAGCATTGCTTTTGCATGTTCTTCATTAGTAGTACTTCTTGGTCTTCTGCTATATGGGCAGTCTTGAATGCTTCCATTTCTCTTAAGCTCATTACAGTTGTGTGAATGATATGCCTAGCAATGTAGCTGATTAATTTTCTGTATTACAGATCGACACCGATGAGCCAAAACATTATGACCAGCAAGTCATTATGCAAATCGAAGCAACTGCAGGTGAAATACGGTGCAGGTCGGGACATGGTATAAAAAACACCTGATACTGAGCTCTGTTAATCAGTGTTACTCTAGTTCTTCAGGTGGGAAAGGCAGTGGACTTGAGTGAGTTTGACAAAGGCCAAATTGTAATGGCATATGACTGGGTCAGAGCATATCCGAAACGACACAGCTGGTGGGGTGCTCACGGTCAGCCGTGGTTAGTACCTTTTTTTTTTTTAATGAAAACTCCAAACACGAGAGGTATTAGAACCTATAGTGCTCAGTACCTTGCTTGGGTTGGAGGTTGAGAAGACGAAAGAAGTTATTTGTTGACATTAGACTTGAACTTCTGTAGACTGTAATTTTCAGGAAATACAAAGGAAGCCTACTGAAAGTGGTCCAAGGAGGAAAAACCCACGAACCGCCGGTGAGGTTGGATGACCACAGCTCATCTGATGCTTGAGGTGAGCGAAGGCTCTCCCGATGGAATGTGGTAACAGAAGGGTGACAGTGGCACAACTCGCCGGTAATTGGAATGCTGGTGACGGGAGTAATGTGTCACAACACACAGTAAATCAAACCTTGCTGAAAATGGGGCTTCGTAGCCGCGGGCCATCCAAGTTGCCCGTGCTAACCATGGTGACAACGCTTATGAAGGACATGCGAGCATCGAAACTGGTCCTTGATTGATTGGAAGAAGGTCGTCTGGTCTAATGAATCACGTTTCCTATTGCATCATGTGGATAGCCGGGTGTGTGTGTGCATTGCTTACCTGGGGAAGTGATGGTGCCTGGATGCACCATCACTTTGGTTTGTTTTCATCACTGGGATGAAAACAAGCCGGTGACAGCTGTGTCATGCTTTGGGTGATGTTCTGCTAGGATACCCTGGGTCCAGTCATCCATGTGCTGGGCACTCTGACATCTACCACCTACCTAAACATCATTGCTGACCAGGTACACCCTTTCATGGCAACGGTCTTCCCCTCTGCTGGTGCAGTCTTTCGGCAGGATAATGCGGCATGTCACACTGCCCGGATTGTTCGAGACTGGTTCACGGAACATGAGGAAGACTTCCAGGTATTGCCCTGGCCTCCAAATTCCCCAGACATCAATCCCATCGAGAATCTGTGGTTTGTGTTGGAACAGCAACTCCAATCTGCAGTGTCTCAACCATGGACCTTACTGGAGTTAAAGGATCTGCTGGTTACGTGTTGGTACCACAAGACACATTTAGAAATCTTGTAGCGTCTATGCCTCGCCGAGTACGAGCTGTTTTGGCTGCACGTGGAGGACCAACATCATATTAGGTATGTGGTCATAATGTTTTGGTTCATTGGTGTATGTATAAGATGGGATCAAATACACAGGACTTGCAGTCTACTTACATAGTATGCTGCAATGACTTTGTCTCCTTTATGGCACATGCTTTCAAGTTTTTCAGATTTGTGAAATAAAATGCCAAAATAAAAATGATTGAATATAAAAAATATATTAAAATATAACGGAGGAAAAGAGAGTTATCTGCTGGAGCCCTGTTTTGTCAGGAACCACAGGGCATTGCGTACAGTCAAGGGACATAGTATTTCAATAACCACTAAACCTGCCAAAGGGCTGAATGAAAGGCTGTGGACACAGAGCCAGAACTAGGCAATCCTACCTGGGGGAAAAGTGTTATAAATATGCCCCCATTATATGCAGGTAGTCAATCTTTCAGTAGAGTAGTTAGGGTTGTCGACACCCGGGGGCAACATGTCTTCCTAGCAGCCCTGATTGTGATAGATAATTCCTTTAGTTTGCACTCCTGAAGCTCGGCACCTGGGGGAAATTCCCCTCTCTGCACCTCCCTTGTTATGCCTCTGCAATCTTTATGAATTTATAAAAATTACTATTGCAACAGTTCAAGATTTGCATATATTTATTAATAAAACAATTTAAATAATACAATGAATATAACAAAACAAAAATATCAAAGAAAAAGAAACTTACAAATATTCGTTTATATCTACAGAGAATTTATTTCTATATAAACTACAAAAAAAGTACATGTAACTACAAAAATATTAGAAAACCAGATTGTTTATATATCTAGATAAAATCATAGAAACAAAATATTGCGATATATAACAATTTTAACATGATAACATAAACTAAAAATATGCAACAAAGGTGTTATTTTTATTGAATTTTTCTTGCTTTGAAAGACTTCTCACAAGATGCTACTGTTACAGGCAGGGTAAGAAAAATTCATATCGCTATTTCTATATTTGATAAGATTCTATTAGGCAATACTCATGAACAAATTAGAGAAGTTGTAAAGGGGTTACAGATTTTATATCCTGCAGAATTGATAAAACATGATTTTTCAAATATCTGTTGAAATATCAACAGATACTTGAAAAATTTTGTTTGTCCTCCAGTGGTTAGCACTGGAGGACAAACCAAAAAGCTCAGAGGTGTGATGTCACAAAGCAGGTCATGCTTTATAGAAGTTTGTAATTGGAGTTTCTCTGTTATTTTCGAAATTTGTATAACAATGTTCCTCCCTGATATTTTTTTCCGTACGTGATTATAAATGCCGAATTTATAATTTTTTTTCATTCTCACAAAAATTTCTGGAATCATAAGTAGCACATACAAAGATAATGCAGTGTTTCTTTTAATAAAATTTTTATTTTAAAGAATACGAGTTGACCAGAAGCTATTATCCATGTCAGGAATATGCCTTAATCTTTTTACTGGCTTTAGAAAGCAGTTGACTAGCATGACTTCTCAGTATGTGAGATAGGTGGCTGCAGACATCTTACATTCCACTTACATTATGGAATGGTAATCCCTTTAACCTTTAATTAGCACTTTCTAATTGCTTAAATTGCCTAAAGGCCAGAGGTGGAAACAAAGCATACAAAGTTGTCTCTTGTAATCCGATCATTATATGGAAATTTTCTTTGTTCTATAGAAACTTTTAAATGTAATTACCAAAAGAAATTCAAAAATTTTGCAATAAAGAAGTTCATTAAACACAGGTCCAACTGTAATTAAATCAAAAATGAAACAATTTTAAAATGCAAACCACTAATGCAGTACTTTCTTATCCAGTGCACACTTAGACACCCACACACCTTTATAATAAAAAATTAATCAGAACAACAGAATGAACAATTATGGAGAAATATAACCTTAAATTAAATGGGAAAAATATACAAAATCAAAACTAGTACAGAAAGGGCCTGGATATTCAAAAATAACCAACAGCAGGGAAGATACTACTGAATATCAGATTTCCTATAGAAAAATCATGGTTTTTTTTTTTTTTTTGCATTGCTTGGGGGTGGACACCTGTAGTTTATGAAACAGTTAAAGTTTATTGTTTTCTGAGTGTACTTCATTTATTTTATAAGTTCCAAATAGCCAGATAATCTTACCTTAAATCTGATGATGTTTTGTAACCAATTTGGGCTCCATTATAAAGTCTAAAGAGAGAGGAAAGGAAGGATGATATAAGTTTTATATCATCCTTTAAATTCATTCCTCAAATTAGTATAACACCTTAATGGAATATTGATATTTTATATGTTTTTAACCTAACTAAATTATTGAAAATAAAATTATAAAAAAGGTAGTTGGTTATTTTAAATGAAATGGTTGCAAATGGTTGACAATGTACAGAAATTATCCATTACTCCAATTACTAAATAGGCACCTGAAAATTCAGTATTAATTTTGTCACTGTGCAGAGTAGAACAGATTTTAATCTTGTGTTTTGTAAGTTTTTATTAGCATTTAATAAAATAAGCAGATAATTTCTGTATATTGACTATTTGCAACTATTAAAATACCAACTATCATTTATAATTTTAGTTTTTGTAATTTATTTATGTTAGAAATTTCTAAAATATCAGTTTTGATTAAGATTTTCATTTTATGCTAATTTCTGTTTTAAAACTTATATTATCCTTCCTTTCTCTTTAGACTTGATAATAGAGCCCAGAGTTTTCCAAAATGTTGGATTTAGGGCAAGATTATCTGGCTATTTAAAACTTATTTCATGGGAATTGTACTGCATTTAAGAATGGCCTTAGGAACAAGTAAAATGAAATTTTGTCAGTTTATCACATTTTTTTAGATGTCTACCCATTCCATGCCTTTCACAGGAGGATCTATAAATTAAACTAATTTTGGAAAAAGAAGAAAACAGCTGGAGTTACCCTCAAATCTACCAAAGCTAACAGTAACACAATAAATGATTCAAATCAAGGTACCCAAAAAAAAAAAAAAATCTTTTTCATTATGAAGGTTTACTGAAACAACTGCAGACACTGAGCGAGACTTCCAAGAGTATTATTTTATCCTGTATTTTAAATTAATGATATTTTTTGCCTGAATTGTCAATTCTGCCAGTTCTAATTCATTTTTTATAATGCATATTCATTCCAGCATAGTTTGCTGGGACTGGTTTTGTTATAACAAAATGAGAGGATATGATTTTAATAGGTTAAAACCGGCCCATTACCTTAAAAGATATTATAGGCCTATTATATTTACATTTCTTGAACAAGTAGTAGTAAGAATAAACCATTAATGATATCTTAATAATAGGCTAGTTTGTAATAATAGATTCTGCAATCTTGTTGGATGTAAGCTGAAAAATTTAATAAATATTTTGTATAACATTAAGTCATTCCTTTGTTGAATGCTACTTAAATGATTTAATTTGATAAAGAAAATTGAGTCATTGATTCACTAACTGCAATGTTCCGATTGCAAAGTGGTTGCCCCCCCCCTTTCAGAAATTTATTGCTTTTGTTGAGGTGTTTGGTTAAAAATAACAGTAGCAAGTAAGAATTATGATTTGCTAGCCATTTTGAAAGATGGCTTATCCTACGCTTCAATCCTTGTTAATGTTATTGTTAATGTTGCAAAGATATCCTTGTGTAATGAATTTCAGAAAAATTGCTGTTTCTGAATTTCATTAAACAACAATATTTTTGCTAATGGTGGATTTGCTTCCTCTTTTGTTACAGTTATCTAGTCCCATTAGAAGTTACTTATTTGGTAACTGCACAGACATCAAAAAAATGAGCATATTTAAAAAAATAAGTGATGCAAATGGCAATTTAAAAAGTATCATTAATGCACCAGCTATCTTTATGAGTGGTGTCAAAGTAAAGGTACATGGAATGAACTGCTGAATCCTGTTGCCACACTGATTGAACTCTGGACTATGAGCATCAACGATTTGTTTTTGTTAATAGCTTGGTAACAATTTTATTTGTTTTTTGCTTGTGTTGAAGTTAATTTATGTACATAGAATAAACTTTCGATAAAATGTTGCTTTGTTCTGATTTATGGCTCAGCCCAAAAATAAGTGTTTGCTTTTAGCTTTGAATTCCAGACTTTTACTTTTTTATGAAGTTTCAGAATGTTGAGGATTTCGAAATATTATTTTTCAACATTTTGAAATTTGCAGCATATTGAATGGGGTCTCTCGGGTATAGGCGGTAGTGATACTGCTGAATGGTAACAGATGCTTTAGGTAATAGTCTGTTGATGTGCTCTTTAAATTTTTTCATAACATGTTCTGCCATCTCTTATCTGTGTTTATAACTAACTACAGATTTAGTGGGGCGCCTCCGTAGCCAGGTGGGCAGGAGTAGCAGTGCATAGCACACGCTTCTTGATTAGACCGGGGTTTGAGCCCGTGCCCACCAAATACGGAGGATGTGGAAAGGTCGGAGAATGACCACCGCATATCCCCAGAGCAATATGGCCTTAGTTGCTAATGCTCCTAAAAAAAAAAAAAAAAAAACAGATTTAGTTTATGATAATGGATAGTAGCACAAAAATAGCTTTGAAGATTGATGGAGACAGCTGTACTAAGTTGTACTGTTAGTTGTAACAGCTGTACTGTTAGTTGGGCTTAAAAAAGAGAAAAATGAGGAATTTATGTTGAATTTAGATCCATAATTTGATAAAACTGAATCATTTAATGTAAGATATAGAGGATATTATTGCATCAAAAAAGTGCTATTTATTTTTTAAATTCTGATTTGAATTTTGACGATTTTGCACTAGCGTCAAACAAAGTGAAAAATTGAGACCTATTAATATTTCATAGCACTTATGTACAAAGTTTTAATTTTTACAAAATTTCAAAATCCCACAAAAAAAAAAAAAAGCAGCTAATATAGAGCTTAGAGCCCACTGCTATCAAATCAGTAATCTGATATGATGAGTTTGCTGTACAGAGAAGAACCCACCTATGTACGGCAAATTTAAACTCGCCTCTGAAATGGTTAGTATGATTCTCAAACTGTAGTATAATCCCTTTTGAATATTTTCTGTAATTGGCAGTAATTCCAGATATCCGGGGGGTGTTTCAAAAGTGATGGTCAATAATTTAATGGTACAGACTACAATATGCAAAAAAAGCCTAGTAAACATGGGTCCTTAAGTGAATCGTTTTCGAGATATTGCACATTTCTAGTTGGGATCCACCACTGACTTGTTTGTTTAGGTTAGGTTATGCTCATTCTCTCCCTTTCCCCTCTCTCAATGCTTTGAGATATAACAGGCATACTAGTACTTGTCAAAGGATAGTCAACATGGAAAGAGGTTACGGCAACGAAGAGTATGCGGACATGCACTTCATCTATGATAAAGCCAATGGCAGTGCACTCGAGGCTGCACGTTTGTACCAAGAAGCATTTCCCTACCAAAGGCAGCCCAACAGGCGCACATTCATCGACACCTTAGAGAACATGGGTGCTTTGCACATGGCGTACGAGCAGGTAGGCCCAGAAGCATAACACCTGATGTCGAGGAAAGGGTGTTAGAAAGAATAGAACAAAATCCAGGAATTTCGACAAGGAGGATTGCTCTGCAAGAGTGTTTACTGAGTCATAGCAGTGGGTGGCAAATTTTACATCGCCAATTACTGTGTACCCCTACCATATCCAGTGTGTACGTCTCAGCAATACAGACTACTCGTCCAGAGTGAACTTCTGCCAATGGATGCAACAACAGTGTGTCCTGGACCCCCAATTTTTAAACAACATTTTGTTCACTGACAAAGCTAGATTTACTGTGATGGTATTTTTAATTTTCATGACTGGCACGTTTGGTTCGACGAAAATCCTAATGCAATTCACGAGTCACTACATCAGCAACGTTTCTCGTTGAATGTCTGGGCAGGACTACTAGGAGATCGTCTAAATGGACCACACTTTCTGCCAAACAGGCTAACAGGAGAGTTGTACCTTCAGTTCCTGCAGAATGTTCTTCCAGACCTCCTCAATGATGATAATGTTCCACTTCAGCAACGCCAGAACATGTGGTTTATACATGATGGTGTACCGGCACATTTTACGCGAGTTGTGACTCAGTATCTAACTAGAAGGTATGGTCAGTGGTGAACCTGTAATGTGGCCTCCCAGATCATCAGACTTAAATCCTATGGATTTTTTTGTATCTGAGGTCATGTAAAGAGCTTGGTGTACACTTCTGACATTAACACAGTTTTGGAATTGCAGTGTCGGATTGAAGAAGCCTTTCAGCAAATCAGAAATGACCCAGAAATGCCTGAGAGGATTCGCAACTCAATGCAGAGAAGACTAAAAAGCTGCATACGGATGCAAGGAGAGCATTTTTGAACACCTTTTGTAACATCCTGTAACACGTAACATCTGTAAAATCCTGTGGTGTTGAAACCAAAAATTAAAAGTGTATTATCTTAAGTTTAATAAAACCATCCTTAGCAAAGGATTCACAGCTTTTTGATAAACTAGTGCTCCCATAGTCAGTCGTGGATCTTAACAGAAAATGTGCATTATCTCGAAAATGGATCATTTGCAGCCCAATGTTCACTGGGTCTTTTTTTGCTTATTTTAGCTTGTACTTTTCACCTTTAAATTATTGACCTTTAAGTAAAATAAAAGTCATGTGGTATTTTCAGAAATGAACATCCTAATACAGGAGTTGGTTGTAACATCTTCCAAAAAATAATTTTATAGTAATCGGTATGTGAAACATTGGAAAAGGATAGCACTTTAAATCAACAGATACTGAAATTTTTTAAGAAAGATACATGAATCTTTCTTAAAAAATTGCAGCTTTTAAAAATAAAACTAAAAATAAAGAAAACATTTGTACCTGGTCTCCAGTGGCGTAGCTAGGGTGGAGCGAACTGCTCTGGGCGGCACCTTTCACGTGAGACACAATTTTATTTTTCGACAATTCTTTTATTTATGTAATTGTTGCTAGTTGTGAGAGGAGTTTTTCTAAATTAAAATTGATTAAGAATTACTTAAGATCTACCTTGCGTTTAAGAAATCTTGCCATACCAGCAACTGAGTGATGAAATAGACTTTGACAATGTCATCGACGATTTTGCTAACAGAAAAGCAAGAAAAATAACATTTTAGAATGTTGGAATTAAAGTTTTACTTCAAAAATAAACAGTTTTAATTTATTTCCCTTTACATCGTTTTGACTTTTTATAGTATTTTTGGTGTGTATTAAGAGAGGTGACAAAAGTTCTAGCTACAGTACTGCTGGTCTCTCTAAGTACTGCAAAAAAACCTTGGGAGGTGCAATATGGCCACAGAAGCCGATGCGCCAACAACTATAAAATCAAATCAAATCAAAGCTGGTCTCTCTTACTAATGGCATGGAATTCTGTGGAGCCCAGTACAACTGAAAAGTGCTTTGTTAATGCTGGATTTATTAACAAAATAAAAATAATAATAATAATTGCCATCAAAGAGGACTACACGAGACTCCTTTAGTATCCAACAACTGGGCGGAGTTAACAATTATAATGGATTGTTCATCAAATTTTGTCAGTGTGATCTCCAAAGCTGCAACTCTGGCAGTGCCATAGATGTCTCTGACACCTAGAGAACTGCTGCCAAATCATGTAGAAGAAAAAGAAGAGGTGAGTGAAAGGGAAGACAGAAGTGGAGGACTCACTTAGCATTAGTAGAGGCACATGATGCAAGAAAGCAAGCTTATATAGCATCAGCCAAAAAAAAAAAAAAATCCCTTCCCACTTCGCTGATCCATTCATTCCAAATGTTTGTCTAGTTCTTATTTGAATTTATTTAAGCTCTCAACTTCCACAACATGGAAGTTTGTTCTAGCAATCAACTACCTACTGGCTAAAGGAAAATTTCTGCACATCTATTCTACAACTGTCTTTCCTCAGTTTGAATCTATGCCCCCCTCAGGTTTGTAATCTGAGCAAGAGGAAGAATCCCATCAGCATTCATCCTGCTCAATCCATTCAAGGCCTTATACACTTCAATCAGATCGATTCACAATCGGTACCTAGTCTCCAGATGCTGCAATTTGCAGAACTTAAGCCTTTCTTCATAAGACCAACTGTTTGTCCCCCTCACCAGCTTTGTTGCCTTTCTCTGTACTCGATCTAGCAACCCTGCATCCTTCCTAAAATGAGGCTATGACCGGATTGAACATTCAAAATAATTAATGCTACCACTCTCCAACTCTCACTCCACCCCCTCCCACCCCAAAAAGGAAAATTTAATGATTTTTTTAGTTAATAATTAAACATTTGTTTATATTTTTTAGATTTTGATTTAAAAATAGTTTTCATATTGACTATAAATATTAACAAATTTTAGTTTAATTTAGAATTTAAAATATTTAATGGATTATATGGATATATATATAAGGATAATGAACAATATAGATGATATAAAAAGCATGAATTGATCCAAATATTTTAATGCAAGTTTAGTGCATTAATTGATATCGAGCTAAAATAATTTTAGGTAGGTGAAAAAATAAAAAAAAAGTACTGGTTTAATAGCTAGAAATCATTCACACTGAACATATTTTGCACTAAAAAAAGCTGAGAGTTAGGGTGGAATTTGAAAGTGTCTGCAATTTAGCCCAAACACAAGATAGGAGGGAGTATATGATGAGAGCCTTGTCGATCAATTTGCCCATGTAGAGATTGTGCAAGGCTCAAGGGGTAGAATTTTTCTCAGCCTGGTCTGTGCTTGTTAACAGGAGAGGCTGCTTCTACAGGGATGGGATACACTTAAATAGAAAGGGTGCAAGAATATTTACTGATGCTATTGAGGTAGTGTTAGGTGGGTTGGAAAACTTCTAGCCTGGGGGAGATACATGGACTAATAGATTAATAGTAGCCGTCGGCAGAGGTGAAAGTGATCCTTGCACTGCTTTTATTGGAATGAGCAGCAGCCTGGAAAACAAGGTGCAGGGGATTTCAGGGACTGCTTTGAGTCATTGTGAAACAAGTAAATATATTGGCTGTGTTAGGGTAGCTAAGAATATGAACAGGTGCATGTATACTTGAGTGTACAACAATGCTAGGAGTTTGGTAAATAAATTTAATGAATTTGAGGTGTTGGCTACAACATTAAAGGCAGATATTGTTTGGATATCAAAGATGTGGAGTCACACAGATATAAGGAATGCAGAACTGGAATTAGGGGAGTACAATGTGTACAAGAAGGATAGACAGGATAGGAAGGGAGGAGGGATTATGCTATTAGTTAAGAAATATAAAATCTAAGGAAGTTCATCCAGTTGACATGGGGGGGACAGTGCAATGTTGTCAGTTTGGTGTGATATAAGCATTGGGAAAGGAATTTTAATTTCCCAGATATTGACTGGAATTTGTGGGTTGGTCATTCACACACTAGCAAGACTTTTGTAGATTTATTGAAAGATTGTTTTCTACATCAGCATGTTCGGGAGGCAACTAGAGGGAGTAATACTCTTGATCTGATTATCAGTAGTGATTCTTCATGCATTAAGAATCTGCAGATAAAAGAACCACTAGGTGGCAGTGATTACATTGTGCTGAAGTGAGATTTACTCAAAGAATTAACTAATGTCAGGGGTAAAGAGAAGGGTTTTTGCTTTCATAAAGGTGACTATGGTGGTGTAAGACAGTATTTAAATTCTATACGGTGGGACCAACTGATGATATTACCAACAGCAAATTCAAAATGGGAAGCATTCAAAGAATTAGTCTTGGAAGCTACTAGGCTTTTCATACCATCTAAGAAATATTGTTCAAGGTTTAGACCTAAATGGATGTCAGAAGAACTGATAAGACAATGTGGAAGAGAAGAAAAATGCATGAGATACATATAAATTAACAGGTGACACTGAAGCCTATGATAGATATAAGCTGTTCTGTAACCAAGTCATAAAGGAGGTTAGGCATGCAAAGATTGCAAGAAATCTTTGGTAAAGGATGTAAACAAAAACAGCAAAGAGTTCTTTCCTTATGTAAACTCTAGAAGGAAGGGGATGAATCAGATGGACCACTTAACATAGATGGGTTGACTATTGATGATCATGCTCAGGTTTGTTTGTTTTTAGGAGCATTAAGAACTAAGGCCATATTGCTCTGGGGATATGCAGTGGTCATTCCCTGACCTTTCTGTATCCTGTGTATTTGGTGCTCATGGGCTCGAACCCCAGTCTAATCAAGAAGCATGTGCTACGCATTGCTGCTCCTGCCCTCCTGGCTATGGAGGCGGCATGGTCAGGTAGTTGACAAACTAAATGAGTATTTTGCATCTACATTCACATATGAGGAGTCATTCAATGTGGGGAGTGCCAGAAGTTAATCAAACGCTAACAGGGAGCTAAGTGATTTTGTAATAACTGAAGCAAAGTGGAGGAGAAATTGTTGAAGTTAAACATAAGGAAGGCACCTGGGGTGGATGGGATCTATCCAGTTATATTAAAGGAGGCAGCAAAGGAAGTAAGCAAACCCTTAGCCATAATTATGAGAGCTTCCTTGGACTCGTGGGAGGTCCCCATAGACTGGAGGTGGGCAAATGTATCACCAATTCAAAAAGGGGGTTCAAAAGGTGACACAAGTAACTATATACCTGTTAGTTTAACTTGTGTTCTAGGCAGTGGTGAGCTGTGAATATTTTAACAATGGGCTCACAGTTTTTCCCACTTTCTACCAAGTAAATCTGATCAGTCACAGAAGTGACGCTGTCCGCGGCTTCCGCTAAAGGTGCTTCCCGCGCTCGCACTACTAGTAGTGTGATTAGAGCACGTGACACATTTTTCGTGACTGGTATGTTATCTCCAGTCAGGAGTAGATTTAGGGGGTAGGCAGATGCGGCTTATTACCCCCTTAACCATGTGTATAAGTGAATGTATAAAACGTTCCTAGATCTATCTAAAAAAAAACAACATTAAAACCAGTCATCATCCCTCGCCTTACGATGATAACTGGATACGAGTCGACAGCATCTGGAGTTCTAACTTTTTAGAATTTTTGAATGGTATGATGTCACAATTATGCTTCCTGAAGTTACTACTGCAGCAAGTATGATTGCAACAATACAGATATTTGTCAACAATTTCTTTTTTCGTCTTGCATTTTCATTACATTCCATTGTTAGGTTCCCCTAACAGCTGCGTATGTCGCTTCAACTACAAGGTCGGTACATCATTTGGTGCTATTTTACAGAGAGATTTTGATACCTTGCACTCGCGAGTATACATCTCTTACTTTAGTTATCATAAATCCACTGTATCTTGTCTTCCATAAATTAAGAAAATCTGTGAATGATCAATAAAATATTTACATTAAGGAAAGCTCTTTTATTTCGTATATATACAAATCAAAATACCCAAAAGAAACTCTAAGGATGTTTTGCATAAACCATCTACCACGTGTGCTTGGCACACGCGCAACTTTTTTATTCTTCTTTTTTTTTTTTTAACAACTAGGGAAATATAATGAATACATTTTATTTTTTTTTTCATGATAAAATTTTAATATTGTAAATAAAAAATAACCCTAAATATTTCCCATATCACAAATAACATAAAAACTATCACAAAACATTCCACAATATAAAAACAAATATTACATAAAAAACAAACTTTCTAGAAAAAGTACACAAAAAAATCACAGATTACATGAAAAAAAATTATTTTGCAAAATATTCAAGAAAAATTTATTCAAAAAATTGCCATATACAATTTATTTCTTTATTAATATTTGTTGTCGATCATCTGCTTTGCTCAATAGCGATGATTACAGAGGAATGATTTCATGTGCCGATCCATATCAAATTCCATTTAGCTGTGTGGTCATCATAATCTGCAGTGTGTTTAATTGTCAACGTTATTCATGCATACAATATTATTCATTACGCTGAAAGCTCACTCAGCTTCAGCACTACTAATCGGAATGGTTTCAAATATATTTCTGGCTTTCTTAATTGAAAGGGAATTTCACTCGATTTTAAAGATAAACTGTCTTCGACAAAATCTCTAAAATCATTAATTTTTATTTCATATCTTATCAGAAAACTTAAATTTCTTATTCGGTTTTCACCGTCTTGCCACCCCAGACGAAAGTTCTTTGATATTCCGCAATTTCGGGTAGCATATGTTTAAAATTTCTTTCAATGGTATCGTTATTTTCTTAATTTAATTTAAAATCACCCTGTTGCTTTAATAACTAATCCTTTAAGGATAAAGCAAAGCATTTAATAACTTGTCACAAGGTCATTTTTTTACTTTTGATTTTGATTCCTTCAAATTCTTTCCACTTCAACATGCTCTCAATTTTAACTTCATAATTTCCTTCAGAATTTTTCAAATTAGCAATAGCATTGATAGTTTGAATAATTAATTTATATGCTTTTGCCATTGTGATTCTGTAAAGCTTCTGAAAGGTAAGAGTTCCTGCAGGATGTCGATCATTAGTGCTAAATGGTTAAGAAATTCCAAATTTAAAAGTCGATTTAATAATCTAGAATATTTAACTTCTGATTCAAAATTTTTGCACAAAGTTAGATAATTCTTCCAACCCGCAATTGCCATCCGCAAGCTACAAGCTGCTCTCGTGGCCTGAACACACGACCAATCTTTATAGTTTCTACATCAAGTTCTTTAGCAATCCTTAATTCACGCTAGTTTTTTTGAAATTGGTGGTACAGTTATTTTTTTTTTAATTATTGCCTGTATGCCATTATATTTTAGAACATTTTCTACACAGTGAAAGGCTCGACAAAGTTTCAAAATCTGCCAATATTTCGTCTTCGTAAAGTTTATATAATATTTTAGTTGCCTCAATCCCCTCTCCCCTCTACTTTGCTACTGTCACTAGTTCTTTGAATATAGTGCAAAATGTCGGAATCACACGGATATTCAGCTACTGTGACCAAGTAAACATAGACAGGAGAAATTTAATGGAAGGCGTGGATCACTCACTTCTCCGAAAAACATGCCCATTTGTCGGAGTTGTTGTTATTGAATTTAAAGACACAAGGGCTACTGAGGCCAAATTGTGTCTATTCATTGTTTAATTGCATGCCCCCTATCCTTATAGTTGTTAAATTATATACTTTTGTATAGGCCAATACCTTTTAAGTATATTAAAAGTTCTCTAATATTTGCATCGTTTCCTAGAATATGAGATAAATCATGTGATACGTTAAGCCTGGAAACTGATTGAAAAGCGTTTGACCAGACGGTTGAAAGTAAGGGACAATCAAGCAGAAAATGGCGGACCGTAAGCTGACTGTTACAGGATGAGCACTGAGGTGGGCTTTCTTCAATAACAATTAGAGATGGGTATGATGTGTATGTCCAATTTTGTCGGAGTATAGGGGAGCCACAACTCAGGTTGACCAGAGGCTATTATCTATGTCGGGAATCTTCTTAATCCTCTGACTGGCTATGGAAAGCATATTGACTAGCACGACTTCTCAGTATGTGACTGCTTAGATTTTATGGTCATCACTAACGTTGTGAAATGGTAATCTCCTTTTCACCCTTAATTCATGCTTTCTAATTACCTAAATTGCCTAAAGCCAGAAGTGAGAACAATGCGTACAAAGTTCTCTAATCCGTTTGTTATATGTGGATTTTCTTCCTTCAATGGAAACTATTTTAAATGTAATTACCAAGGAAAATCAAAAAAATTCACTATAAAGAAGTTTGTTAAACAAAGGTCAGACTGTAATTAAATCAAAAATGATGCAATTTTAAAATACATAATTGATTGATTGCCCCATTAAAATGCTGGGAATGTGATCCCCCCCTCGCCCCACCATAGTTTCGGTTCTGGATACTCAGTAATTGAATTCAGGATTTAATTTATAAAATAAATGATCATCTCAACTATGGGCATGCAAATTTTCAAAAAAATAACAATGGGCTCTCGCGAACCCACTATAACTCACTACTGGTTCCAGGGAAAATAATGGAATCACTGGTTAAAGAAGTATTGCAGGATCATTTAGACAAGATTGAAGTAATAGTTAAGACAGCATGGGTTTGTTAAAGGGAGGTCTTGTCTGACCAATTTGATTGGATACTATGATGTCGTCACAAAGGAACTGAATGCCAAAAATAATTTTGATATCATATAATTGGATTTCAGAAAAGCTTTTGATACTGTTACACATGGAAGACTGCTGTACAAATTGGAGAGTTATGGCATTAAGGGTAAGTTGCTACAATGGATAAAGGGATGGTTGAGTGGGAGACAACAGAGAGTGGTAATCAATGGACACTGCTCTTCGGGGACAAATGTTGTTCATGGAGTTCCCCAGGGTTCGGTGTTGGGCCCATCATTGTTTTGTATATTTATCAGTGATATGGATGAAGGTATATCAAGTTTAATGTCCAAGTTTGCAGATGATACAAAGGTTGGCAGGGTTGTTAATGACAGTAAAGACAGTATGCTACTCCAACTGGATCTAGATAAGTTGGGCAAATGGGCTGAGAAGTGACAACTGAAGTTTAACATTGACAAATGCAAAGTATTGCATATGGGTAGCAATAACCGAAGAGAAACGTACCAATTCTGTACTACACTCAGGGAAGTGGAAAAAAAAAAAAAAAAAAAAAGTGAAAAGGCTGAGAGTGCAGATGGGCTGCCAGGGCAGGTCATGGAGTCTTGTCAATGATATATAGGAATTTTGCTAGCAGGGACAGGGAGGTGATTATCCCGTTATACAAGCAGTGGTCAGGCCTCACCTACAAAAAAGGACAAATCGGTGAGGGGAACATAGAGGTGCTCTTACCAAGAAAGGCTTAAGGTCTGAAAATTGCAGTGCCTGGAGAGTAGGCACCTGCGAGGTGATCTGTTTGAAGTGTATAAGGCCTTGAATGGGTTGAGCAAGCTGAATGCTATGGGATTCTTCCTCTTGCTCAGACTATGAACCTGAGGGGACACAGTTTCAAATTGAGAAAAGATAGTTGTAGAATAGATGTGCAGAAATTTCCACAACAAAAGATGGAAGCCTTGAACAGGCTTCTATCTTTTGTTGTGGAAGCTAAAGCCTAAATAAATTTAAGGCTGAGTTGGACAGGCATTTGGAATGAATGGAAGGGTGAAATGGAAGCTTTTTTTGGCTGATGCTGCATAAGCTTGCTTTCTTTCATTGTATGCCTCTGCTAATGCTATTCACTGCTGATAATCAGATCAAGAGTGTTACGCCCTCTTGTTGCCTCTCTAGCGTGCTGCTATAGAAAGCAATCTTCCAATAAATCTACAAAAGGCTTGCTAGTGTTGCGAGTGACCAACCACAAGTTCCAGTCAATATCTGGGTAGTTAAAATCATCCATTATAAGACACTGATTTACTGGCCTACTCTTTCTCTCTGTATAATTGTTCATTGTACTTATCAGAGTCATTAGGCCTATAACATACTTCTACCCTAATTTTTGCTTTCCGAGTGCTTATGTCACACTAAACTGACTCAACATTGCACTGTCCATCTGTGTCAACTGGATGCACTTTTTTAGATTTTGTGTGTCTTAATTAACAGCATAACCCCTCCTCCCTTCCTATCCTGTCTATCCTTTCTGTACACTCCCCCAAATTCCAATTCTGCATTCATTATATGTGTGTGTGACACCACATCTCTGTTATCCCAACAATATCCACCTTTAATATCTTGACTAGCACTTTAAATTCATGAAATTTATTTACCATACTCCTAGGATTGGTGTACATGCAAGTATACAGAAGCTGAACTTCCTGAAACTCAGCAGAGTAGCATGGAAGATGTAATTTGCTGTACTCAAGTCACTACTGAAATATGAGGGTGCTAAAAACAGAATAGTGTACATGCCAAACAAAGTCAGTGGTGTAAAATTCAAAAAAAAAAAAAAAAAACAGAAAAAGATAGCCAGTTTTTTCAGAAAAATGTGACGTGTTTGCCTTCTGCTGTTTGCTCATGTGATTGTGTATTGAAAGAACTGTTTTAAGTTTTATATCAAGTAAATATTACTGTAAAAATTGCACTCTGTTGTTGATGGGGCTAATAAAAATCAACAGTGGATTGTTAATGAGTTTGTTGATGCAATAGAAGTGCAAGTATTGAATAAACAAACCTTGGAAGTTTTTCATATTGTAAGGGGAGGGGATGGTCTGTGGCTCTATGAGCAGTATCTGTGTTAACTGTTGTTTTTAGCTGAAATTTAAGAATTGCACTATTCTTTTATACATGGTCTGACAAATTCCTAACATGAATGACAGCCTGATTGGCATTGAATTATGCAACAACATAGGAATTAAAATAATCATGGACCAATGATTATTTTAAATTATGTTACCTACTTTTATTCCTTATAATGCAGGTACATTGTCCAAAAGAAGAACTAGAAGCAGCAGAACTAAACACTGAAGAGGATATTTTTGAAATGGTAATTGTTTGTTACTTCTGGTAAATTTTAAAATTGTAAAACTTGCTTTGTAAACATATTTTTGATTCTTATATGAAACGTATAAAGTATGCAATTGTTATGAGAAGAAAAGAAACATCTTTATCCCTCAACTAGGTGGGTTTAAAATTTTATGTGCACCTTTCTTTACTTTTCTATGAAATTCAAGAAATTTCTTGAATTTACTTAGGAAATAAATTTTCCCTATTAATTGAAATCCCAGATAACATACAAAATTAAAGAAAAACTAGTAAATGTGATAGAAATAACTTCATGTACGTACATATTTATAAAAATATACTATTATAACATATGTTATTAGAAACTTTGGCTGGTGTGATTAAGTTACCCACTTCCTTTTTTTTTTTAAACATAAGTGTGTGTTTTTCAACATTGTACTCCCTCGCTAAAATTAATACTTCAGCACCTGTTTCGTGTTTAGGATAAACAGAGCTCAAGTTTTTGTTCAATGGAAATAAAAATCCCATTTCATTTTTAACATAATGGATGCAAATAAAAAAAAAAAAAAAAACATTGGAGAGGAATGTTAAAATTAATATACAATTGTAAATCTGAAGGATTACTGAAGAAAATATGACTAAAGGTGCTAATGGGTGAATGTGGTTTTGAAAAATTCAAGAATTTTGTCTGCCAAAACTTACAAAATGTAAGCAAACAATACATGTAATAATTTCTGTGTATTTCTTCTTGTTATTCAAATTAGTCTCCAAGGGTTGTAGAGGTCCATGATTATCTGCAAACCAGATTTTTTTTTTTTATGAAAACCCCAAACACGAAAGGTATCAAAACCTATAGTACTTAGTACCATGCATGGGTTGAAGGAGAAGTATGGGGGGAAGGGGATGCCGGAAACTTTGCTCTAGAGACTAAACATGGGTTTCACCACTTCAAGCCTCCAATAAGCAAAGTGGTGGTATTTCACCAGTTGATGAAAGTCATCTACCGCCTATAATAATCATGACTCTATTCTAATGTGAAAATAAAGAATGGTGTTACAATATAGACAGCAAGTATGAATAATATTTTGTTCACTACAATTATAGTGAAAAAAAAATAATGAAAAATATCCTATCATTCATTTGGTCATAATAAAAGTTACTTGATTAAGAATATAGCACGGCATATAGAATGAGTCAACATTAAGAATATTCTTGTTATCTATATCATGTGAAATTATAACTTTGATTTCTCCAAATCAAACGTAATAAATGAAGTAGATCAAAGCATAAAATCATACTGAGGAATACTAAATTTTACCTTAATATTTAGTTTTGGCTCAGAAAATCTCAACAGTAAGAACACACAATAATTCTCCTTTAATCATCATCATACTTAAAAAAATTTTTTTTTTTTGTTGTTTCCTTGTTTCCATCTAGAGGCAACCACGGAATCAGCAGAAGTTTTCAAATGATAACAAAGGTGATTATTGCAGTGTAATAATATGTAGTTAGCTGAATGTCACCACCATTAGTTTTTCTTTTGGCACATTTCATCTGGCACTGTACCTGCCCAAGGTATATTTGCATAATTAGATCCTTGCCTTGCTAACCACAAATGAGCTTCTCCAACAGCTTCTTGGTACTTGGCTAAAGAAATTAATAATAATAAAACATGTACATTCTTGCTAACTCCACGATATTCTTATTCCCAATCCTAATAAAGGGCATTTATGGAATAAAATAGGTGCCTACTGAAATGGATTCTCCATAAATTGTGATAAGTTAGATGTAGCGTCATTATTAAAACTTTGTGTAACCTTAATGATTACAGTCAATTTTAGGTGATAAAGATACCAAGTTCCTCTGTAAATAATTGTGATGAATTCCTCTTATTTAACGTGGTCGTTTTTGTCCCCTAAGCCTTAATTTTTAACCCAAACTTGGAAATTGCTCCCTCTGAAAAAAACTAAATTTCCATAATTTCTACTCAATTAACAAAATTGAAACTCTCAATATACATGAAGAGAAGTGTTTTCTTTGATTTTCTACCTTTTAAATTGCAGCAAAAACTATTAATTCACTCAAAAACAGCAAAAATATACAATCACGTATCATTTAATGTAGTTATGACTGCAAAAAACAGCAGCCAGTCACTTTGATTATATAACGTGTCACTGTATTTGTTTGAATTTCGCACATCATCGCAGGTCTGCTGACAAAAATGAATCAGCACACAAGGAGCCATAATTGACTGGTCAAACTTACATCATTAGTGTTACCTAGATGATCCAAGGAGAAAATAAAAATGTAAGCAATTTTAGTATTTAGTATTAGTATTAGTAATGGCTGCATGGTGCAAGAAAGCCTATAGCTTATGCTGCACCAGCCAAAAAAAAAAAAATACCCGAATAAAACAATGATAAAAAAAAAAAATAAATAATAATAATTAATAAAGGAAAAGGAATTAAAAATATCATCCTGTGCATTTCCCTCACCCAAAGGTACTATCCAGATGACCTTAGAATTTCCCCAAACTGTCAGCCTCTACCACCCATGTAGGCAACTTATTCTGGTAATTTATAACTCGCTGGCTAAAATAAAACTTTCTGCAGTCCAATCTAAACATTTCCCCCGTAACTTGAATTTATGTCCCCTAGTTTTAGCATCATTTATAATCTTGAAAATTTTGTCCTCATTCATTTTACTGATGCCTCTCAGAGCCTTAAACACCTCAATCAAATCTCCTCTAAGGTATCTAGTTTCCAAACTCTGCAACCCACATATTCAAAGTCTTTCTTCATAAGGACACCTTTTTGCTGCTATCACCAGGCGAGTTACCCATCTTTGCACCCTTTCAAGAAGCTCGATGTTTTTCTTTAGGAGTGGTCTCCATACTTGAACACAGTATTCCAAGTGAGGTCTAACAAAAGCCTTATATAATGGGATTATCACATCCCTATCTCTACTTGCAAAAGTTCGATAGATCATCGATAGGACACCATGGGCCTTCCTTGCAACCTGTTTACAATGATCAGAGAATTTCATGTCTGACCATATCGTAACATCCAAGTCCCTTTCCTCCAGTACTGGGTTTAGTTGAACTCCAAGTGAATAAGTTATTTTGGGATTACTATTTCTCAGGTGTAAAACCTTACACTTTGTTGGATTAAAGCATAGCTGCCATTTTTCTGACCATTCCTGAAGTCTATCTAGGTCTCTCCAAAGAATATCCTGAAAGAGGCCTCTAAGGTCGGATAAACTCATATCTAGGAAATAAACTCATACACCGACCATTGTACAAAATTTACTGTAACTAAAATTTTTACAAATAGTATAAAAACAAATTATTTACAATAAACTAATAATTGTATATTGCGGATTACTAAAAACTGTAATAAAAGATCGTTTACCATAAAATAAGCTAAAATATAAAATTAAAAGCGCTAAAAAACCTGGAGCTTTCGAGAGCGTCCACTCTCTTCTTCAACAGTAATATGACTTTCTGCAACATCTCCTTAAATAGAAGGTTCACGGTACCTCCACACGTGGTTCAATCGGCACATGGTCAAAACCGGAAGCGGAAATGTCTCGGGTACGTGGCAAATAAAATCGTTCATCCGAACTTAATACAATTGTTTCAAAAATAGGATGAATACGCATGCCTCTATCTCTATTCATGGTATTCTTACTGGATGAACCAATCCGTAAACCCTCGAGCCATTTACGCTCCCAGTATCCGTGTGCACGATCCAAAATAATAGCATCCTCCGGGGAGATTTGATGCTGCTTCTCCCAAAAATGTTCGGCCACGGCAGACTTACTGTAATCAGTGGTTCTTATGGCATTTAAATGTTCCCCCAGACGATCCCTAAGCCGTCGTTTTGTTTCCTCCACATAACACTCTCCACAATCCGGGCATTCTATTCTATAAATAACTCCGCTACTGAGATCTTTTGGTATACGGTCTTTGACCTGAGACACAGCTGTGCACAGCCTCCGCCCAGGAAGCTGTACACAGCGTGTCTTATAACCCCGTAAAATTCTTGCCAGATGCTCAGTACATCCAAAAACGACAGAGTACCACCCGTTTCCACCTCTGAGGTAAATCGTATAAATTGGGAGAAGCTATTAAGCCAGCAAACGGCATCATCCTCCCTCCCCGTCTGGACCAGGGCAAAGGTATCATCAATGTATCTTCTCCAATTCCTGATAGGAAATGAACACCCACTAAAAACCCTACTTTCCAACTCCTCCATGGCCAAGTTGGCCACGGTGGCACTAATGGGTGAACCCATAGCCGTACTGCAAACCTGCTTATACATAGTTCCTTGAAATAACATGGTAGTGCTAGCTAGACATAATTCTACCCCGGTACAAATATCTTCCACACCGAGCAGTGATCTATTACCAAGTGAGGCATCCCTGGTCAATGCCATTTTTACACAATATACTGCATGATTAATAGGAATACATGTAAATAAAGATACAACATCAAAAGAGATCATGCTCTCATCATCATTTATAGTCAAATTCCCCACAAAATTCACAAACTCTCTACTGTCCTTAACAACATACTCAGACTGCCCCACTATGGGTGCAATTAATTTGGCCAAGTACCCTGATAGCGCATAGGAAGGACTCCCTATAAATGAAACTATAGGTCTCAAGGGTACTTCTGCCTTATGAATTTTTGGCAGTCCATAGAATCGCGGGAGTTGACTACCTGTAGTGTGTAATGATCAGTAACTCTCCTTGGAAATCTTCTCCATGTTCAACCAGGATTGTACCAATTTATTGACTCGCCGTTCCAGACCCACCAATGGGTTCCTCTGGATCACCTTATAAGTGTTATTATCTTGAAGAAGTTCCAATGCCTTCTTATTATAATCTTCTGTATTTAGGACCACCGTTGATCTCCCTTTGTCCGCTGGTAAAACAAATATTCCTTTGTCTCTTCTCAATTCTTCTAGTGCTCTCTTTTGACTAAGGCTGAGATTCGGGGATGCCTTCCTCACCTGACTCAACGCTGCAGCAGACTTCACACGGATTTCATTAGCTAAAGGCTCAGGAAACTTATTAATGGCCCGTTCAATTTAAATGCCATTTAAATTTAAAACATTTAAATGCCATAAGAACCGCTGATTACAGTAAGTCTGCCGTGGCCGAACATTTTTGGGAGAAGCAGCAACAAATCTCCCCGGAGGATGCTATTATTTTGGATCGTGCACACGGATACTGGGAGCGTAAATGGCTCGAGGGTTTACGGATTGGTTCATCCAGTAAGAATACCATGAATAGAGATAGGGGCATGCGTATTCATCCTATTTTTGAAACAATTGTATTAAGTTCGGATGAACGATTTTATTTGCCACGTACCCGAGACATTTCCGCTTCCGGTTTTGACCATGTGCCGATTGAACCACGTGTGGAGGTACCGTGAACCTTCTATTTAAGGAGATGTTGCAGAAAGTCATATTACTGTTGAAGAAGAGAGTGGACGCTCTCGAAAGCTCCAGATTTTTTAGCGCTTTTAATTTTATATTTTAGCTTATTTTATGGTAAACGATCTTTTATTACAGATTTTAGTATTCCGCAATATACAATTATTAGTTTATTGTAAATAATTTGTTTTTATACTATTTGTAAAAATTTTAGTTACAGTAAATTTTGTTCAGTGGTCGGTGTATGAGACTCTCCAAAGAAGCTTGGCTTGACAGTGATCATTAACTACTCTACCAATTTTAACATCTGCAAATTTAGACATCACGCCCTCTATCCCTTCATCAATGTTGTTTATGAAAATTAAAAATCAGTATTAGTGGTCCTAATACGGATCCTTGGGGAACCCCACTTCTTACATCAACCCAATCTGAGGAATAGCTGTTTATCACAACCCTCTGCCTCCTGCCCTGAAGCCATCCTGCTATCCATTTAAGGATTTTCCCAGTGATTCCAACCTGTTCCAGCTTATAAAGCAATGCTCATGTGGGACTGAGTCAAAAGCTTTGCTGAAATCTAAATAAACAATGTTGAAATTATTCCCTAAATCCAGCTTGTGAGTGACTCTTTCAAAATAGCGAACCAGGTTTGTTAAACATGATTTTCTCTCTACAAAACCATGCTGAGGATCCATGAGAATTGCAATTCTATCCATATGATCCTGAATTCCACCCTTGATCATTGCCTCCATGATTTTCCCTACCACTGAAGTCAGACTGAGAGGTCGATAATTTCCCACTTCACTCTTAGAGCCACCCTTATGTATGGGAGATACATTGGCACTTTTCCAATTCACCGGAATCTCCTCAGAATCTAGTGATGCTCGCATAACTAGCCTCAATGGTTCAGTGCACTCACTTGCTGCCTCTCTTAAGATTATAGGGTATATTCCATCAACTCCAGGAGCCTTACTGGCCTGTAGGCTCGAAAGTTATTTTTCATTAAATAATCTTGCAAAATTTCAATATCATTAATTGCATATTTTTCAATTTCGCTCCCACAATTTCCCATTGACACAAAAGGTGATGCAAAATAACTGTTGAGTTCATCTGCAACAGCAGCTGGTGTATTTAATACTATCCCCTTTCCCTTACGTAAAGGTCCGATCTGGTTTGTCCTGGCATTCATATATGTGAAGAATTCCTTATCCCCCCCTCTTTGCTCTGTTTGCTAGTGATTTCTCATAAACTGCCTTATCCTGTCCAACCTTTTCTGTGGCTCTATTACAGATCATCTTGTAGCTGTTATAGGCTTCAGTACTTTTTATTGCTGTGTAACCTTTCCATGCCACCTTTTTCTGCTAAAGTAATGTGGCAACTTCACTATTCATCCAACTTGGAACCCTCCTCGTGGAGTATTTTTTTTAAATGGTAAATACGCATTCAAGGCATCTGTGATTAATGTTTTAAAAGCATACCACAGTTCAATTGTATTCATTCTCTGTGCAATATCTACCCAGTTAATAGAGGCCATATAGTACCTTAAGGCATCGTAATTTCCTTTTCTGAAATTAAAACCCATTCCTTTGCCTTTTACTACTGCTACCTCTTTCATCATCATCATCATCCACCGTAGAACTCCGTGATCACTTCCTGCTCAAATGGGTGATGATGAGGTCTAGGATATTCTTTTCTCTAGTACTTTCCCTGACATGTTCATACAAATAACAATCATCTAGTTGATTTAAAAATTTTGTTCTCCATGTCGAGTTTCCTTCCTGTCTTTTACTCCAATCAATTAGAGGCAAATTGAAATCGCCCATAATAAGATACTGACGCTTACTTGCCCATTCCATTTGCATGTAGAGGCTTTGATCATAATCTCCACAATCACCTGGTCTGTAGATTACTCCCACTCACATTATACCTTTGTTTCCAACTATCTCACACCATACAGATTCTATACCAGCATGTGAACGTCTGAATCCGGGAAAGCTATCATTGCACTCAGGCTGCTTCTGATAAGAAGCATTACCTCACCACCCCTTCTATCTACTGTATCCTTCCTAAATACATTATACAAGCCGTACTGAAACTCATCATCCCCAATTTCCGGGTGGCACCATGTCTCCGTAAGTCCTATTATGTGTGTGTTACTTGTTTTAACCAGCAGTTTGAATTCACTCATTTTATTGACGACACTTCTAACATTACTATATAAACAATTAAGACTTACTGATCTTGTATATTTAACAACCCTAACACAACCCTTGAAGTTTTTTAGGCTCGCTTTCCTGGAATTAGCTACCCGCTCACTTGAAACGTTTCTGCCCCCCAGAACATCTAGATATGTCCAGTTGGGGTAACAGATAAGAACTCTTGAGGCATGTGCAAGAGTTACTTAGACCATTATTACCAGATAAACGCATGTCAGTATTACCCACATCCCCCCCCCCTCTAACTAGCAGTTTCCCTGAACCTTTAAGGTATCCTCAATAATACTGGCAAAAACTTTTGCACCACCTTTGTTTAAGTGTATCCCATCTCTACAAAACAAATTCCTTCTACCTACAAGTGTGAGCCATGCTGATAGAAATTTCCCCCCTAAATTTTCTTGGAAAACAAACAGTTGCGCATCGTTACTTTCAAACATGTATTATAGCTCTGTTACAATATTTTACTTTATGTAATTGCTGTACAAAAGAATTGCAGTGAATTGTTTTTGAAAAACAAAAATATCGTAATTCCTTTCTTCAATATGTATTATTATTATTATTATTATTAATATCTGTTTATTGCTCTGCTTTAGAGCCACCCCCTGGACAACAGTAGCTAGGAGGGTGATTATTACATTCACAGGTTAAGGCAGGGACGTGTGTCTGAGTTTACATGGAGCCATATAAGTGCTTAACCTGAAAGGAACAGTATTTACAGAATTCTTTTATTACATACTTGAAAATTGTGGAATACCGTAGTATCTCAAACTAAGCAAGATAATATTTTATCAAAAAATGCTGGATAAAACGTGAAGTATGTACAAGCAGGTATTTCCTTAGTTGAGGCAGTCCATATTTTCCTTCTGGTGGTGTCTCTGAGGGTCATAATAGTAGATTTGTGTAGTATGTACAAGCAGGTATTTCCTTAGTTGAGGCAGTCCATATTTTCCTTCTGGTGGTGTCTCTGAGGGTCATAATAGTAGATTTGTGTTTGTGTCCATTAGTTTCTGGCATCTGTAAGTATGATGCTGGCAGAATTTATCGAGGTCAATAGTTAGACTGTTTATCAAATCAACTGATTTTCCTGGGAACATGCATCTCGGTCCTTTGAGGTTGCTGAAACTTATACTCAGTGGGAGTGTTGTGTCCACTTGACTTCCTCTGGCAATTCGGGAAGTTTTTATTAGGTCACCGATATCAGAGGCGTCGAGTCATCCTGTAATTAGTTTGCCCAGTGCAAGAAGGTTAGCTGCCACAATTCGTTGTTTCCATGGTGTGACTTCGAGATTGATGTAGAGTTGGGCCCTAGACATAGTGCACTGGTTGCCAGTTGAGCCATTTCAGGGGCCAGTTCCAGGCTGAGTAACTTGTTGAGGTGTGTTGTAGGGGCTGATGACCAAATAGTTGCTGCATAGAGGAATGGAGTAGAGACACCGAAGGACGTATTTCTTGACCAATTCAGCATTATGTATCCCCATTAGTTCATTGCAGATTACCCACATAACAGAATACATTTTTTTTTTCATGTTCAGGAGGTGCCTGGAATGTCAGACCCTCATCCCATGCTAACCCCCAGATCCTTGTGTGTTTTAACTTTTTTAATGGGTGATCCGTTGATGGTAACATTGATATTATTGTGTAACTTCTTCTTCCAGGTGAATGACATTTGGGCTGTCTTTGCTTGGTTAATCTGTAAACCAATCAAGGCCAGAAATTGTTCAAGTTGATGAATTTTTTTTATTTACCTGCAGGCAAATAAAATTACATTATTTTACATTTGTTAAAGGATGTAATGTAAAATTTCAAGTCATCAGCATTCAAGGTGGTAGATGACTTTCATCAACCGGTGAAATACCACCACTTTGCTTATTGGAGGCTTGAAGTGGTGAAACCCATGTTTAGTCTCTAGAGCAAAGTTTCCGGCATCCCCCTCCCAACATACTTCTCCTTCAACCCATGCACGGTACTAAGTACTATAGGTTTTGATATCTTTCGTGTTTGGGGTTTTCATAAAAAAAAAAAAATATATGATTGGGAATACCAGGAAGGCTCTAGCACTGCAGCAAATAGGGTTGATGATAGGACTCTCCCTTGCGGGTTACCCCTATTAGTAGTGCACGTTGTCCGGAAGCTACGATGTGAGATGATGAGATGTCTATGCTCCAGGATTGATTTAATTATGCTGAGAGTATTTCCTGCAATGTTGAAGTAATGCTGGAGAATGGTGATTAGAGATTATTTTGTCATAGGCCTCTTTAGTATAAAAAAAAAATTAATGTCTAGCTGTGTCCTGTCATTGAGGGCTTTCTGGATTCTGATAAGGGTGTCCATGAGGTTACTATTTACAGATCTCCCCTTAATCACGGTATGGAGGTACAGGGGCTGGTGATTGAAACAGTGGTCTGCAATGAAGGGCCGAATTGCTTTTTCAAATATCTTAAGGAACCCACAGCTGATGGCATTAGGCCTGAAATCTTGTGGCTGCTTGGGGTCTCTGCATTTAGGGACTGGATGGACAAAATACGTGTTCCAGATCTTTGGGATCTTTCCACTTTCAATGATTTTATTGAAGATATCTACTGGGGGGGGGGTCTATAATATATGTACTACACATTTTTATTAGAAACAAGAAATCGGTTAGAGCTGACTACTGCTTTCAGTGGTAGTTTTTTGACAGATAGCTTCGGGTTATGGTTAGGAGTCATATTGGCGGTTTGCATGGAAGGCCAGAAAATGTTACAGTCTGTTGAAAAGTGAGCTTAGTCACTTTAAATATTTCTTCTTTCATAGTGATTTTCTTGTAGCTCTACTTTTGTAGTCTTTTAGATTTTTCAGCTTGTCCAGGGCAACTTGGTTGCAGGCTAGTCTTTTCTGTCTTATGGCGAGCGCCCTTGCCTATTGTATCTATTAACACAAAATCAAGGAAATTTATCTATTGGAAGCCACAATGGAAACGGAAAAAAAACGGGCATAAAACTGGTAACACAATGCGCATTTGATTTAAAAAAAAAAAAAAAAAAGGAAAAAAAAAGCACACTTTGCTGTACTCTATAATTGTTTTAGGGAACAATATTTTGCATTATTACTTTATAACAATATTTTGCATTTTTGCTTTCTAACAATATTTTGCATTTTTGCTTTCTAACAATATTTTGCATTATAGCTCTGTTACAATATTTCGCGTTATTGCATTACGTAATTGCTGTAGCCAACAATATTGGTGTGCAGGACATTTCATCACAGATGCTGAAGTTCAAATAAGTCCGATTTTGGTCCAGGGTGCATTTTATAAAAAAAAAAAAAACACAAAAAACTTTGCTTTACTGCAATTGTTTTAGGGAACGATATTTTGCATTATTGCCTTATTACAATATTTTGCATTTTTACTTTCTAACAATATTTTGCATTATACCTCTGTTACAATATTTTGCTTTGTTGCTTTACATAATTGCTGTAGCCAACAATATCGGTGTGCAGGACGTTTTCTGAATGTATGTTTTATCTTTAACGAAATTTCTAGAAAATATTTTTGTTGATAAGTTATAAAATAATTCATTATTGTGTGGGTAGTGGAGAGCATTTTCTGCTCCTAACATGTACTTGTCAATAATCCCTCTGGAAATATTAATAAGTGAACTGCATTATAAATTTCAAACATTACTGTATAGCTTGTCCTTGAATGCAAATGACTACGATTACTTTCTTTCGAGTGACCGCATGTTTTCGCCTTGTACAGATGTTTTATTATGGAAACTTCCATTAAAATCATCAGTAGTAGTCCTTTATTGTACCTAAAGTAATTCGTTATGGTGGGGGAAATGGTTTTTGCTCCTAATTGATATAGCGCTTGCGAATTTTCCTGAAGTGGATTATCTGAACACTGTAAATTAGAAGGACAGTAAAAGAGTTGAGAATTGGTGCCATTGGCGGGCAGCATTCTGACAAACAAATTTTCTGTTTATACTTCAGGACAACCACGTGGCCAGAGGAGATCCCAAGATAGAGAGAGAGAGAGAGAGAGAGAGAATACAAGAAAGAGCATTGCATTTAGCAGTCACCACCTTGATTGTGTGAAATAACCTTCCCACAGTACAACAAAAGAAGAGATAGGGAGTAAATCTATTTTTCAGTGAGGTATATCTTTTTATTGCAGCTCAGAGCAACATATGGCCGTGGATGGTGAATTTATTCAGCTTGTATACTAAAACAGAATTTCTCCCTTTGTGATAACATCAAATGCATACCAAGGAGATATTTTCTAACAATACTTTTTGAACAGCCCATTAGCCATAATCCGTTTGCTTTGAATTGTTCAATAATATTGCAGTTTTGTGAACAATACACATTTCAAAAAACAATCCGTTATTCATAACTGATGATTTTTTTTTTTCTTTTTCGCACCAGTTTTCGAAGTTTGTAATGCAGCTATCAATAGAAATATTTCCTTGAAATTTTGTTAGAAGATCAAATATACATCCAGGAAACTGCTGTTCCAATATTGTTCCCTAAAAACAATAGAGCAAACTCTTTTTTTTTTTATCAGATGTGCATTGTGCATTGCAGTGTTATCAGTTTTACACTAGTTTTCCCACACATTTCCAGTGTGGCTTCCAATAGATGAATTTCCTTGATTTTCTGTTAGTAAGTGCAATACATATTGAAGAAAGGAAATACGATCTTTTTGCTTTTCAGAAACAATTGTTACTACTGTTTTGCTTTATTGTTTCTTATGGCAACAAACAGTAACTTGCATTTGCCTTCTTTTGTTTTTTGCCTCCTCGATAAAGTTGTATGGAGAACTGACGTAATGCCGGAGCGAAGCTTCTCACGCTTCGCTCCATAAACGAAACCAGGCGTGCACTCTCTCTCTCTGAAACAACAAACAAATCATGTATTATGTTTCATAAAAACCCTAGGCTAGTTAGGATGGGGGGGGTGAAAAAAATAACTGTAAAAGGTTTTAAAAAAATGCACACTTGATGTCACATTTTTGTCATTTGCATGAAATTGAATAGAAATTTCTGAAAATTGAAGTCTGAAAATCAAAGAAAACAGTTCTGGCTCCAGCTATAGCAAGTTTCAGCTTTCTAGTTAGAGTAAATAGAGTAAAAATTATAGAATATATGTATTGAATCCAGTTGGGGTAGGTACGTACCCCAACAGACACTAATCGGGTCTTGTCTTTCCTTGAAATTTCCTAGAAATTGCATATGTTGGACAATTCCTTCAGAGTTCTCAAAGCCTTTGAACACAATGCTGAGAAGACAGTTGTTTACCTAGATCTGAAATCAACGTTTGACATCGGCCTCTGTCATCTCTGACAGAAATACTACCACATTAAGGGAGATTTACTTGCCTTTTTCCTGTCATTACTTGCCTCCAGTTTGCCTACATTTAGGCACCAATAATCTCACCCGAGCTGGTCATGCAGGCATTCCTCGAGGAGGAGTGGTCTTGCATCCTTGTCACCACTGTTCCTCATTGTCTGCTATGCCAACAACATAAAGCTCTTCATGTTTATTAAAGCTAGAGATGATCCACAGTGCCTCAACTATCACTTGAATGCTACCCATGATGAATTGTCTTGCTTTTATCTTAGCTTAAATCCTAATAAAATAAAAAGCCCCACCTGCCTTCAACCAGCCAGAGTAGGAGCACCCATTCCACAAGTTTTTTCCCTCACACTGACTCTTTGATCCCGAGTTGACCTTTCAGGATTATGTGACTAATCTGCATATAAAGATATCCACAAAGAGATGGTGAAAAAAACACTTGCTTCATGTCTCTGATCCAAAGACCACTATTAAATATGTCAGCAGAATTTCCTAGTTCTGCTGAATCCAATGTTTATGAGCAATCCACTTCAATCTGAAGTGGCAGCTATATATTTGGGACATGCACAAAAAACATTGGATCCATTCAGAACTTTGCACATCACAGCTAGCAACAGCTCTTGATGAGATTAAATGCCAAAACTGATAATGCCACAGCTGGTAGCAACCATCAAATTGTTCACTGGTGATCTTAATCCTTCTAATATTTGGGATACCGCAACCAGCTTTTTGATCAAACATGAGCCAGCAAGCAGTACCTGGTTCAACCCATGGAAATTTCTCCCGATACAATTGCTGCCTATAGCACAAGCTTTGCAACAGCGACTGTCATAAAGGTCTTTAGGCAATAAATGCTCATAGTCTGAAACCTCTTCAAATGACACGTCATGAGTCATTTGAAGGAGAATTCAAATGACTCATGACACTTGCCCGTGTCCTGTGAATCAGTCCTTGATTTGTTCACATTATACCCAGTGAGTTTGCAAACCTGTCTACCATATGGTGTATATCGATGAGACCACTGTATTCCACCAAGGCCAGATATCTTGATGTTGGCTTTGGCCTTTAATTTTTTTGGTGTGATATTAATTTTACTTTCTTATTTAGTTTACTTTTATTTATTTTATTATTCCCTTCTGTTTGCATTATTATTTCAACAATTTACTGTAAAACCCCTAGCCTACAGATATGATGGGATATTGCAATAAATTTCACGAAATTCGATGCGCATCGTTGTACTTGTTGCTGCAGTGACACAACAAGTACAATTGAGCAGTGATGTGCTATGTTATATCAGCATAATGATTAATACACAAGTGACTGTTTATTATGTTTGTTTGTTATTTGGTTTTTAGGAGCATTAGCATCTAAGGCCGTATTGCTCCGGAGATATGCGGTGGTCATTCCCTGACCTTTCCGCATCCTCCGTATTTGGTGGTCACGGGCTCAAACCCCGGTCTAATCAAGCAGCGTGTGCTACGCACTGCTGCTCCTGCCCACCTGACTACAGAGGCACCTCGCGTGAGTGACTGTGCCAAAATCTATAGCCCGGCATTCGAAGGAATATCGTGAAAGAAAGAAAGGGAATTTGGACAGAAATGTGAATCCAGATGAAATTCAACAAGAGTGTTTCATTATGCCTGGGAGTTCTCAAACTGCACCCAAAAAAACTCGAGCTGAAATAATGAAAGAATATCGTGAACAGAAGAAAAGGAAATTAGAAATTCAAACTATTCCAAATCATAATGAAATTCAACTACAGAGTTCTACTATGCCATACTTGTCAACCAGAGAGTTGTACTATGCCATACTTGTCAACCAGAGAGTTGTACTATGCCATACTTGTCAACCAGAGAGTTGTACTATGCCATACTTGTCAACCAGAGAGTTGTACTATGCCATACTTGTCAACCAGAGAGTTGTACTATGCCTGATACTTATCAGGAATCTAAAACTCCAGCAGAATGAATGAAGGAATATTGTGCACGTACATGAGCTGACAATGAGTTTGAAAAACTTGTGTACAAAAACCCATTTGGGTTTAGTTGTAATGTTTGTGATTATTTATGATTTCCATTAGATTTGAAACCATTTCCAACAACTTCATATGAATTACTTCAAAATGAATTTCATTTACAACAAGTGAAGTACTTTCATGACGTGTAATACATGTCATACTTCATTAAAAGAGAGATGGATACCATATATGGCCACATCAAATGGATTTATATATCCAACACATCCTACTCATTTGCCTCCACTGGATGTTGTAACTGAGCATTTGATATCACCACGATTACCCTTTATGCAAATTTGTGATTTACGTTATGAATATGGGATCATTGGACAAGTAATAAATGTATCAGTTAAGGTAAATATGATGGTTCATCAGTTAACTAGAAAATTAGATGACGATTATGTCATTAATGTACATATAAAACGAAGACTCATATATAAATCATCATATCTACAAGGATGTGTGCAGAAGAAAATAGTGAAAATATGGTTACGGTATTTGATAAATTCACCTTTGTATAAATTCTATGGCATAAAAAGTACATGATGATTTTTTGGGGACAAATGATGATAGTGAACATGAACATTTGGCTGAAATTGTGGACCTTTCAACAGTGATGATGAATTACTATTAATTCAACAACAAACATTATTATGGTCTGAAGATAAATATTTATATATAGCACCGGATCAGAAATCATCTCCAAGTTTCATATTTGATATACATGCAGAAGAAATTTCTTTTCCAGCTATATATTTGGGACATGCACGAAAATTTAAAATTGAATTGATGATTACTCCCTTTATGATGGCATCGAGTGAAATTCGTAGATCTGATCATCGGAGTAACTCCCCAACATTTGCTATATATGGCAATGAAAATTATGCGAATGCGTGCTGCAGAAAATTTGCAAAATGCATTTAAATCAGTAGGAATAACAGCTAACATTACTCGTTCTATATTGGAATCGAAAGAATTTATTAACAAATCATTAGATTCTAACTTGGCATTTCTAAAATCAATTCCCAATTCAGCATATTATTGGAGTCAACATAAACGAGATGTGTTTGCCATAATTTGTCAATTAGGAAAACCTACATTGTCCTTGACGTTGAGTGCATGTGAACCAACATGGCGCATATTACTATGTATGTTATACAAATTCAGATATAAACGAGAAATTACAACTAATGAAGTTATGGATCTTCCTTACGTGGAAAGAGCTACATTAATAAATGAAAACCCTGTAATGTGTGCCATATACTTTATATTTGGGAAGATGGGGCTGAGAAGTGGCAAATGAAGTTTAACATTGACAAATGCAAAGTACTGCATATGGGTAGAAGTAACTCTAGAGGAATGTACCAACTGTGTGGTACTAGACTTAGGGTGGTAGAAAATGAAAAAGACCTGGGAGTAATTGTGCAATCAGATATGAAGTTTTCTGAACAATGCAGACAGGCTGCAAGAGCAGGTCATGGGGTTTTGTCAATGATATACAGGAATTTTGCTAGCAGGGAAAAGGAGGTGATTGTCCCTCTGTATAAGGCAATGATCAGGCCATGCCTTGAGTACTGCATACAGGTCTGGAGGCCTCATTTTAGGAAGGATGTAGATTTGCTTGAGCGTGTACAGAGAAAGGCAACAAGATTGGTGAGGGGAATGAAGGGATCCTCTTACCAAGAGAGGCTTAAGTTCTGCAAAATTGCAGTGGCTGGAGACTAGGCACCTGTGAGGTGATCTGATTGAGGTGTATAAGGCCTTGAATGGGTTGAGCACGCTGAATTCTGATGGGATTCTTCCACTTGTTCAGATTACGAACCTAAGGGAGCATAAATTCAAATTGAGGAAAGACAGCTGTAGAATTGATGTATGGAAATTTGCCTTTAGCCAGCGGGTGGTTAATTGCTGGAACAAACTTCCATCTGTTGTTGTGGAAGTTGATAGGTTAAATAAATTTAAGGAGGAACTGGACAAACATTTAGAGGGGAATGGCTGTGTGAATTTTTTTTTTTTTTTTTGGCTGATGCTACATAAGCTCATACGCTTGCTTTCTTGCATCACATGTCACTATTACTATAAAATTGTTGAGAGTATACTCAAAATTTTAAAATCGAAAGCCTATAGTCCTTTTGGGAAATATTATGTTCTGAATTTCTTTAAATGCATTGAATTTCAACATCAAGGAACTCCACATGCACATATGTTATTATGGATGAACAATGCACCATTAGAAAAAAAAAGGTGGGATGGAAGAAGCAATCCAAATGATAGATGCATTATGTTCTATAAAGAAAACTTCACATTATTTAAATTTACAGCAACATAAACATACTTTTACCTGTTATAAAAATAATAACTGAAACCGGCGCGAATGTCGATTTTAAGCACCTTTTTGGCCAATGTCACAAAATCGTATATTTGATACTGATGGCCACAGATGACAATCGAAGATTAGCTTATTGCAAAAAATATCATAAAATTCACGACTCGTTAGAATCGGATAATCATGTTAATTTTGAAGAATTCCTTAAATCAAATCAATGCCAATCAGAAGAAGAATATCTAAATATTTTGAGGGCTGGTATCAAATAACCACATGTATTTCTTAAATGCAAGATAGAAGAGAAATATATGAATAATTACAATCCTTGGATTTTAGGAGTGCTCAAATCTAATTTGGATTTACAATTTATCATAGAAGAATATTCATATGCAGCATATCTAGTTGAATATGTGAATTAAACTAACATAGGAATAAGCAACCTGCAAAGGATAATTATAGAGCTGCAAGAAGAATATCTTGATCTGACACAAGCATTGTGTAGATATATTGAATACAATAGGAGGCAGCTTTGTATTTATTACAATACCTAATGTCCGTATCGTCAAGAGCGATTGAATACGTGCCAATGGTATGGCCACATGAGCGTCAGAAATTACGTAAATGAAAAGCTGAATTGGATGAACAAGTTGATAGTGAGTCTTTGGATATATGGAAAGATTTTTGATAAATATTAAAAACAGAGCTAAACATTAAAAGATATAACTCTTGCACAATTTACTGCTCATTATTGGAAAGGAAATGGGGAATGTGTGAAAAGACAATTTCCTAAAATAATTCGGTATCGGAATTATAATACAACATGTCTTCATGAACATATACGTGAAATGGTAACTTTATACATACCATTTATCAATGAGGAGAATGAAATTTTGAATGAAAATAAATATTTTCACAGATGACAGCAGTATCCGATGAAATTGGAGACATTTGTGGATCTTTGTGCAAATTCAATAGTGAATCTATTTTCATCATTGCCATATACATCAATCCAGGGATGCCATTAGATATAATTCAAAAATTCATAAACAAGAATTTGATGCTGTATTCCATTGAAGGTGCAAAATTATTGGAAGAGCCACTGGATCATATACCTGTAGTTCTTGCTGGTGATTTCAGTCTAGAATTAAATTCGAGGCTGGAAAGAAGTTTTGTAAATTTATTAAAGATGTCTTCAATTTACATATATTAAGTCAAATACTTTAGTAAATACTACACGTAATGGAACGACAATCGATGGAATATTCACTCGGGAATTGAAATCATTTGAGTGTCAAAATTATATATCTTATTTCAGTTATCATAGCCCAATAATTTGTGTTATTATAATATATTTTATACAAATTTTTTCATTGTACTAGTACAATAAAAAAAATTCCATTCATTGTATTTCGTTGTACTGAAATTATTTTTTCAATAAAAGTAATGCAGCAATACTTTTTTTTTTTTTTTATTTATTTTACTGTACCAGTTTCGTAATGTTTTATTTTACTGTACCAGTTTAATGAGTTTTGCATTAAAAACATTTTTAACGGCTGCCGCTCTGACATTATCAGTGGCACTATCAGTCTCAGAGTAAAGCAGCAGCAGCTCATTACATATAGTACATATTTTTTATTATTATTTATATATATATTTTGTTTTTATCAAAGGTCTTAAATGAGGTCTGCAAAAAAGGTCAGATTTAAATAAATAGAATTAATTAAGTTATTTTCAGAGCAACATTTGTTGCTCTGAAAATAATCAAATAAGTAAGTAAATAATAAATGGTTTTACCTGCTTTCTGCACAGGTAAATCAATAAATAAATAAATGCCTGTATGCACTTAAATTATAGAAAACTTATGATTTCCATACGACCTTGAATGTCCAAAATTCTTTCCATTTCCCTGTATGTCTGTTTATACTGTATACACAGTTTGATATCAGGACCTCCAAAACAAACAAAATGCATTGATTGGTTGTTGTGAGCCTGTAGTTTCTCAACGATAACAGTAACAAAGTTGGCTACAGACACCTGCTGCATGATGGCAGCAGCTGTCCATAGCCAACTGCAGGAGATTAAATATGTGGAACATGTCAGAATGATGCATATGGTTTGCAAGTAGATATTGTGTGCACAACAACAACTAACAATAATATGGCGCGGTGGAGGGGCCCTGGTGCAAAAAAGATTGACAAGTTATTGTGTACATGATTGCTGCTAATGTAAGCATCTCTATTGGGAATCACCATACATGTTATCCATGATCTTCTGGGGCAGTGGTGGCCAACATTTTCCTGCAACTACCATGTGTTTTAAATGTGTTATGTATCACCTGAGGGAAACTGAACTTCAAAAAGAGAGGGTGGGCAGGAGGAGAAACTTTACAGACCAAATTTAAGAATTTTCTTATAACTTTTCTATAAAAAAAAGCAAAAAAATCCAAATAAATTTAAGTTCAGATTTTTAAAAGTAGTCAACCCTCCACTCCACCCCATTAATCGGCACCTGGTGCCATATAATATTTTTGTTTACTACCTAAAGGAATTTATGACTAAGTGCTTGAAAAATTAGTGGTATAGCAAACTTTGGGGGTCCCAATCAAAATTCAGTTTTCAGGTCCCTGCTAATTTTATCATTTGGTTCCAGGTAAAGTAAAAATGTTGAGGTAATTTCAGGGTTCCCATTTGTTTAGGTGGGGGGTGCATTGCATTGCTCTGGTTTGGTACATGTATGCTTTGCCACTTTTTGTTATAAAAATGTATAAACAACTTTACATTTATAAAATAAATATTAATGCAAAATTTAATATCGTAATTTCTACATCATGCAATGTCATTTCTGCTCTAGCTGTCCACGGATATTTCAGTCTAATTCTCTCTCTAACTTAGTAATTTTGTTTTTATACAAAATTAATAATCTTTAATTTTTGAATGAAAAGCTTCTTTTATTAATGTGATTTCTTAATCATTCCTTGGGGTTTAGAATTTTTCTGAATAATAATGTTATATAACATGTAAATAATTTTTACTTCTAGGAACATGATTCATTGTGCACAGATCAGAGTAATGGTTTGAAGGGATCAAAAAATTCTATGAAACATCCTCTTGGCAATGTTTTAGATATTGTGATGGAAAGATTATTTCAATATGTTGAGTCTGTATACAAAATTGGTAAGACAATCTAAAATATAATATTCTCTAATTACAGTAAACCCCCGCTATTCGCGGGAGTTACATTCCTGAGAAATGCCGCAAATACCGAAAACGCGAATACTGAGTTATGGCTCCCATAGTAATAAAGGGGTTCCGTTCCAAAGTATGAAATATATAACAAAAATTTGTCTAAAATTTTGTCTATGTATGTATTGTATGTACCTTCATAATATGACTATGTACATAAGCAGTACATAGTGAAATGCAAGCATATGGCATTGAAATGAAAATAAGAAACAGTTTAATATTAAATGTAATATTTATTAGAAATTTCAAACAAATCTTTCAAACCAGCGCCTTTGCTAACTAAAATAACTTATCCGCCAGTGCTATTACCCGTTTCGCTTAAGTGTTGATAAAAGAGTTTTGCCTTTTCACGAATGATGAGTGAACTTAACAGAATTTTATTTTGAGTTCAGTCTTCTATCCACAGATTTAAAGCTTTTCCATTTTTTCTAATTTAACATCACGAGTTACAGAGCAAATTTTTGAAGCAATTAGCGCATTTTCACGGACACTACGGCGGATTTTTTCTTCCGATTTCTTGATTGATCATACCGTTGACTCATTGATTTTATGTTTTGCCACTGAGAAGACACTTTCACCGTTAGAAATTTTGTCTAATAACTCAATTTTATTCGCTAATGTCATCACCTTCTTTGATAATTTCACATTCACATTTCCCTTGTTATTCGTAGCCATATTTTTGTACGGGTTAGAAAAAATTTGTCCAAATAAAGCCACTTTCTTCCGTTAACACACTCGAAAAAGTCTGTTTTACACTGCAAAATGGTAGATTTATCAATTTTGTAAGCATATCAATTTATAAATTGATATGCTTACAAATCAATTTATCAATTTATAAATTGATAAATTTATTCAATTTTAAAAGCATATAAATTAAAAACAAACGACGAAACCTTCCATGGCAAGCGCATAACACATACTGTACAAGGATTAGCGAGAAACATCCACGCTCGCGATTTTGTCACCCCTCTCCCTCCATCCACTGAGCGCTGTTTTGACCGGGAAAGATAATTTTAGCCACGCCCATGTTTTTTTATGGCGGAAAATGTTCACAGCGCTTTAAAATTCACATTTTTTTAGGTTTCATTTTATGTTAAATCAGCGACTGCGAATATAGATACCGCGAATAGCGGGGGTTTACTGTATTTTCATATTTTCTTTCATTAAGAGTTCATTAAATATAATGATATTAATAAGTGATTGAGATTTCTTGTTATTTCTCCTATCGTATATATATACAGGGATTGTTGAAATAAAAAAAAAAAAAAGTGAGCATTAATTTTTTTAAAATAGAGTAAATTACAAAACTCATTTATATTTTGAAACACGTGCTGCATTTATAAAGAAAGGACAAACCTGAAAATATGAATATAATTTTAAATACCAATAAAGGAAAACAAAATATTTTTTATCTAATAAAACAAAAGTCTCTGTCTAGCCCTGTAAACAAACTTGTGCATAACCAGTTACAATATGCATATGCGCATAAACAGTTACAAATCATATAAAAAACCACCATAGTAAAGTGCATTATGGCCTTGCTGCCTTTGCACCGTAAACCTACAAACAAACATATAAAACAGCCTGTTTTCAGAAACTTAGTTATTTTGTGTTGCTTGCTGGCACTATTAGCATTAGTTGAGGCGTATGAGGCTTATGATGCAAGAAAGCAAGCTTATACAGCATCAGCCAAAAAAAAAAAAAAAACCCTTTCCATTTCACCCATCCAATCACTCCAAATGTTTCTCTAGTTCACTTAAATCAACCATTCAGCCTTTAATCAACTTCCGCACATCTATTCTACAACTGTCTTTTCAGTTTGAATCTATTCCCCTTCAGGTTCTAAATCTGACCAAGCAGAAATATCCCATCAGCATTGAGCTTGCTGAAACCATTCAAGGCTTTATACACCTCAGTCAGATCACCTCGCAAATGCCTAGTCCCCAGATGCTGCAACTTACAGAACTTAGCATTAGCAGGGAATATGATGCAATTTCTTAAAGTGATAAAGCCCAAGAAACCTATAGGTAAAAAGAAATCCAAAGAAGAAAAAAATCAGTCAAGAAACACTTGTCATGATGAACTGAAGATGACAAATGAAGAGCAAGAAAAACACTGATAGGTAGAAAATTGAGTATACTGAGTTTTGCAGAGCCATTAGAAAGAGACTCAGAGAGGACATAAGAAGATTTAACACAAGAAAAGTAGAACAAGCACTAAGGAAAAACAAAGGATTTAAATCAGAAGCCATGAGCAGTAATACAGAAAGACAAATGATACTGAAACTGAAGAATAGCGATGGTGTACTTATAAACAGCAGAGAAGGCATAATTCAAATAGCAGAAGACTATTTGAATAGTCTTCAAATAAAGAGTTATACGAGGAGCAAGGGAATGATGCCAGCAGTGGGGAAGATGGATTGCAAAATAGTAACACATACGACATACCCGATATCCTTCCTGATGAGGTAGAACATGCGTTGAAGAAAATGAAGAATCAGAAAGCCCCAGGGGAAGATGACGTTACTGTAGAGTTGTTAAAATTGAGAGAAAGAAAATTGGGAGGAAGAGACATAACACAAAAACTGGCAAGACTCTTCACAAAATGCATTAGAGAAGGTGTGATGCCTAAGGAGTGGAATAATGCAAACAAACAAAGTTTTGTTTGCATAAGAAAGGAGATAAATCAGAAATTGGAAATTATAGACCAATTAGTTTGTTATCCCACATCAAGTTGTTTACAAGGGTCATTACTAACAGATTAGAAAGAATACTTGATGAGAATCAACCGAAAGAGCAAGCTGGCTTTGGGACAGGATTCTCAACTATGATTAACCTTCACGTAATAGCACAGCTAATGGAGAAAGCAAATAAATATAAAACACCATTATGCCTGGCATTTGTGGATTATGAAAAGGCATTTGACTCCATACAGCATAAGGCAATGTTTAGGGCACTGGAAAGACAAGGCATAGATACCCCATATATTATGATTTTGAAGAAAATATATGAGAGTGCAACCTCCTTTATTAGACTAGACAAAGACAGTAGCAAATTTAAAATCGAGAAAGGAGTTCGACAAGGAGACACAATATCCCCGAAGCTGTTTACTGCTGCCCTTGAGGAAGCTTTCAGAAGATTAGACTGGTTGCAGAAAGGAGTCAATGTGAACGGAGAGTACCTAAACCATTTACGATTTGCAGATGACACTGTGGTCATAAGTCACGATCCCAAAGAATTGGAGGAAAATCTTAATCAGTTATGCAGAGTAGGTAAGGATTTTGGACTAAAGATGAATATGGCTAAAACAAAAGTAATGATGAAAAAATATGCCATAGAAAGGGATATAATGATTGAAGGAGCAGTAATTGAAAAAGTGGAGTCATATACCTATCTGGGACAAGTCATTAGCTGTAATAATGATAAATGACTGGATGTCAAGAGAAGAATAAATTTTGGATGGATAGCATTCAGGAAATATAGTCACATACTGAGGAGCAATATCCCAAATTGTCTGAAACGTAAAATAATGAACCAGTGTATACTCCCCACTACGACTTATGGAAATGAAACTTGGACATTCATGAAAAGAATGGAAGAGAAGCTGAGAATTATACAGTGAAGAATGGAATGAATTATATTGGGAATCAGACTGTTAAATAAGAATAGAAACACATGGATTAGGCAGCAAACTCAAGTAAAGGACATTCTTATCAAACCTAAAGAACTAAAATGGGCTTGGCGGTACACATATCTCGAAGACATGATGACAGATGGACTAAGAGAATAAAAGAATGGTACTCAATAGGAGCTAGAAGAAAACAAACCTGGAAGACAACGACAGAGATGGTCAGATGTAATTCATCAGATTGTGGGTAGTAAATGGATGGCTGTTGCACAAAACAGAAGAAACTGGAAAGTTGCTGGAGAGGCTTGAGGCTTTCATCTTGCATTGGATTGAAAATAAAATGGATGATGATGCAAGAATGCAAGCTTATATAACATCAGCAAAAAAAAAAAAAAAAACCTTCCCATTTCGCCTATCCATTCACTCCAAATATTTGTCTAATTCTGCCTTGTTGAACTTCTTTAAGTTGCTGACCTCCACTACGACAGATGGAAGTTTGTTCCAACTATCTATTTGACAACTGTCTTTCCTCAGTTTGAATTTATACCCCCTCAAGTGAGTAATCTGAGCAAGAGGAAGAATCCCATAAGAATCCCAGTCTTCCATGTGCAACAGTATCAGAAGCCTTTATAAGATCCAAATTATTCTTTGCATCCAGTTCCTTTGTGACTACATCATTGTATCCAATAAAATTGGTCACACAAGACTTCCCATTAACAAACCCATGCTGTGTCTGAGCTATAACTGAAGTCTTGTCTAGATGATCCTGCAGTGCTTCTTTAACCAGTGCCTCCTTTAATTTCCCTGGAACAGAAGTTAAACTAACATGTCTGTAATTACTTGTGTCACCCTTTGATCCTCGTTTGTGTATTGGGGTCACATTTGCACATCTCCAGTCCATGGGTACCTCCCATGGTTCCAAGGAAGCTCTCATAATTATGGCTAAGGGTTTGCTTACGTCCTTTGCTGCCTCCTTTAATATAACTGGATAGATTCCATCCACCCCAGGTGCCTTTCTTATATTTATCTGCAACAATTTCTCCTCCACTTTGCTCTGTTATTACAAAATCATCTAGCTCACTTCCAGAGTTTAATTCACGTTTGAAAAATCTCATTATGTTTGTTAGCTACCTGAGCAGGATCATAAACAGTTGAACCACTGATATCAAGTGGCCCAAATTCATCCCCTTCCTTCTAGAGTTTACATAAATAAAGATCTCTTTGCTGTTTTTCTTTGCTTCCTTTGCAAAAGATTTCTCGTAATCTGCCTTTGCCTGCCTAACCTCCTTTGTGACTTGGTTACAGACCAGCTTGTATTTATCATAGGCTTCCGTTTCACCTGTTAAGTTATATGTATCCCATGCATTTTTCTTCTTTGCCACGTCTCATTAGTTCATCTGGCGTCCATTTAGGCTTAAACTTTGAGCAATATATCTTAGTTGGAATGAAAAGCCTAGTAGCTTCCAAGATTAATTCTTTAAGTGCTTCCCATTTTGAATTTGCTGTTGGTAATGTCATCAGTTGGTCCCACCATATAGAATTTAAATACTGTCTCCCAACTGTAGTCACCTTTGAAAAAGCAAAAACTCTTCCCTTTATCCCTGATGTTAGTTACTTCTTTGAGTAAATCCAACTTCAGCACACTGTGATCACTGCCACCTAGTGGTTCCTTTATCTGCAGATTCTTAATGCACGAAGAATCACTACTGATAATCAGATCAAGAGTATTACTCCCTCTGAATGACCACCGCATATCCTCTGGAGCAATATGGCCGTAGTTGCTAATGCTCCTAAAAACCAAATAACAACAACAACATTACTCCCTCTAGTTGCCTCCCAAACATGCTGCTGTAGAAAACAATCATCCCATGAATCCACAAAAGCCTTGCTGATATGTGAGTGACCAAACCACTAATTCCAGTCAATATCTGGGAAATTAAAATCTTCCATTATAAGATACTCTGATTTAATGGCCTACTCTGTTTCCTCTGTACAGTTGTTTATTATAGTTATCAGAGTGATTAGGCCTATGACACACTCCTACTCTCAATTTTGATCTCCCAATGCTTATGTCACACTAAACTTACTCGACACTGCACTGTCCAGCGATATCGACTGGCTGTATTTCCTTGGATTTTATGTTTCTTAACTAATAGCATAACCCCTCCTCCCTTCCTATCCTGTCTATCCTTCTTGTACACATTGTACTCCCCTAATTCCAGTTCTGCATTCTTTTATATCTATGTGATGCCACGTCTCTGATATTCCAACAATATCTGCCTTTGATGTTTTGAACAACACCTCAAATTCATCAAATTTATTTACCAAACACCTAGTATTGGTGTACATGCAAGTATACATGCACCTGTTCCTATTCTTAGCTACCCTAACACAGTCCATGTATTTACTTGTTCTGCAATGACTCCCAGCGCTCTAGAATACCCTGCACCTTGTTTTCCAGGCTGCTGCTCCTTCCAATGGAAGCAGTGCAAAATCACTTTCTGCTCTGACAGCAGCTACTGTTAATCTATTAGTCTGCATATCCTCCCCCAAGCCAGCAGTTTTCCAACCCACTGTCTCAATAGCATCACCAAATAACCTTGCACCCTTTCTATTTAAGTGTATCCCATCCCTGTAGAAGCAGTCTCTTCTGTTAACAAGCACAGACCAGGCTGAGAAAAATTCTAACCCTTGAGCCTTGCACAATCTCTCCAGGGGCGAATTGATTGACAAGGCTCTCATTATATACTCCCCCTTATCGTGGCTGGTCATAATTGCAGACTCTTTCAAATTCAACCCTAACTTGTGGCTTTTTTTTTTTTTTTTTCAACATTGACCTGTACTCGTTGTTCAGCCTGTACACATTGAACAACATGTTCTATATGTTGAACTCGTTGGCACATTCCTCCAGTGCCAACGTGTACAATATCACATTTTGTGCCTTAACACAATGTTAAGGGCACAAATATCACAATGTTCTCCATTTCCCTGACAATAGTCACCGACAACAACTAGTTCCTTAGGGACCAGCGCATTCTGCCTTGGGGGTTGGTGCTGTGTTGCGTGATGTTCAAGTGCAAGCTCTGGCATTGATGTGGGCCGCTGAGAGGCTGATGGGCTCCTCAATTTAAATCCTTCGAGGGCATCCACCCTGTCCTTCAAGCCCTCATATAGGCCCATGACAACTCTGAGTTGGCGCCTGATTTCCTCACACTCCTTACATTACACACACACACACACACACACACACACACACACACACACACACACACAAAGACATTCCCCTTTGCAATATCATGTCCTATTCCTGATTGCTCCACAAACATCAAACATGCAGTACATTTCAAAAGACTGTGATTCAGAGGACAACTGCCCTCCCTCAGTTCTTCTCTGAACCATATCATTCCCATTAGCTTGAGCCTTTTGCTTTGCTGCTCCGTTCTGAATCATAATTTCGATTCAATTTTAATACAAAAATATAACCCTAAACTTATATTAGTTAAACTTATAATCCTAAACTTTATTAAACCCTTCTCTTCCCTCCCTGTTGGTTTGATCGTTATGTTTAATTTTGACTATTTTTGCTCTTCTGTCTTGCCATGCTGCTGGCATTATTTTTACATTTGTAATCATCATTCTAATATATATATATATATATATATAGACACACACACACACATATATATGTATATATATCTTTATTTCCTTTTAGATAATCAAGAAATAAATTTTGTACAAACAAAAAACTTATACAAAGAACTACTGTTAGTGTTTGATAAACAGATTTTACCTACACATGCCTGTTCTCATGTACAGTTCATCATGTTTTTTATCTGTAGTTTCAGACCTGTAAGTATTGTTTTTTTTTCTTATCTTTATACTCTTACTATAAATAAATTGCAAACTTTCTATGTGCCTTCACCTCTGTAAAAAGCTAATCTACATTTATATTTGCCTAAATCCATTTGAATTATGTTAGGTAATAGACCCGTATAATTTTATTCTGCCCAGTATCTTATCCATATTCTTATTCATTGACTAACTTCTAATGCAGGAACAAACTATAATAACTGAAACCTATAGAAGAGATTTCTACAAATGAATATATATCTCTTCCTTTTTTTTTTTTTTTTTTTTTTTATTTTATATCTATAGTTATTTGATAAATAATTTTTACCTAATAAGACAAATTAAATATTTTATGTCCTGGTCATTTTAGCATTAGCAGAGGGATTTGATACAAAAGAAAGCAAGCAAGCTTATACAGCATCAGCCAAAAAAAAAAACACTTCCCATTTTGCCCATCCTTTAGGACCACTCAGGTTCATAATCTGCGCAAGAGGAAGAATCCCATCAGCATAGAGCCTGCTCAAACCATTCAAGGCCATCATCATCATCAGCCATTTTCACTCCACTGCAGGATGAAGGCCTCTCCAGCAACTTTCCAGTTCTTTCTGTTTTGAGCACTGGCCATCCATTTACTACCCAAAAACTCATGAATTTCATCTATCCATCTCCGCCTTTGTCTTCCAGGTTTTCTTCTAGCTCCTCTTGAGTACCATTTTGTTATTTTCTTAGTCCATCTGTCATCATGTCTTCGAGCTATGTGTCCTGCCCAAGACCATTTTAGTTCTTTAGTTTTGATAAGAATGTCCTTTACTTGAGTTTGCTGCCTAATCCATGTGTTTCTCTTCTTATCTAACAGTCTGATTCCCAATATAATTCGTTCCATTCTTCGCTGTGTAGTTCTTAGCTTCTCTTCCATTCTTTTGGTGAGTGCCCAAGTTTCACTTCCATAAGTCATGGTGGAGAGTATAAATTGATTCATTATTTTACGTTTCAGACAAACTGGGATATTGCTCTTCAGTATGTGACTATATTTCCTGAATGCTATCCATCCAAAATTTATTCTTCTCTTGACTTCCAGCCATTTATCATTATTACAGCTAATAACTTGTCCCAGATAAGTGTATGACTCCACCTTTTCAATTACTGTTCCTTCAATCATTATTTCCCTTTCCGTGGCATACTTGTTCATCATTACTTTTGTTTTAGCCATATTCATCTTTAGTCCAAAATCCTTACTAACTGTGCATAACTGATTAAGATTTTCCTCTAATTCTTTGGGATTGTGGCTTATGACCACAATGTCATCTGCAAATCGTAAATGGTTTAGGTACTCTCCGTTCACATTGACTCCTTTCTGCGACCAGTCTAATCTTCTGAAAGCTTCCTCAAGGGCAGCAGTAAACAGCTTTGGAGATATTGTGTCTCCTTGTCGAACTCCTTTCTCCATTTTAAATTTGCCACTGTCTTTGTCTAGTCTAATAAAGGATGTAGCACTCTCATATATTTTCTTCAAAATCATAATATATGGAGTATCTATGCCTTGTCTTTCCAGTGCCCGAAACATTGCCTTATGCTGTATGGAGTCAAATGCCTTTTCATAATCCACAAATGCCAGGCATAATGGTGTTTTATATTCATTTGCTTTCTCCATTAGCTGTGATATTACATGAAGGTGATCCATAGTTGAGAATCCTGTCCTAAAGCCAGCTTGCTCTTTCGGTTGATTCTCATCAAGTATTCTTTCTAATCTGTTAGTAATGACCGTTGTGAACAACTTGTAGATATGGGATAACAAGCTAATTGGTCTATAATTTCCAATTTATGATTTATCTCCTTTCTTATGCAGCAAAACTATGATTGCTTTATTCCACTGCTTAGGCATCACACCTTTTCTAATGCACTTTGTGAAGAGCCTTGCCAGTTTTTGTGTTATGTCTCTTCCTCCCAATTTTAACAACTCTACAGTAACTTCATCTTCCCCCCTGGGGCTTTCCGATTCTTTATTTTCTTCAATGCATGTTCTACCTCATCAGGAAGAATATCGGGTATGTCGTATGTGTTGCTACTTTGCAATCCATGTTCCCCACTGCTGGTATCATTCCCTCGTTCCTTGTATAATTCTCTATAGTAGTCTTCTGCTATTTGAATTATGCCTTCTCTGCTGTTTATAAGTACACCATCGCTATTCTTCAGTTTCAGTATCATTTGTCTTTCTGTATTACTGCTCATGGCTGCTGATTTAAATCCTTTGTTTTCCCTTAATGCTTGTTCTACTTTTCTCGTGTTAAATCTTCTTATGTCCTCTCTGAGTCTCTTTCTAATGGCTTTGCATAACTCAGTATACTCAATTTTCTCCCTGTCAGTGTTTTTCTTGCTCTTCATTTGTCGTCTTTGGTTCATCATGACAAGTGTTTCTTGACTAATTTTTTCTTCTTTGGATTTCTGTTTCCCTATAGGTTTCTTGGGCTTTATCACTTTCAGAAAGTTGTAATATTCCTCGTCGTAGTTATTTAATACCCAAACATAAATCAACAGCTTCTTATAAAAAAAAAAAAAATTATAATAATAATCTGCATATCCCATTGTTTCCTCTCTCCCTCCACCCTAGTTAACTATTCTGTGCTCACCTTAAATCTATTTATCATATTCGTGGTCTTAACAGTGAAAATTATTTTAAAAAAATCCCTAAATCAAGTCTAATAAAAATGATCACATTGCCTCTTTTATATCTGCAAATATTGTATTTTATAATGTGGATGCATACAATTCTTTCTTTTTATCTCCTTGATCAAATAGTGCTGTACCATAGCTGCCAAATGGGCTCATAATAAAAAATCCATTGATTTGATTTGATTTGACCACTTCACCATCTCACTGTCATAATGTAGTTATTAACATTTTCTCTCTCTCTCTCTCTCTCTCTCTCTCTCACTGAAGTAGCATATATTTCAAAAAAAATTTTAAACATTGATTGTAAGAGTACTCTCTTGTGTCATTGACTGATCTTGTTCTTCTCTGCATCCATTTCAATAGATCCACATCCTTATTAAAATTAGGCTTCCAGATGTATGCAGTGGTCAAGATGCAGCCTAACCATTGTCTTATACAACAGGAAATTCACATCCTTTTTCCTGGTGAATTATGAATATCACTGACAGAGCCCATCAGCTGTCCCAGCAGCTCATGGGCTCTGTCAATGATATTCAGAATTTTGCACTGCTTAGACTACATGTTGGACTGTACAGTTTTCTCCAGTTCAGTTTCATTCTCCACCATCTTACGTGTGATATCACACAACTGATATTTTATTCTGAGATTATGCTGCTGCTGATATGCAGCAACTTGCATTTATTAATGACATTCCTCAGTGCCACTTCTAGTCCATGTGCTTAATTTTCTTGGTCTTGTTGCAGTCATACACTTTATTCCTCTCATAAACCATCCAGCCAACTGTTTGTATCATCTTCATGAGACAATAAGCTTGATATAACTTGTTTAGTATTGTTAATAAATATTGAAAACAGTGAAGGGGCCCAGCACTGAACCATGAGGGACCCTACTAATGACATTAGTCTGAAAGGAGTAGTGGACCCTTATAACCATCCTCTGCCACTCAACCATTCCTTTATTAATAGCTGTAACTTGCACCTAATGCCACTCTGCTCCAAGTTATACAGCAGTCTTTTTGTGGAACAGTGTCAAAAGCTTTACTGAAATCTAAGTATATGATGTCAAAATTATTATGATTTGCATCCATTTCCTCTGTTACAGTATCATAGTATCCAATTAGATCATAGGTTCCCAAACGTTTTCGGGCCACCACCCACTTTCCAAGACATAAATTTTGTAACGGCTCCCATTATAGCAGTTTTACACGTTCAAGCCGTTTGATATTTTCGACGTAAATAGCAACTAATGATACATTACTGCTTATGCCATTGAATTATTGAAAAAGTAGTGGCCAATATGTGCTTCATCTTGAACACAGTTATTGCTATTCCGATTTTGATGAAACAGCCCATATGTAAAGATTGTAAAGTGTATGCTCGAATAACATTATGCACAGTTTCATACAATGGTTTGAATATGAAAATTCGGAATACATATTAAGAGATTGCAAATGCATTAGTAAGAATCTTATTGTAATAATTAAAACACCATCAGATGTATTAGAAAATTGTTTATTTCGAATTTACAAAGTAAAAATACAAAGAAAAAATAACAAATTAATGTAAAGGATAAGCCTGATGCATTTTTAAAAGTTTGTTAATATCAGGTTCAACTTTCGTTAAAAACAGTCGTAAATCACCACGCTCAGTTATATGCAATCGGTTCCTTTTCTTAGATAGTAAATTCACTACAGCACTAAACCCATGCTCAGCCAAATAAGAAGATGGAAATGCAATTAAAATTTCTGCACTATTTCCCATAATCCAGGGTACAGTGTTGGTATTGATTTCTGAAGCCAGAACTCTTGGTATCCACTTTTGAATTTTATTTTTAGTTCTTCATTTGTTGTGAGTTCTATGAGTTCCTCTTCTAAATTTGATGATCATGCTGTGTTTACATGTGAGAAAGGATCTAGAACCCAATTTGGTAATTCATGTTTAGAATATCCTTGAATCGCTCATTAAAATCAGCATGGAGAACCTCGAAGTGTTGGTAGTATGTAAGTAAATCTTCCTTTTTGAGAGACACTGCTGATAAATTTGAAAAGTGGCTATATTCCCCTCAGCCTAGATTCCGCTTGAACAGAAGAAGTTTCCCCACAAAAGTGGCAATAACGTTTTTTGTTTTAATTAAATTCCATTCATCACCTTGTAATTGTAGATTGACTTCATTAAATATTTTATAGAGATCTGTCAAATAAGCGATGTCATTTTTGGATGTAATCAGGCTGGCTCGCAATCCATCGTCTCTGTTTTCTTGGAACTCTAGTACTGAATCAAACAAATTGTAAAATTGATTCAGACAAATACCTTTTGAAAGCCAACGAACTTCTGTGTGAAGCAGCAAACGATTGAAATCTTCATCGTTTTCACTACAAAGTTGGCTAAACGATCTGTCACTCAATGAATTGCTTCTAATCTTGTTGACTGCTCTAATAACATAATGGAGCGACGTATGCAGGCATTCACTTAAATTCTTCGCAACCAAATGTTGACAATGAACAACACAATGTATAGCAAATACATTTGGTACTGCTTGTTTCAAATGCGCTATGAAACCCTTGTGGCACCCTGTCATTGCTGGAGCACCATCAGTAGCAGCAGACAAAATATTACGAATAGGAATGTCTTTCTCTTGAAAAATCTTATTCATGGTATTAATTATAGATTCCCTTTTGTATCCGCTTCCAAATTTTTAGCAAATAATAATTCTTGACAAACTTTTTCTTCTTTTATGAATCGTATGTATGATAACAGTAGTGCTTCATTATTTGGGAGAGTTGATTCATCGAGTTGAATGGAAAATTGGCATGTCTTCGAATAATCACACAATGATTTTTCAAAATCTTCAGCCATTTCATCGATTCTTCTTTGCACTGAATTATTGCTCAAAGGAATTTTCCTGATGATATCTGATGCTGGCTTATGAAGCACAATGTTTATTACTTCTTTTACTGCCGGCAAGATTAATTCCTCACCAATTGTGTGTGGTTTTCCCACTTTTGCGATTAATAATGAAATATTATAAGAAGCCTGTAATCTGTCATTATCTTGTTTAATGGACGACGCAAAAAGTTTTGATATAGTTGGACGTTTAAAATATTTTTCTTCTAGTACTTGAAAATAGGACAAATCTTTATCCTTTTCGTCAGCATGCATTTTAGTCAAATGCTCTTGTAGCCTAGAAGGGCTTCATTGCTTCATTTGAAAATACTTTTTGGCAAATCAAGCACATAGGTAATAATTGGTTCATAGGAGACTGAATAAAGCCGTATTTCAAATACTCAGTACTGTACTGTCGACATTTCTTCTTAGATTCAGACATAATGAAGTAATAAAATTTGCAACAATATTCACAAAATAAAAGATTTAATTTACACTTTTTATGACGCCACTTATCTATCACACTTTCGACTGATGATTGTAATGAAACTTATTCCTAAACAGCAAAATGTACGCCTTTCAAAAACATTTGTTGCTACTGTTTCGCTTTATTGCTTCTAATGTCAACTCACAGTAGCTCGTGTTGTCGTGTTTCAAAGGCCCTAGGCTAATTAGGGTGGGTTTAGAAAAATAACAGAAAAAGGCCTAAAAAAAATACACACTTGAAGTCACATTTTTGTCATTTGTGTGAAATTCAATAGAAGGTTTTGAAAATTGAAGTGGGAAAATCGAAGAAAACAGTTCTGGCTTCACCTATAGCGAATTTCAGCTGTGTCCATAGAAAAATTATAGAATTTATTAGTTGACTTTTGAACTGGGTCCACTGGACCCCGGGGAGATAAAAATACGGAGCCACCGACCCCTAGACCGCCCAAACAACCCCCAATTGCTTCTGAACCCACTATCGCCTCCCCCCCAGAAGGCTTCAGTGCCCACTTGGGGTGGTACCGCCCACTTTGGGAACCTATGAATTAGATGGTCAGAAAAGATCTCCCCCTTACGAATCCATGTGTGATTTCAGTATAAATCAATTTCTGTAAAGATGATTCTGCATTACTTTCTTTAATCACTGACTCCGTTACTTTCCCTGGAGCAGAAGTCAAGCTTACCAGTCTAATTATTCACTGTCTTTTGATTCCTCTTTATGAATAGGAGAGACATTGGCACTTCAACAATCTATAGGGACATCCATGGATGCTCTCATAATTATGGCTAGGAAATTTGCTTGCTTGCTTCTTTTAATATAATTGAATGTATCCTGTTAGTCCCCAGTTGCCTTATTCATTTTGTTTTAACAGTTTCTCTTCATTTTCTTCTCAGTTATCATAAAATCATTTAACTTCCAATTATAGCTTGGTGTATTCCCATCCAGTGGGAATACACACTTTATTTAGCTTGACAGCAACCCAAACAGGATCAATAGTAATTACACCATTCATATCCAGTGGGCCAGTGTGGTTTATCCCTTTTCTCTTACTGTTAACATAATCAAAGAATTCTTTGCTGCTCTTCTGTATATTCTTAGCCAAAGACCTCGTATTTTGTCTTAACTTGCCTAACTCCCTTAGTGACTAGTTTGTATTTATTGCAGGTTTTTGTGTCCCTTAATAATTTATAATCATGCCTTACATTTTTCTTTTCTGTAGCTAGTCTCGTCAATTTATCTGACATCTATTTAGTTCCAAAACCTTGAACAATATCCATTAGTTGGTATAAAAGCTTAGTGGCTTCAATGATTACTTCCCTGAATGCTTCCCATTTATAATTTGTATTTGATAACAACATCATTTAGAATTTGCCTTTGATAACATCATCAACCCTTACAAAAGCAACCCCCCCCCCTTTACCTTTGAGAGTAGTTATATCTTTAAGTAAATTCCACATCAGTGTATTATGATCACTGTCAACCTAGTGGTTCCTTTATTTGGGTTTTCTGAATGCATGAAGGGTCACTGCTATTAATTAAATCTCTCTTGTAGCTTTCTTTTGTTGTCTGTCTAACATGCTGCTGCTTCTGTAGAAAATTTCTCTGCTGCTGTGTGAGTAACAATTCACAACTTCCATTCAATAAATGTGCAGTTAAAATGACCCCATTGTTAGACATTCTGGCTTATTGGTTAATTCTTTTTGTATAGTTATTATTTAACTTGTATAAATCATATTTGGAAAACTATATTTGCCATCTCATTTAGTAGCACTATTTAATGAACAATTTTTGAAACAAATTGAAATTAATCAATTTTGGGAAGGGAACAAGTGTCCAGATTCTCAGTATCATTAAAAATAAAGAAATAAATATTTTGCAGTATTATTTCTCTCTCTCAGTTTGAGTATGAGAACTTACCAGATACTAGTATGAAAGAAGAAAGATTTGATGTAGTGGCCCTTGGTTGTGGGATTGACAAGTGCACAAGGAAGCTTTACATATAATAAATTATCCCAAGTTCATTTTAAAAATTCTTCATAGTACGGTTATCTCTCAACTTATGATGGGGTTCTGCTCCACCACTTTGGTCATAAGTCAAATTTCGTACAAAAATATTGAGCATACAAATTCGTAACAAAAAATAATAAACATAAATTACTAAAATGGTAATGGACTTTATTTATTTTAAAGTTTCATATACAAATGTATGCACACATAATAAATTAATATAACAATAATATAACCAAGTACAGTCAGTCCTTGTATAACACGTGCTTACACTACACGAATTCGATCATACACAATTTATAAATACAGGAACGATATCTTATATAACACGAACCGAATTCGCTTATGCACGATTCGCCTTTGTATTTACAAGAAATGGCAGTCGAACACAGAATCACCCCAACCGAACACAATCTCTATTGTTGTTTGAAAAAGACAGTGGGTCATCTTGAAGTTTATCAGCAAGGGAGGTAGAAATGCTATGTTTTTTTTAAGAACATGTCTAATTTTATCTAAACAGTTTGATTTTTCTTGTCATTATAAATTTCTCTATAAACTGCAAAAGCTTCTTGAGTTGAATGGTTTACCTTTGAGAATCTTTCAGTATTTGAGTCCATACTTTCAGTATGGACTCAAATACTGAAAGCAAATTCGCTTTGATATACGAGTGCTTTGGATTATGAGCTTCCTAAATTTTATTTTTATTTATTTATTTTTTTTTTTTTTCAATCATTTATTTGGCTAAAGGCTGGAGCCATTTCTTTGAGCACAAACTTTTTAGGAGGTTCTTCTTTCTATCATCCATGTTTCTTGCGACGACGGACTAACTGGTTAAAATAAATTTATTAAAATAAAAATGATATATACATAAGATAAAACAGAAATAAAATAAGATAAAAGCATTAAAATACAATAAGATAAGTGTTAAAATATAATATAATAAAAGCGTTAAAATACATAGTAGCTTTTGAAGCAAAGTGCCTCTTCATCAGCTAGTCTGTGAATGGCGTACTTCAGTATACAGTGGTACCTTGGATTACGAGTAACTTGGTATGCAAGTGTTTTGCAAGACAAGCAAAAATTTTAATAAATTTTAACTTGATAAACGAGCGAGATCTTGCAATAAGAGTACAGTCAGTCCTCGTATAACACGTGTTTACACTACACGAATTCGATCATACACGATTTATAAATACAGGAACGATATCTTATATAACACGAACCGAATTCGCTTATGCACGATTCACCTTTGTGTTTACAAGAAATGGCAGTCGAACGCAGAATCACCCCAACCAAACGCAACCCGATAGGAATGAAGAGAACATTTTGAAAATGTATTTATGGTTTTTTATATCAGTGTAGGGGAAACACAATTCACCATAATAACGGAAAAACCAACAATTCCAGCTAGTATAATCGCAAATGCAATTAGATCGAGTTTACTACCAGTTTATAACAGATTCCACTAGCAGGAACGCAACTGGAAATTGTTTTTATTGTTTTATGGTAGTAACCCCTAGAAATGTGCTTTAGTAAAATGTGAGGTGTTAATAGTGTATCTCTGCCTTTACGGTGTTGTTTATTCAGTTGCTACACGCGCGCAGCTTTGTTTATGTGTATCAAGCGTGCCTCCTCATTTTGTAATAGTGCGAGCGATGAATCTGATTTCCATGAAATCCTCAAAAGGAGGCAAAAGCAAGTGTCATTGGAAAGATTCCTTGTTAAAGTCGCGCAAAAAGAAAAAGTCAACAGATAGCAGTGATTCCGTTAGAGACAGTGAAAGTCGTCCTACCCAATAATTAATAAATTTGATTGCTTTATGTATATTAAATTTAAATATTAAAAATATAAAAAGGTATGTATTTTGTATTAATCATTTTTACTGTATACGAATATTTTTGAGTTTTGGAACAAATCATCCTGGTTTCCATTATTTCTTATGGGGAAATTCGCTTTGATATACGAGTGCTTTGGATTACGAGCACGTTTCCGGAACGAATTATGCTCGCAAACCAAGGTACCACTGTATATTGATGGTTACAATAGCACAAGTCAGCGGAGCATGATCATGAGTCTGGTGTCGATAGAGCAGAATTACATACACGTTATGATCGGCAGTGCTTATCGCACTGCAATAAAGTACATTTTATAATAGGGTGTAAATACTCCCTTCGTGCGATTCATAGTACTTGTGGTACTATGAATAATGTGGTACTATGCTACCACTAGTACTATGGTGGCTATGTGCAGTGCTTCGAGCCATGAGTGCTGGCGGTAATCACGTGAATAGTCGACGAATTCAATATCCCTTTGGGGATCAAGATTGTGCTGCTCGACCCAATAATACTCACCAACTGCAGAGCGTTCAAAATTAGTGGTTCGCAGAGCCACCTCATGCTCAGAAACCCGATCTTTCAATGTTCTACCAGACTCACTACATAACACCCCCCACAATCCGAACACATAATACGGTATACGGAATCACTCCATAAGAAAGGAGGAACAGGTGTTTTCACCTTAGAAATAATAATTGTAATTTCCTCCCCGGAAGTTGCACACATCATATATGATGGAGACGCAAAATCCTAAAAGACGTTTTCACCCGTATAATAGGGGATGTAGGCGGTAAAGATAAATTGATTGACGCAAGGCAGGTTAGATTTCGTAACAAATTCTTGAACCTGAAGCTCACATCTATCTAGAACATGAGGTGGATAGCCACAACTTGAAAGCTCTGCCCTAATTTTAAAAATCTCCAATTGCCTGTCACTAGTCGAAGTAGAGTGTGTCCAAGCGCGGGAGAATAAAATACGAGCAGTGCTACATAAATGACAAGGGGCATGAACAGAGCCATAATTGGCCTACACACATTGGACTAACACATCCGAAAAAGGAAGAGTATTATCAACCTATAGTTCAATCATAAACTGAATGATGGGCGAGAGGGCATTGAGATATTGCAGCAGCCCAGATTCTGATCCCAGGGGTACAGTTGTAAAAATATCATCAACATAACGACACCAGAGAGTGATAGGAATAATAAGTCCAAGAAAATCTGATTCAAGTTCCTCCATGGCGATATTGGCAACGATAGGACTAACAGGGGCACCCATAGCTGTGCCCTGTATTTGGTGAAACAGAGAGTCGTTGAACATGATCATGCCTCCCCCCCCCCTTTAAACACAGATTGAGACCAGTACAATTAGCATTAGTAGAGGCATATGATGCAAGAAAGCAAGCTTATGCAGCTTCAGCTAAAAAAAAAAAAAAAAAAAAACCCTTCCACTTCACCCCTCCGTTCGTTTGAAATACCTGTCCAACTGAGCCTTAAATTTATTTAGGCTATCAACTTCCACAACAAGGGATGGAAGTCTGTTCCACCAACCAACTACCCACTGCCTAAAGGCAAATTTCCGCACTTCTATCCTACATCTGTCTTTCCTCAATTTGAATTTATGCCCTCTCAGGTGATTATTCTGAGCAAGAGGCAGTATCCCATCAGCATTGAGCATGCTCAAACGATTCAAGGCTTTGTACACCTCTTATCAGATCACCTCACCGGTGCCTAGTCTCCAGACACTGTAATTTGCAAAACTTAAGCCTTTCTTCGTAAGAGCAACCCTTCGTTCCGTTCACTAACCTTGTTGCCCTTCTCTGTACTCGTTCCAGCAGCTCTACATCCTTCTTGAAATGAGGCCTACAGACCTGTATACAGTACTCAAGGGAATAATCACCTTCCTATCCCTGCTAGAAAAATTCCTGTATATCATTGATAAGACACCATGAGCTACTCTTGCAGCCCGTCTGCACTGCTCAGAGAACTTCATATCTGCCTGCACAATTACCCCCAGATCCTTTTCATTCTCTACAACTGTCAGTGTAGTACCACAGAGTTTATACGTTGTTCTGGGGTTGCTGTTTACCATATGTAGTACTTTACATTTGTCAATGTTAAACTTCCTTTGCCACCTCTCAGCCCATCTGCCCAACTTTTCCAGATCCTGTTGCAGCAGTATAGTGTCAGTAGCGTCCTTAACAACCCTGCTAACCTTTGTATCGTCTGCAAACTTGGACATTAAGCTTGATATACCATCATCAATATTATTTATAAATACAGAAAACAACAATGGACCCAACACTGAAGCCTGAGGGACTCCACTAATAACATTAGTCCTCAATGAGCAGTGTCCATTAATTACCACTCTTTGTCTTCTGCCACTGAACCATCCCTTTAACCATAGCAACAATTTGCCACCAATGCCACACTGCTCCAATTTGTGCAGCAGTCTTCCATGTGCAACAATATCAAAAGCCTTTCTAAGATCCAAATATATAATATCAAAGTTATTCCCTGCATCCAATTCTTTTGTAACTACATCATAGTATCCAATCAAATTGGTCAGGCAAGACCTTCCCTTAACAAGACTATGCTGTGTCTGAGCTATAACTGAATTCTTGTCAAGATGATCCTGCAGTGCTTCTTTAACCAGTGCTTCCATTAATTTTCTTGGAACAGAAGTTAAACTCACAGGTCTATAATTACTTGTGTCAGCCTTTGATCCTCCTTTGTGAATTGGGGTCACATTTGCACATCTCCAGTCTATGGGTACCTCTCCTGAGTCCAAGGAAGCTCTCATAATTATGGCTAACGGATTGCTTACTTCCTTTGCTGCCTCCTTTAATATAACTGGATTGATCCCATTCACCCCAGGTGCCTTTCTTTTATTTATCTTCAATTTCTCCTCACTTTACTCTCAATTATTACAAGATCATCTAGCTCACTACCAGTGTTTACTTCATCTATGGCATTCTCCTTCCTGAATAACTCCTCATGTGTGAATGTAGACGCAAAATATTGATTTACTTTGTTAGCTACCTGAGCAGGATCACAAACAGTTGAACCATCGATATCAAGTTGACCAATCTGATTCATCCCCTTCCTTCTAGAGTTTACATAAGTAAAGAACTCCTTGCTGTTTTTCTTTGCATCCCTTGCCAAAGATTTCTTGTAATCTGCCTTTGCCTGCCCAACCTCCTTTGTAACTTGGTTACAGATCAACTTATATCGATCATAGGCTTCTGTGTCACATGTTGATTTATATGTATCCCATGCATTTTCTTCTCTGCCATATGCCATATGTCTCATTAGACATCTGACATCCATTTAGGCCTGAACCTTGAACAATATTTCTTAGTTGGTATGTAAAGCCTAGTAGCTTCCAAGATAAGTTCTTTGAATTCTTCCCATTTTGAGTTTGCTGTTGGTAACATCATCAGTTGGTCCCTCTGTATAGAATTTAAATACTGTCTCAGACCATCGTAGTCGCCTTTACGAAAGCAATAACCCTGTAGAGAGCGGGGTTCTATCTCCCAATGTGGTATCCCTGCACAAAAGACGTCTTGCCTCTGGATCTCCCTTAACCTTCCAGTTGACACTTGTAAATGGCTCATCAGGAAGCTTGGTTTTGAGTATTCTCCCTCTTCTTTCTCCTTTCACTTTTTCTTCCTCAACCTTTCTAGTTGGCTCACATGATTGACTTATGGCTCGTCTGACTCTCGCTTTTCCTTTTCAGAGTGTACAGTTTCTAATTAGAATCAGTTGTGCGCACTTGTGTTATAATTTATACTGAACAAATTTTGAATCAGAAAGTGTAGAGATTTTTGATAATTTTTTATATTTTATTTTTATAAAATTTCGGACCCTTACCAAATTCTACATAAAGATTTGGCACTAGCTGAAAAAATTGCCTTACTGGACCAAATAAAAGGCCATCCATCCAATATCAGTCATCGTCGTTTGGCGGAGATAACTGGAGTACCAAAATCTACAATTGCACGCTTGATATGCCAGCAAGGTAAATTGCAAGAATGGACATGCGATGGAAAACAGGGAGCGTCCCAGAAACATAAACATCAAGGTAAGCATCCTGATTCTGGTTCTCCATTGTAACTGGACAAGGAGTGTGCATCTGTGATCTAATGTTGAAGAAAAAGAAGTCAGAGGAGCTAGCTAAGAAGCTGAATCATGATGATTTTAAAGCAACAGATGGTTGGTTGTCTCGATGGAAATGTAGGCATGAGATTAAATTCAAGAAAGCATATGGCAAAATAAATAGTGCTGATGCTGTAAGTGCAGAAGAATGGAAATTCAAGAAACTACCTTCACTTTCTTTCTTCAGAAATTTTTTACAGAATGATATCTACAGTGCTGATGAAACAGGCCTGTTTTATCGTGCCACACCAGATGATTCTTTGTACTACAGTCATGTAACACTGTCGAGTTCAAAGAAAGCAATGGATCACATAGCTGTGTTATGTTGTTCAAACATGTCAGGAACTGATAAAAAGAAGCTGTTGGTTATTGGGAAAAGTGCTAAGCCTCGATGCTTTAAGGGGCTAAGAATGTACAGTTTACCGGTCGAGTACTATGCTAATAAGAATGCATGGATGACTTCGAAAATTTTTAAAGAATGGTTAACCGAGGTAAGATGTGAATTACAGTGGAAATCAAGAAAAGTTCTTGTAATTCTTGACAATTGTGCCACACACCCTAAGTATTCAGAGCATTTGAAAAATATCCAGCTGGAATTTCTGCCTGCTAACACAACATCTTTGGTGCAGGCAATGGATGTGGGAATCATAAAAAATTTGAAGATGTTGTACCACGGAATGTTAGTAAATGATTGAAAAAAATCTGTTTTGTGAGTGCAAAGTTTAATCTTCTTCAGGCAGTACAGTTGGTTGCCAATAGTTGGTGAGAAATAAGCAGTAAGGCAATTCAGAACTGTTTTTCCTCACTGCAGTTTTAAGCTTTCAAGCTTGCAGATGCCAGAAACAGCCAAAAGTGAATAAGAAGCCATTTCAGAACTGCAAAAGTTAAGAACTATGAAGAATTTGAAGGCATCGACAATAATATTGAATTTTACAACAGTAACGAAAATTATGTGACGATGTAATCATTGAAAGCATTCTATCAAAAAACTAAGATGAGGAACAGAAGGCGAGGAAAGTGATGACAGTGACACATCTGAACTTGAACAATAGGAAATTCATTGAAGGTTATGATGATGCTTCATGCAGGAAGGCAACAAAGGTAGTCCATTATCTGCACTAGATATTGCTGATTTTGTTCACTCACAGTCAATCAAAAAGAATCTAGGTAAACTGGATAATTCCTCCGTCAATGACAATTAGGAACTAAAAGTTTAAGGGAAAGTACGTGCACATTCGTTATATAAATTAAATGTTTAAATGTCAAATATTATTCTCAAATTTGATGTGTATTTTGCTTTGATAGGAATAGATAGAAGGACAACATACGCATCCTCAGACAGGTCATTAATGACGTTGATACTGATAATGAGCGAAAATGGAAAGTTCTGCATGAAGAATATTTAAATGTTAAATATTTGGCTCTAATTTCTTCTGAAATTTATTTGAATGAATAATTTGTTGCTCAGTGATATGGTAATTTGTCTTTTTTATATCATTAGTAGAGGCATTTGATGCAAGAAAGCAAGCTTATGCAGCATCAGCCAAAAAAAAAAAAAAAAAAAAACCCACTTCCACTTCACCCCTCTGTTCGTTCAAAATACCTGTCCAGCTGAGCCTTAAACTTATTTAGGCTATCAACCTCCACCACAAAGGATGGAAGTCTGTTCCACCAACCAACCACCCGCTGGCTAAAGGCAAATTTCCGCACGTCTATCCTACATCTGTCTTTCCTCAATTTGAATTTATGCCCTCTCAGGTGATTTTTCTGAGCTAGAGGAAGAATCCCATCAGCATTGAGCATGCTTAAACCATTCAAGGCTTTATACACCTCTATCAGATCACCTCACTAGTGCCTAGTCTCCAAGACACTAATTTGCAAAACTTAAGCCTTTCTTCGTAAGAGCACCCCTTTGTTCCATTCACTAATCTTGTTGCCCTTCTCTGTACTCGTTCCAGCAGCTCTACATCCTTTTTGAAATGAGGCCTCCAGACCTGTATACAGTACTCTAGGTGTGGCCTGACCATCGCCTTATACAATGGAATAATCACCTCCTTATCCCTGCTGGAAAAATTCCTGTATATCATTGACAATACTCCATGAGCTACTCTTGCAGCCCGTCTGCACTGCTCAGAGAACTTCATATCTGCCTGCACAACCACCCCCAAGTCCCTTTCATTCTCTACCACTGTCAGTGTAGTACCACAGAGTTGATACGTTGCTCTGGGGTTGCTGTTTCCCATGTGTAGTACTTTACATTTGTCAATGTTAAACTTCATTTGCCACCTCTCAGCCCATCTGCTCAACCTTTCCAGATCCTGTTGCAGCAGCATAGTGTCAGTAGTGTCCTTGACAACCCTGCCAACCTTTGTATCGTCTGCAAACTTGGACATTAAGCCCGATATACCATCATCAATATCATTTATAAATACAGAAAACAATAATGGACCCAACACTGAGCCCTGAGGGACTCCACTAATAACATCAGTCCACGATGAGCAGTGTCCATTGATTACCACTCTCTGTCTTCTCCCCCTCAACCACCCCTTTATCCATAGCAGCAATTTGCCTCCAATGTCACACTGCTCCAATTTGTGTAGCAGTCTTCCATGTGCAACAGTATCAAAAGCCTTTCTAAGATCCAAGTATATAATATCAAAGTTATTCCCTGCATCCAGTTCTTTTGTGACTGCATCATAGTATCCAATCAAGTTGGTCAGGCAAGACTTCCCCTTAACAAAACCATGCTGTGTCTGAGCTATAACTGAAGTCTTGTCTAAATGATCCTGCAGTGCTTCTTTAACCAGTGCCTCTATTAATTTTCCTGGAACAGAAGTTAAGCTCACAGGTCTATAATTACTTGTGTCAGCCTTTGATCCTCCTTTGTGAATTGGGGTCACATTTGCACATTTCCAGTCTATGGGTACCTCCCCTGAGTCCAAGGAAGCTCTCATAATTATGGCTAAGGGTTTGCTTACTTCCTTTGCTGCCTCCTTTAATATAACTGGATAGATCCCAACCACCCCGGGTGCCTTTCTTGTGTTTATCTTCAACAGTTTCTCCTCCACTTTACTCCCAGTTATTTCAAGATTCTGTAGCTTACTGCTAGAGTTGAATACACCTCTGGCATTCCCCTCGCTGAATAACTCCTCATGTGTGAATGTCGATGCAAAATATTCATTTAGTTTGTTAGCTACCTGAGCAGGATCATCAACACTTGACCCATCAATATCAAGTGGACCAATCTGATTCATCCCCTTCCTTCTAGAGTTTACATAAGTAAAGAACTTTTTGCTGTTTTTCTTTGCATCCCTTGCCAAGGATTTCTCGTAATCTGCCTTCGCCTGCCTAACCTCCTTTGTAACTTGGTTGCATATCAACTTGTATCTATCATAGGCTTCTGTGTCATGTGTTAATTTGTATGTATCCCATGCATTTTTCTTCTCTGCCATATGCCTCATTAGTTCATCTGACATCCATTTTGGCCTAAACCTTGAACAATATTTCTTAGTTGGTATGTAAAGCCTAGTAGCTTCCAAGATAAGTTCTTTGAATGCTTCTCATTTTGAATTTGCTGTTGGTAACATCATCAGTTGGTCCCACTGTATAGAATTTAAATACTGTCTCAGTCCATCGTAGTCGCCTTTACGAAAGCAATAACCCTTCCCTTTACCCCTAATGGTAGTTACCTCTTTGAGTAAATCCCACTTCAGCACACTGTGATCACTGCCACCTAGTGGTTCATTTATCTGCAGATTCTTAATGCATGAAGAATCACTGCTGATAATCAAATCAAGAGTATTACTCCCTCTAGTTGCCTCCCGAACATGCTGATGTAGAAAACAATCATCCAATAAATCCACAAAAGCCCTGCTAGTGTGTGAGTAACCAGCCCCCAAATTCCAGTCAATATCTGGGAAATTAAAATCTCCCATTATAAGACACTGTGATTTACTGGCCCACTCTATTTCCCTGTACAGTTCCTTATTATACTCATCAGAGTCATTAGGCCTATAGCACACTCCTACTCTCAATTTTGATCTCCCAATGTTTATGTCACACCAAACTGGCTCCACACTGCACTGTCCAGCGATGTCGACTGGCTTCACTTCCTTGGTTTTTATGTGTTTCTTAACTAATAGCATGACCCCTCCCCCCTTCCTATCCTGTCTATCCTTTCTGTAGACGTTGTACTCCCCAAATTGCAGTTCTGCATTCCTTATATCTGTGTGACAACACGTCTCTGATATCCCAACAATATCTGCTTTCGATGTTTTGAGCAATACCTCAAATTCATCAAATTTATTTACTAAACTCCTAGCATTGGTGTACACGCAAGTATACCTGCACCTGTTTCTATTCTTAGCTACCCTAACACAACCCATGTGTTTACTTGTACCGCGATGGCTCCCAGCAGTCTCTGAAATACCATGCATCTTGTTTTTCAGGCTTCTGCTCATTCTAATAGAAGCAGTGCAAGAATCTCTTTCACCTCTGCCAGTGGTTACTGTCAATCTATTGGTCTTTGTCTCCCCCCAAGCTAGCAGTTTTCTGACCCACCTAACACTGCCTCGATAGCATCAGCAAATATTCTTACACCCTTTCTATTTAAGTGTATCCCATCCCTGTAGAAGCAATCTCTCCTGTTAACAAGTACAGTACAGTCCATAGCTTTTTAACTATTTACGTGAATCGGGCCAAATTTACATTTACATGAAATTTGGCCCGATTATGCAGGCAGCCGCATAATCGGGCCAGAGTGCACTAGTCCCAACGTGTCCCAAATAACCGGAATCCACTGTAATTGCTTTTATTTATTATAAAACAGTTTAGAAAATTGTAATTCATCCACAAATAGATACTTCTGATTCAGTTGTTCAGCTGTACTGATCAAAACAATTAGTGATCACAGGCACGTGCAAGTGATGTTTAGTAAATATGATAACATAAGTATGCCATCATATACTTGAAGCTAAGTTCTGATCGGAGGTATTCAGAATAACTCCAGAATAAACAGTAATTGTGACTTTATTGGAGCATGAGTTATCAGAAGCAAAGTACAAAAAAGTCTTCCTACAAAATAAGCTTCTAGAAAGTTTTTTGTCACTGTTTTGAATGGCTCATGCATGGACAGTGGCTCCACAGCAGGGGTGGGCAACAGCCGGCCCACGACAATGTTGAATCCGGCCCCTCCGTAAATGCATAAATATAGAAAATCTGTACCTGACTACACTCGCTAAACTCGCCGTAAACGTTCGGCTTAATTCGGTTCAATCAGGAATCTCAGCCAGTACAGCAGTAAGCAGAGTGCAGTCAGGTGATTCTACGCAGCATCAGAGACTATTATTTCCTAATTATTATTGTAGCATCGATCGAACGAAGTTCCTTTGGGTTTGACTTCTTATTGAAAAAAATAATATTGGTGCAAGGTATTTTATAAGTCAGTTTATGCCTTTTCTAATTATTACAATTTTAATTTAATATAATTTATAGCCCATAAAATGAGCCAATTAAATAAAAAAGAAAAATTTATGCTGAATGCCGCATTTTCAATGATAATTGGACATTCAAATATTTAATTGCAAATATAGATGATAAAGCCGTTTGTTTGGTTTGTAACGAAACTATTTCCGTTTTTAAAGAATATAATCTAAAAAGGCATTTTTCAACAAAACATTTCATAAAATATAAGCTATTTTCACCGGAACAAATGAAAATTGAAGCAGAAAATTTAAAATGTGGTTTGTGTAAGCAACAAAATACTTTGAAAATTTTGTCAAATACAGATAGAGCTCTGACAAAAGCTAGTTACATTGTTGCACATAAGGTTGCAAAACAATGTTCTGACGGGGAATTTGTGAAGAAATGTTTGATAGATATTGCTGAATTATTATGCCCGGATAAAAAAACTAACTTTTGAAAAAATTTCTCTGTCACGAAGAACTCTTGTGAGACGAATTGATAATATTTCGAGTAATTTATGCGATCAATTAAAATTAAAATTGGAAGATTGTACTTACCATGCACTGGCTTTAGATGAGTCATGTGACATTACCAATACGAGTCAACTTTTAATCTTTATTCGAGATATAAATCATAGATTTGAAATTACGGAGGAATTACTTTCTGCATATCCTATGAAAGACACGACCACTGGCGAAGATTTTTTTTTGGCTCTTCAAGAAGCTTTGCAAAAACATAATATAAAGTGGGACAAAATTGTCAACATCACAACCGATGGGTGTCCTAGTTTGACAGGAAAAAACATTGAATTATTAAAAAGAATAAGCGACGAAATAAAGCGTATTCCAGGAAAATAATTAATTTTCTTACATTGTATAATTCATCAAGAAACCCTTTGCAAAAGAGTTCTAAAACTGAAGCATGTTATATCGGTCGTAACGAAAGTAGTTAATTTTATTCGTGGAAGAGCTTTAAACCACCGGCAATTCATAACATTTTTGAAAGAAATTGAATGTGATTTTACTGATATTCTTTACCGTACAGACATAAGATGGCTTAGTCTTGCAAAAGTGTTAAAACGATTTCATGATTTGTTGGATGAAATTGTAAACTTCTTAAATGCTAAGGACAAGCTGAATGAATTTTGTGAATTAAGATGAACAATGGCTGAACGACTTTTTCTTCTCCGTTGATTTGTTTTCGCATCAAAATGAATTAAATTTATTATTACAAGGGAAAGGACTATTTATTTTTGATATGTATACAAATGTCACATCGTTTACGAGAAAACTCAAGTTATTTTCGCAACAATTCCAAAATAAACAGTTAACTCGCTTTCCAATATTACAAAAAAGAGAAAAAAACTTGAAATGTGCTGATTTTAAGAAATACGAGGCTATAATAAGTGACTTATTTAATGAATTTACAAGAAGATTTGATGATTTTCAGAAAATTTCTAAAGATCTATCTTTAGTAAGCCTACCATTTAATTTTAATGTCAATGATGCACCACCTTGTATCCAGTTGGAACTGATAAATTTACAATCAAATTTAATATTAAAGAATCAATTTGCTGAAAAAACAATAATGGACTTTTATGCCTCGTTAAATCCAGAAATGTTTAAAAATATTCTGGATAATGCACAGAAATATTTGGCATTCTTTGGATCGACATACCTATGCGAAACTACATTTTCTTTAATGAAAAATACAAAGAGCAAAATTAGATCAAGAATAATGGATGAAAATTTAGGAGCAGTTCTACGAATAGCCAGTAGTGAATTGAATCCCAATTTTGATGAAATCATAAATCAGGAACATTCCAAATGTAATCCCTCACATTAAGGTTTTTGTTTTCTGCATTTACTTTGTTATCATAACAATAAAAATGTTTATTCCAAATTGTAGTTCTTATTTGTACCTATCTATAATCGACTCCTATTTAAATATTGTATTTACATTTTTTTAAAATACATTAATAATTTGGTAATTCAAGTAATATAACATTTTTTAGGTTCTGATTTTTTTGTTAAATCGTTCAATCTATTCCGGCCTGTGTCATGATACAAAAATTTCATTCGGCTCACTGACGAAAAAAGTTGCCCACCCCTGCTCTACAGTGTCCAGCAACTGCCAGACATGTTTCACACCTCTGATGCATCAATAAAATCAAGATGTTGAGTTGTTGCTGAATCAGTTGCCACTGTTGTGCAAGTGCAGTTCCCGAAGAGAGCTGAAAACAGTGAATAGTAGTGGAATAATTGGCAAACCAGCAGAAGCTGCAGCAGAGTTAAAAATATTTTGTAATCACCACTCCTATTGAAACCACATTAGTGCAAGGGGGAATAATGAAGTCAAGTCACTTATTTTACAAACCCATTGTGAAATAAGTGATGGCAGTGATAACAGTAGTGCCTTTGAGAAAAGCTATTGAAGCTAAGAGATTGTAAAGCCACAGGGGCAAATGGGGAATATCCAGTTACACTGAGAAGGGCAGCAAGTTGAGTGTATCCAACCATTAGTAATGTTAATGGGAACATTATTATATTGAGGGATTATTTCCTTGACAAGGATCCTGTATTGTCCTGTCCAATATTTAGGATATCATTCTTGACAAGGTTGATATGCTGAATGTGTCCTAGCATGTCTTTGTGAAGGGAAGATCTTGCTTTATCAATCTGACAAATTGTTTGTTGATGTTGTAAAGCAGCTGGATGCAGGAAACAATGTGACATTATATATCTGAATTTCAGTAAGGCTTTTGATACAGTTCCTAATGAGAAATTATTGTATTGGTTAGAGGTCAGGATTACTGGGAAGATCCATCAGTAGTTTAGAGGATGGTTGAAGGACAGGAGACAAAAGAGGGTAATTGTATCTCATATTGTGACTATCTTCATAAGTTACCAAGTGTTGCACTAACTCGAATAAGTACGAATGCTTCACCAATGGAGAAGACTATTTTTACTCATTCTCAGTGGTGGTGTCTGCTGAAAAGCACCATTGAGCACCAAAGACACTAAAAAGCATCATTGACCACCAGATTAAAAAGCTATTTAATCTGGTGGTCAATGATGCTTTTTAGTGTCACTATTCATGTTGAATAAACAGCTTCAAGTGATTGTGGAATTTGTTATGGTTTTATTATGGTATAAACAGTGCTTTTTTTTGTGACAGTACGCAGTGGTATGGTGTACCGGCACCTTTATTAACAGTGACGTGTGACATTTGGATGCAGTGCACTTTGAAATTTGTAATATTCCATAAATTTTTTTCACATGTTTATCTACTATTCAATTAAGCTTAAAATTATTTAACTAAATTTACATTTTTCACTGTCTATTGTTAATATATTTTCTACATAAAACTGTATGACCATTTTCATAATTCTAAATTACTCAGCCGGACCTCTGTTTAATTATTTTGACTTCCTCTTGGAAGTTACATTTAAAGTAGTTTCCATTGAGCAAGAAAATTTTCATATAGCGAATGGATTAGGCGGGAATTAACTCGGTACACACGGTTCGCATTTCTGGCCTTCAGGCAATTAGTGCTGCTGCGCAAATTAAGAGAGCTGAAGGGATTACCATTCTACAACTTAGTGGAACCTGGTAAAAACTATCCGACCACCCGTCCCACATATGGAGAAGTCGCGCTGGTCTGCAGTGAGCTGATCAAGGTGTATTCCCAATGGGCCCTGGCCCACCTTCTACTGCAGTGGTGTTGAATCTTTTCCTGTACAGGGGCCATATTCAAAAAAATTCAAAGTTAGATTTCTTTAATGTGTTACATTTTTTATATCTTGTTGCATGTAAAAGTAAAATTGAAAATATTCGAAAATTTTATTAAGTACATTTACACAATTACACAATTACATTTACTGAACAAAACATTTAATGAGATTTTTTTTGATAATTAACAAATTTTAAAATGCTGTTTTAGTTCACTTTCCAGGTGGGCCGTAGGTTGGACACCTTCGTGAATCAACCGTGAGCACCACGTTTGAGAATTAGAAAAGTGATTTTCTTTTATCCCGACAAATAATCATCTATTTCGCAGAAGTGCGTTATCCACATTTTTCCGTAAATTTTCCCTATCTGCTTACATGATCACAGTACCTGAATATCCGAATGACACTGACATTTTCAAAAAAAAAAAAAAATTAAATTTAAGAACTAGTGACAATACCGATGACGAGAGAAGGAAAACGAGGACAACGAAGGTATTAAACCTTCTAAGCACAAATTGTTGGCATTTGGTGAAAGTGAAGTTAGAAAATTGTCAATTAGGTTACAGTTAAATGCAATTCGTGGATTTCAGGGGTACCTAGTTGAAAAGATGGTTTCGGAAGAATTAAAGCATTTGATGGACGCTGTGAGTACGATACCAATTTCATTGATTAAATGTGAACAAGGATTTTCACAAATGAAAGTGATCACCAGTCCAACCAGAGCTTCGTTGATGACAAAAAGAGTTTCTTCACTACTGTTTCTTAAAATTGTATGCCCACCGCTGACCCGCTTCAATCCAGCAAAATATGTCGATTCGTGGCTGCTTCGGAAATGTCATTCAGCAACCGACACATGCAAAGAGGAAGAAAAGAAGTCAGCATAGGGTGTTGGATGAAAACTTAATAAAAATTTGGAATATTCTACAAAAACTTTATTATAAAATTATTTTTACTTATTATTTTTAGGGGCCGTAGTCTAACGAAGGACCCTTAAAATGTCACTCGGTTGTCTGTCTGTCCATCTGTCACAGCATTGTATCTCTGGAACCACTCAACCTATTGACTAGAAATTTTGCATGGGTTTGCACATCAAGTGGGCCAACATAACACCATATTGATCATTTTTGATAAAAATTTGTCTGAGAAATGGAGGGGGGTTAAAATGTTGGGGGGTAAAATTTTGTCGACAACCTACAGCTACACCGTTGGAAAGAGCTCAACAAGTATGTTTAAAATATAATTTTAAAATTAAAAATGGCGGCACCAGGCAGGAAAATGTAATTTTCGTGTCCCCTCTATTTCCATCACTAATGGAGCTAAAAATTTAAAAATCACAATAGTTATGTGTTATTCGATGCTTATCAAGGGAAAACTACTCCGATTGAAATCTATCATTTATAATTAAATGATAAATTATATGTGTGTTAAAATTAAAAAAAACAATTTTTTATTGCACTTCAATAGTGCGCTTCTTTGTGCTAAAAAACTCTCCTTTTTGTAACAAAAAGGTTGCTAAATAGTTAATAATTCTGTAAAGGTCATTTAGAAATTTTGTGTGGGGTTGCACATCAAGCGGGCCAACATAACACCATATTGATCATTGTTGATAAAAATTTGTCTGAGAAATGGAGGGGGGGGTAAAAATGTTGTCGAAAACCTATAGCTACACTTGGAAAGAGCTCAACGAGTACGTTTAAAATATAATTTTAAAATTAAAAATGGCGACGCCAGGCAGGAAAATTTTCGTGTCCCCCTCTCTATTTCCGTCGCTAATGTAGCTAAAAATTTAAAAATCACATTAACTATGCGTTATTCGATGCTTATCAAGTGAAAACTACTCCGATTGAAATCTATCATTTATAACTAAATGATAAATTATAAAATATATATGTGTTAAAATTAAAAAACCAATTTTTTTATTGCACTTCGATAGCACGCTTCTTTGTACTAAGTAACTCTCCTTTTGGTGACAAAAAGGTTGCTAAATAGTTAGTTAATAATTCTGTAAAGGTCATTTATAAATTTTGCAACGAGAAGTATTTTTTTAACAATTTTCAAAGCTGGAGTTGTCCCGGAAAGGAGGTACTCAGAGAGCCAGTGTTGAGGCGGTGGTGGTGGTGGAGAGGCGCCTGCGCGGAGTCTTGCACGGCCCTCACCTGCCAGTTGCTTCTCCTCCAAGACTTTAATCGCTTCTCCCACCCTTGGCATTCACAACAACTGGAAAGACTCAAATAGACAAAGTTTTCGTTATTTCCTAAGTTTTACGCCAAGCCGGGGTACTAGAAACTTTTTTCAGTTACCATAAAGCTCTCTATTTGAGAAACTACACTAACAACCATTCGTGTCATCCTTAGTGACCGGCACTCAGTGACCGTTTTACTTATTTTTCTATATATACTTGAATAATTAATTTATACTTAATAAACTGTGTTAATATACTAAATTTGTTGTTCTTATTCCAAAAGCATTACTAGAAAGAAACAATTCCATTACTAGAAAGGCAGCATCATGGTGAAGATACTGCAGATTCAGAGAGAAAAAGAAAAAGCAATATCGATAAACAGAGGCGGACTGGGTCAAAAATTCTTACCCGGGAAAATTTATAGTGGCCTCATACTACGGTTTATGGCCAAAATCACACCGGCCTCCGGCCCACCGGGGTTTCCCCGGTAAAGCTTATGGCCAGTCTGCCTCTGTCGAAAGAGAAAAAATATGAAATTGTGAAACGCTTTGAGCGAAATGAAAGACCATGTGATATTGCACGTGCTACAGACCTAAATGAGGCAACGCCGAGAATTAGAAAGAATGCAGAGAAAATAAAAACAACTTTCATAGCAGGAACAACTCAAAGTGTAATTAAAATCCATTAGATTAAGACAAAGAATTGGAAGAGATGGAACGCCTGTCATCTGTTTGGATAGAAAATCAAACAAAAAACAAGTTTGCTTACGATAGAAATAAAAGCATTAGCAATATTTTATTACGTAATAGTCGTAATAAGATACATAAATATTTAAATAATCATAAAAAAATACATAAGTATTTTATTACGATTATTTATTGTATTTGGTAATGTTTTGGTTACAAATGTGTGTTCAATCTTGGGTGGTCAGCACCTAAACCCATTTTTCCCATAGGGCCTGTTGTTTATATTGCACGATTTTGCATTGCACGAGGATTTCTAGGAACACAACTATCGTGCTATACAAGGACTGACTGTATTTGGTTGGCATATGATACATCCAAATTTCAAAATCTCAGTAGAAGATTTCAAGCAAAATAATAATAAAACATTTTATTCAGTTTTTTTACTGAGGTATAAATATGTTTTAAATAATAGCGATGTGACCTATTACATCTGGTCACTCCAGATGTTTGTCTAGTTCAGCCTTAAATTTATTGAAGCTATCAACTTCCACAACAGCAGATGGAAGTCTGTTCCAGCAATCAACTACCTGCTGGCTAAAGGCAAACTTCTGCACATCTGTTCTACAACTGTCTTTCCTCAACTTGAATCTCAGCAAGTGGAAGTATCCCATCAGCATTGAGCCTGCTCAAACCATTCAAGGCCTTTTACACCTCAATCAGATCACCTCGCAGGTGCCTAGTCTCCAATGCTGCAACACAGAATTTAAGCCCCTCCTGGTAAGAGAACCCCTTTGTTTCTCTCACCAGTCTTGTTGCCTCTCTCTGTACTCGTTCTAGCAACTCTGCATCCTTCCTAAAATGAGGCTTCCAGACCTGTATGCAGTATTCAAGGTGTGGCCTGGCCATTGCCTTATATGAACATATAATCACCTCCTTGTCTCTGCTAGCAAAATTCCTATATATCATTGACAAAACTCCATGACCTGCTCTGGCAACCCATCTGCACTACTTAGAAAACTTCATATCCGACTGCACAATTACCCCCAAGTCTTTTTCATTCTCCATCTGCCAGAGTGTAATACCATACAGTTGGTACGTTTCTCTTGGGTTACTGCTACCCATATTCAGTACATTGCATTTGTCAATATTAAACTTCAGTTGCCACTTCTCAGCTTGTCTACCTAACTTTTCTAGATCTTGTTGCAGTAGCATACTTTCTTTACTATCATTAACAACCCTGCCAACCTTTATGTCATCTGCAAACTTGGACATTAAGCCTGAAACATTCACTTTTGAACTGTCTGCATTTTGATTTGCCCATGTTTTGTATCTATCAACAATTTGATTTGCTCCCATTAAAGTCCTGTTAATATGCTAATGGCTTATCTTCTAGATACTTTGTGAAGACTTCATAGATCATTTGTGGAGAAAAGTTCAGAGTCCTAGTACTGCATATATAATTAGGCAGACTGCTGTTTGTTATATTGGAAGCTTGATTGCCAGAGCTAAATATGTTCCTGTCAGGTAAGTTATATACCAGAACTATACTGACTAACTTGATAACCTTTTTGTTTGTTTTAAATTAAGATGTTCATTATTTCTTTTCTATTGAACCCACATTTCAAGAACACTTCAACTAAACTCTTGCTCAATGTTTCAAAATCATGGTGTGTGGGGGGGGGAGAGGAACTACTTGATTTTAAACTTCTTAGTCCATAGTGAATTAAGTGAAATAAATAAAATAACTGGCCAGCATTTTACCTCCACCAATATATCAGCTGTTTGTAGAGTTTTTATGTGCATATTTTCGAAAATTCTTAAAATTTCATGTCACACCACACTTCTACATATACAAAGTTTTGTATTTACCCATAATACATATCTTACTACATTTTGGAGAAGCAGGTATAAATAATATAATAACATTAATATAAAATAATATAATATATGGCACTGTTGTGCAAATAATGCTTACATGTGCTCATAAATGACAGTAATGTTGGGGAGGGGTTAACAAATTCATCCTTATCTGTCTGCCTCACATCTCTCTCACTTCAGTGACAGAAAAACAGTTGTAGTGTGAGTACCTGTATAGTTTGTCTACATGGAACTGCATATTGTTTATTTCTTCTGTCTTTTGTTAGCATTATCTTGCTAAATTGTTTATGTAGAAGCTGCATGTGCAGTTGGTTTACAACAAAAACTCAGAGGAAGAAAATCTGCAGTATTACTAAACATGCATATTCTTTATACTTTGGTTGTAAAATTGGTGATTAGGACAAAACTTGGACTCCACATATGCTTTTAATCTGAAGCTGTGGCTAACTGGGAAAATTAAGTTATTCCTTTTACTGTTCCTATGGTGTGATAAGGACCACACAATCACATTAATAGTTGCTGCTTATGAATGACAAAAAAATCCAGAATGTCCATGAAAAGCTAGCACGGCATCAAATATCCTAACACATGATCTACAATGAGGCCTGTTCCACATAATGAAGACCTGCAGATACCAGATCTCCCAAAATCATGGGAAAAGGATGCAGCAATGAATAGTAAATAGCAATAATATGTAATAATAGTAAATAGCAATAATATGTAATAATAGTAAATAGCAATAATAAAATTGTCTTGTTGGTTACTCACAGCCCACTGTGGTTAAGGTGTACGAAGAATGGTGTCAAGCAAGTCAAACCACCTCCCTCTGTCATAACTGTAAAGAAGTATGCAAACTAGATGTTCATGGTAAGTGCAGTCTCAATAGCATATCACTGTATGACAGTTGACATCGCAATACAATATGGGGAATGCAAGAACAATATTCCAGATGATGATGTGCCACACGCTCACACATATGGGGTTCCACAGCAGACAACCCAAAAGACACTCTCTCCTATCATCAGTAAATGCCGTTGTGGCAGCAACATGTTGGTTGGACACTGGAGGACTGGAAATGAGTATGCTGGTCAGATGAGTCCAAATACCCAGTGCAGCATGCCGACAGATGCTGGTGTGTGTGTGTGTGTGTGTGGTACAAGCAACATGAGTCCATGGACCCATTATGCATTGTATCCACTATCCAGGTGGTGGTTGCTTAATATGGTGTACGTTTTGCTGGCAAGAACTAAGACCCCTGGTGCCAATGGACCAATTTCACTCATGAAGTCTAGCAGCAGCTCTTAGGAGACCACGTTGCACCCTGCCATTTTTTTCCCCAGACAAAAACAGGACCTTCCAAGATGATAATGCACCATGTCATCAGGCCCACACATGATCACAAATGATTTGAGGAACACAGTGATGATATCATCCATCTTGATTAGCCTCCAAATTCTCCTAATCTCAGTCCAATTGAACCTGGGGATGTTTTGGAACATGAAGTGAGGCGCACCCATCAACTATTCTGACACTGTGAAAAGCCTTGAAGGCAGCATGACTGCAGATCCCTATGAACAACTTTAGGCATCTAGTGGAGTCAATGCCTAGGCAAATAGTGGCTGGTATTAGGTAGATAGTTAGTTATAATTCAGCGACAGTGGCAGACAAAAAAACTGCATCACTTGTGTTGCAAATAATGTGTTTTATGCTGCATTGTGGGTTGCAGAATTGTTTGAAATGCATTTGTTAGATGGGATATATATCTCTGTGAATGAAATCCAATAAAAAGACTCCAACTGGTATAATAATTGCCACAAATATCTTCCCAAAGGGTAAAATGTGTAATTAATGGAAATATGAGAAACCATGCAAATGGCAGTCGTGACAACCAAACATACATTTTATTGCATTTACATACAAACTGAAATGATAAGTTAACATAATAGTATTATGTACTGTAAATCAGCAAAATAAGTCCTCAATATTTTGTTGTTCCTCATTGAGCTGCAATTACAGCCTTGCAACAATCTGGCATAGAGTTAATCAACTTCTGGATATACGGTTGCCCAATTTCGTGGTACCACACCCTTACAATGCTCTCCTGCAGCTGAATCGTACTTGTTGGCTTCTTCTGAGCAATTTTAGATGACATTATGTACAGCAATTTTCAATAGGGTTCAAATCTGCACTGTTGCCAGGCCAGTCCAACACTGTAATGCCAGCATTTCTGAGGTATGATTGCACCTTAAGGAAGAAAATGAGGGAAAACATTGGTGTAGGTATATTTTAAGCCTTGTGAGACAAGAAGGCAAACTCATCATTAAATCTAAATAGCATAAAACTTAACAATTTTGCTGCGTGGCAAGGTGCTGAGTCTTGTTAAGAAATGCAGTTTTGGACGTCTGTGTGGTGATCCCTAATAACGGGTTTCAGGCACTCCTCCAAGATATCAGTGTAGGTTTTTGCATTCACCGTTCTGTTAATAAACTTAATTTGCCCCATCCCTTTGATTGTTATGCATCCCTAGACCATCTGACCGGCAGGGAACTTTACAGAACGTTATGCAATCAGGATGGTATGCCTCCAATTTTCGTCTTCTGACATATTTCTTCCCATCCAAGCAATGCAGGTTGAATTTCGATTCATCGGAAAAGATGACGGTGTCCCATTGCTCTTTTGTCCATGAAACATGCGTTTTAGTCCAAGCAAGTCGCTTCTTCCTCATTAACAAAGTTGGGTCAACAAAGGCCAATAGGCATGCAGACCACATTCCAAAAGCCGTCTTTGGTTAGTTCGTGTACTTGTTTCCCCACCAGAGGCCATCTCAAAGTTCAGTTTTAGATCAGGAGCACTAGCATGGTGATTACGAAGGCATAGAAGTTTCAAATATCGATCTTGGGAAGGCGTAGTCACTCTCTTATGGCCTGATCCAGGTCTTCGCTTCACATCACCGGTTTCACGCTTTAATTTCAGCACCCGGGATTATGTTGACTGGTGACAGCCTATTTTATCAGCGATAGCACGCATAGTGTCAAATGAACATATGGATCCATGCTTACACCTCCACAAAACAGGATACTAATGACCATATACCTTTCCAACACTATTTATAGAAACTGCTGATGCAACACCTTGCAGTTACTGTCTAATGCAATAAAGTGTAATGTGATGCAATACCTTTGCTTTGCAAGAAACAAAATTACTGTAATCAAACAATACATTATACGTTTCACTACAAATGTTGCTTTTTTTTAAGGTGATGCAGTTTTTTTGTCTGCCACTATATATATATATACACCTAAACCTCTTTTTATGTGAATTTTTTTTACGTGATTTTTATTCACTTTTACGCGACCAACCTAAAGTCTAAGTTAGGAAAAAATCCGTAATTCAAGAAAGTTCTCAGAATTTTGTAGAATTGCATTCTCGTTTCAATTAAGAAAATTCTAAATTCCCCGAATTACATAACTGACTGCGCATAAACAAAAAAAACACAGTAGTCGTTTGCAGTTTGAATTTGGTTTCTCGTATCAACTTAGAAAATTGTTACGAATTTCATTTATTGGGAATTCCCCGAATTACATAACTGACTGCGCATAAAAAAGCAGTTCTTAGCAGTTTGAATTTGGTGTTTGAGTAGACAACATAGTTACCACATTTTTTGAATTTGCATTTTTTAAGTGAAATCAAAATAAAAATCGCGTTATAAAATTAATAATTTTGCCAAGAAATAATAAATGGTAAGCTACATTGTATGTAATTTTAAACTTTCATTTCATTATCTTAAGATTTTAATCCAGCCCTCACATGATGTTGCTGATAACCAAAAAAATAAGGAAAGCCATTTCCTTGGATATAAAAATTCAAATTTTAGATAGTCTTCAAACTGGGGAAGGTGCGTCAGCTGTGAGTAAGCATTTTGAAGTCCATGAATCAACTATCAGATCTATAAAGAAAAATGAAGAGGCTATTAGAAAAGCGGTATGTTCTGGTACAAAATCGAGTGCGAACTTATCATCATACACAAGAGATGTTGTTCTAGAAAAGGCCGAAAAAGCTTTAGTGATGTGGATAGAAGATAATGTACAAAGAAGAATGCCAGTTGACGGAAATTCCATCAAGCAATCAGCATTGAGATTTTATGAACAGATTAAAAAACTGCAGCCAGATACTTCATCTCAGTTGAGGAAAAAGTATGAATTTCATGCAAACAATGGTTGGCTGGCTAAGTTTATTAAAAGACATGCTCTTCATAATATAAAAATTAAAGGTGAAACGGCTTCTGCTGATGAAGCAGCTGCTAAAGCATTTCCACAAAAGCTTGCCAAAATAATTGAAGATGGAGGTTACACTTGTGATCAAGTTTGGAATATGGATGAAACTGGCCTTTTCTGGAAAAAAATGCCAAACAGAACTTGCGTATCAAAAATGCAAAAAAACTGTTGGTGGGTTCAAAGCAGCAAAGGATCACATAACACTCCTATTTTGTTTGAACGCTTTAGGAGATCGGATGTTAAAACCACTGCTCATAAATCGATCATTAAGACCATGGTCAATGAAAGGTGTAGATTTTCAAAAATTGCCAGTTCATTGGATGGTGATGAGTATATGATGAGAGCCTTGTCAATCAATTCGGCCCTGGAAAGATTGTGCAAGGCTCAAGGGGTAGAATTTTTTTCAGCCTGGACTGTACTTGTTAACAGGAGAGATTGCTTCTACAGGGATGGGATACACTTAAATAGAAAGGGTGCAAGAATATTTGCTGATGCTATCGAGGCAGTGTTAGGTGGGTCGGAAAACTGCTAGCTTGGGGGGAGACAAAGACCAATAGATTGACAGTAGCCACTGGCAGAGGTGAAAGAGATTCTTGCACTGCTTCTATTAGAATGAGCAGAAGCCTGAAAAACAAGATGCATGGTATTTCAGAGACTGCTGGGAGCCATCATGGTACAAGTAAACACATGGCTTGTGTTAGGGTAGCTAAGAATAGAAACAGGTGCAGGTATACTTGCGTGTACACCAGTGCTAGGAGTTTAGTAAATAAATTTGATGAATTTGAGGTATTGCTCAAAACATCAAAGGCAGATATTGTTGGGATATCAGAGACGTGGTGTCACACAGATATAAGGGATGCAGAACTGCAATTTGGGGAGTACAACGTCTACAGAAAGGATAGACAGGATAGGAAGGGGGGGAGGGGTTATGCTATTAGTTAAGAAACATAAAAACCAAGGAAGTGAAGCCAGTCGACATCGCTGGACAGTGCAGTGTTGAGTCAGTTTGGTGTGACATAAGCATTGGGAGATCAAAATTGAGAGTAGGAGTGTGCTATAGGCCTAATGACTCTGATGAGTATAATAAGGAACTGTACAGGGAAATAGAGTGGGCCAGTAAATCAGAGAGTGTTATAATGGGAGATTTTAATTTCCCAGATATTGACTGGAATTTGGGGGCTGGTTACTCACACACTAGCAGGGCTTTTGTGGATTTATTGGATGATTGTTTTCTACATCAGCATGTTCGGGAGGCAACTAGAGGGAGTAATACTCTTGATTTGATTATCAGCAGTGATTCTTCATGCATTAAGAATCTGCAGATAAATGAACCACTAGGTGGCAGTGATCACAGTGTGCTGAAGTGGGATTTACTCAAAGAGGTAACTACCATTAGGGGTAAAGGGAAGGGTTATTGCTTCCGTAAAGGCGACTACGATGGACTGAGACAGTATTTAAATTCTATACAGTGGGACCAACTGATGATGTTACCAACAGAAATTCAAAATGGGAAGCATTCAAAGAACTTATCTTGGAAGCTACTAGGCTTTACATACCAACTAAGAAATATTGTTCAAGGTTTAGGCCAAAATGGATGTCAGATGAACTAATGAGGCATATGGCAGAGAAAAAAAATGCATGGGATACTTACAAATTAACACATGACACAGAAGCCTATGATAGATACAAGTTGATATGCAACCAAGTTACAAAGGAGGTTAGGCAGGCGAAGGCAGATTGCGAGAAATCCTTGGCAAGGGATGCAAAGAAAAACAGCAAAGAGTTCTTTACTCATGTAAACTCTAGAAGGAAGGGGATGAATCAGATTGGTCCACTTGATATTGATGGGTCAACTGTTGATGATCCTGCTCAGGTAGCTAATAAACTAAATGAATATTTTGCATCGACATTCACACATGAGGAGTTATTCAGCAAGGGGAATGCCAGAGGTGTATTCAACTCTAGCAGTAAGCTACAGAATCTTGAAATAACTGGGAGTAAAGTGGAGGAGAAACTGTTGAAGATAAACACAAGAAAGGCACCCGGGGTGGATGGGATCTATCCAGTTATATTAAAGGAGGCAGCAAAGGAAGTAAGCAAACCCTTAGCCATAGTTATGAGAGCTTCCTTGGACTCAGGGGAGGTACCCATGAACTGGAAATGTGCAAATGTGACCCCAATTCACAAAGGAGGATCAAAGGCTGTAACAAGTAATTATAGACCTGTGAGCTTAACTTCTGTTCCAGGAAAATTAATGGAGGCACTGGTTAAAGAAGCACTGCAGGATCATTCAGACAAGACTTCAGTTATAGCTCAGACACAGCATGGTTTTGTTAAGGGGAAGTCTTGCCTGACCAACTTGATTGGATACTATGATGCAGTCACAAAAGAGCTGGATGCAGGGAATAACTTTGATATTATATACTTGGATCTTAGAAAGGCTTTTGATACTGTTGCACATGGAAGACTGCTACACAAATTGGAGCAGTGTGACATTGGAGGCAAATTGCTGCTATGGATAAAGAGGTGGTTGAAGGGAAGAAGACAGAGAGTGGTAATCAATGGACACTGCTCATCGTGGACTGATGTTATTAGTGGAGTCCCTCAGGGCTCAGTGTTGGGTCCATTGTTGTTTTCTGTATTTATAAATGATATTGATGATGGTATATCAAGCTTAATGTCCAAGTTTGCAGATGATACAAAGGTTGGCAGGGCTGTCAAGGACACTACTGACACTATGCTGCTGCAACAGGATCTGGAAAGGTTGAGCAGATGGGCTGAGAGGTGGCAAATGAAGTTTAACATTGACAAATGTAAAGTACTACACATGGGAAACAGCAACCCCAGAGCAACGTATCAACTCTGTGGTACTACACTGACAGTGGTAGAGAATGAAAGGGACTTGGGGGTGATTGTGCAGGCAGATATGAAGTTCTCTGAGCAGTGCAGACGGGCTGCAAGAGTAGCTCATGGAGTATTGTCAATGATATACAGGAATTTTTCCAGCAGGGATAAGGAGGTGATTATTCCATTGTATAAGGCAATGGTCAGGCCACACCTAGAGTACTGTATACAGGTCTGGAGGCCTCATTTCAAGAAGGATGTAGAGCTGCTGGAACGAGTACAGAGAAGGGCAACAAGATTAATGAATGGAACAAAGGGGTGCTCTTACGAAGAAAGGCTTAAGTTTTGCAAATTACAGTGTCTGGAGACTAGGCACCAGCGAGGTGATCTGATAGAGGTGTATAAAGCCTTGAATGGTTTAAGCATGCTCAATGCTGATGGGATTTTTCCTCTAGCTCAGAAAAATCACCTGAGAGGGCATAAATTCAAATTGAGGAAAGACAGATGTAGGATAGACGTGCGGAAATTTGCCTTCAGCCAGTGGGTGGTTGGTTGGTGGAACAGACTGCCAACCCTTGTGGTGGAGGTTGATAGCCTAAATAAGTTTAAGGCTCAGCTGGACAGGTATTTTGAACGAACAGAGGGGTGAAGTGGAAGTGGGTTTTTTTTTTTTTTTTGGCTGATGCTGCATAAGCTTGCTTTCTTGCATCAAATGCCTCTGCTAATGCTAATGCTAAATGCTAATGGCCAACAAAAAAGCTTGGGTGACCATTGATATTTTCACTGAGTGGTTCCACAAACATTTTGTGCCAGAAGTTAGACCCTATTTGAATGACAAGTGTCTCGAATTTAAAGTGCTTTTGATTCTTGATAATGCACCCGGTCATCCTAGCATAGAACACCCAAATGTGCAATTTTGTTTTCTGCCTCCCAATACCACATCATTGCTACGACCTCTAGATCAGGGTATAATTTCGACTTTTAAAACATATTATTTCAGACGAACATTTCAGTTCGTTTTGAACAAGCTAAATGATGATGAAAAATTGTCAGTTATGGATGTGTGGAAAAAATTTTCAATTATGGATTGTATTGATCAGGTTCGATTTTCATTATCTGAATTGAGACCAGAAACTATGAATGCATGCTGGAATGCTATTTGGCCTGCATGTGTTAAAGAGAATGCTCTTGTTCCCTTCAATCATACTTCAAAATTCCCCAATATAATAAGTTTGGCATGTGAAATTGGCGGAGAAGGATTCGATGATCTTACATCGGCAGATATCGAAGAATTGTTAATTGAAATAGTGGAGATTGTTTCTGAGACTCCTTAAAGCGAAGAAGTTAATGATAATGATCAAGATAATCCTACTTTTACTGCTAATGTAATTAAAGAAGGTCTTAAACTGGCCTTCAGTAATTTAGGCAATTATTTTGCCCGACATGATCCAAATGAAGAACGTGCTGGGAAGTTTTCACGTGAGCTTAAGTTGTTAATGTCTTCATACAGAGAATTATATTACGACTTAACTAAAGCACCAACACAGCGATTAATAACTGAGTTCATGCCTAAAACTACTGAAACAAACAGTGGTACTTTTGTTCAAGACATGACAAGAAGAATTCCACAAGTTGAGGCGGAAGTCGATGACGATAATACCATATCTAGTAGTTCTAGTGATATTACAGTCTCGCAAAAATGAAAGCTTTCGCATTTATTGTCAGAAACTGATAGCGAATAACATAATTTTTTTATAGAATCCTTAGCAAACAACTGAAATGAATGTTTTTTTTTTTTTTTTAAGTTATTAAAATTCATTATATGTATGTGTGTTCTCCATGAAATGTAAATAAAAATCTTATGATCCTAGCCAATTTAATGTTTGTGTTTTTCATTATTTTTCTTATTTTCAGGTTTGAAACCAATCTTCACTTTTTCTGTGGAGTCAGTTCTTTTTATGCGAATTCTTTTTACGTGTAATTTTTAGAAACGTATTTATCGCGTAAAAAGAGGTTAAGGTGTATATATATACAGGATGTCTCAAAAATATTAGCATTAGCATTAATAGAGGCATATGATGCAAGAAAGCAAGCTTATTCAGCATCAGCCAAAAAAAAAAAAAAAAAAAAAAAAAAGACACACACCACTCCCATTTCACCCCTCCGTTCGTTCGAAATACCTGTCCAGTTGAGCTTTAAATTTGTTTAGGCTATCAACTTCAACAACGAGTGATGGAAGTCGGTTCCACCAACCAACCACCCGCTGGCCAAAGGCAAATTTCCGCACATCTATCCGACATCCGTCCTTCCTCAATTTGAATTTATGCCCTCTGAGGTGATTATTCTGAGCAAGATGAAGAATCCCATTGGCATTGAGCATGCTCAAACCATTCAAAGCCTTATACACCTCTATCAGATCACCTCGCCGGTGCCTAGTCTCCAAACTCTGTAATTTGCAAAACTTAAGCCTTTCTTCATAAGAGCAACCCTTTGTTCCATTCACTAATCTTGTTGCCCTTCTCTGTACCCGTTCCAGCAGCTCTACATCCTTCTTGAAATGAGGCCTCCAGACCTGTATACAGTACTCAAGATGTGGCCTAACCATTGCCTTATATACAGTACTCAAGATGTGGCCTAACCATTGCCTTATACAAGGGAATAATCACCTCCTTATCCCTGCTAGAAAAATTCCTGTATATCATTGACAAGACACCATGAGCTACTCTTGCAGCTCGTCTGCACTGCTCAGAGAACTTCATATCTGCCCGCACAATTACCCCCAGGTCCTTTTCATTCTCCACCACTGTCAGTGTAGTACCGCAGAGTTGATACGTTGCTCTGGGGTTACTTTTTCCCATATGTAGTACTTTACATTTGTCAATGTTAAACTTCATTTGCCACCTCTCAGCCCATCTGTTCAACCTTTCCAGATCCTGTTGCAGCAGCATAGCGTCAGTAGTGTCTTTAACAACCCTGCCAACCTTTGTATCATCTGCAAACTTGGACATTAAACTTGATATCCCATCATCAATATCATTCATAAACACCGAAAACAACAACAGACCCAACACTGAACCCTGAGGAACTCCACTAATTACATTAGTCCACGTTGAGCAGTGTCCATTGATTACCACTCTCTGTCTTCTGCCACTCAACCATCCCCTTATCCATAGCAGCAATTTGCCTCCAATGCCACACTGCTCCAGTTTGTGCAGCAGTCTTCCATGTGCAACAGTATCAAAAGCCTTTCTAAGATCCAGATATATAATATCAAAGTTATTCCCTGCATCCAGTTCTTTTGTGACTACATCATAGTATCCAATCAAATTGGTCAGGCAAGACCTGCCCTTAACAAAACCATGCTGCGTCTGAGCTATAACTGAATTCTTGTCTAGATGATCCTGCAGTGCTTCTTTAACCAGTGCCTCCATTAATTTACCTGGAACAGAAGTTAAACTAACAGGTCTATAATTACTTGTGTCAGCCTTTGATCATCCTTTGTGAATTGGGGTTACATTTGCACATCTCCAGTCTATGGGTACCTCCCCTGAGTCCAAAGAAGCTCTCATAATTATGGCTAAGGATTTGCTTACTTCCTTTGCTGCCTCCTTTAATATAACTGGATAGATCCCATCCACCCCAGGTGCCTTTTTTATGTTTATCCTCAACAATCTCTCCTCCACTTTCCTCTCAGTTATTACAAAATCATCCAGCTCACTGCCAATGTTTACTTTACCTACGTCATTCTCCTTCCTGAATAACTCCTCATGCGTGAATGTAGATGCAAAATACTCGTTTAGATTGTTAGCCACCTGAGCAGGATCCTCAACTGTTGAACCATCAATATCCAGTGGACCAATTTGATTCATCCCTTTCCTTCTTGAGTTTAAATATGTAAAGAACTCTTTTCTGTTTTTCTTTGCATCCTTTGCCAAGGATTTTTCATAGTCTGCCTTTGCCTGCCTAATCTCCTTTGTGACTTGGTTACAGACCAACTTATATCTATCATAGGCTTCCATGTCACCTATTAATTTGTATATCCCATGCATTTTTCTTCTCTGCCACATGTCTCATTAGTTCATCTGACACCCATTTAGGCCTAAACCTTGAACAATATTTCTTAGTTGGTATGTATTGGTACAAACATTTAGGGGAAGTAGGTAACATCTAAAGGAATATGAATCGCATAGGAACCCGTAACCCGAAATATCACGGGAAAGTAGTAGCAGAGGCACAAGAAGCAGAAATGACACAAGACACTAATTAGTGGCAAACATTTATTTGACAAATATTAACAATGGAGTACGAGATGGAAGCATTTCATGGAGTTACAACAGATGTTCGAAGGTTCCACCATGAGATGCGATGCATGCATGACACCGAGCATGAATTGGCAGACACGGTCGAACACATCTGGAGTTTCTTTGACAGTAGCAGCAGCGCAGATGAGTCTTGCCATGAGATCCATATCCGTCTCCACAGGCAAAAAATAAAAAAAAAATAATAATAATAAAAATAAAAAATAGAGAAATAAATAAATAAATAGCACTGTATTCAGATATGGGAGGGCAATTTTAGCAAGAGGTTGAATCAGGCGATGGCAAAAATGCAAAATCTGAATATAGTAGATAAAAAAATTATACCTAGTCAGGAAATATCTGAACTTTAATTTACCACATTAATTTAATAACTTAATAACCTTTCACCCCGTCTGCACTTCATATTTGTATTATATTTCACATTGCATGTTTGTAAATTTGTATTTATTTTAATTTACATTATTAACTTTAGGGACTACCTCATCTACTAGTATTACAATAAGGGCCACATATTTGCTTCCCCCTTTTTCTAATACTACAGACAAGTTTGGAAACGCAGTACCTGATACATGGTCAGTAGTCCCCTGATGTATTTCCTGTCTATGTATCATTTTTTCATCTATTATATTCAGATTTTGCATATTTGCCTTCTCCTGATTTGACCTCTTGCTAAAATTGCTCTCCTATATCTGAATATAGTTCTATTTATTTATTTATTTCCCTGTTTTTTATTATTATTATTTTTATTTATTTATTTTTTTTTTTTTTTTTTGCTTCCTCAGTCGCAGTTCATTTCTGTACTAGGTTTTTCAAAATTTTTCACCCGTTTAACCATTATATATATATATATATATATATATATAGAATAAATTACTATTACTTAACTAGCCTTCTCTCTGTTCTCCTTTTGTTAGCTAATTTAGCTTATTATGTTTAGCAGATTATTTGGTTCTCGGCGTTGCTTATTTACTATTTTGTTACAGCTATCGGTCAGGCTAAATGTCATCCAACCTGTCTTCTGCAAAATTACTATTAATAAGCTAATAGTAATCAAAATAGTAATTTCTATTTTATTATATTATTTTATTTTAATACCTAACTTATGTGTCCATTTTGACATCTTTCGGTCCTAGTTATACAGGCAGATGACAACAGAAACTGATGGCTCTGCCAGCCATGGGTTATGTATTTTGTAGGGGTTTAGCCCTCGACAAAGTCCCTTGCAAAGTATCTTTTCCCATGGTTGGCTAATTATGTATATTTTTTATTGAATTTAATATTTATGTTTAACCATTGTTGCCTAGGGTCCGGTTTGTTCTTGGATTCTTCGGGTATTTTAAACTACAGGACGGCTTCTACATTTTTACAATTTAACATTATTTCATTCCTGCATATATATACATATATATATATATATACAGGGTGTCTCAAAAATATTGGTACAAATGTTTAGGGGAGGTAGTTAACATCTAAAGGAATGTGAATCGCATAGGAACCCATAACCGGAAATGTCACCGTAAGTTGGTACACGGCGCTGTTCATCAGTTCGCGAGGGGGAAAATTTCTGGTTTACTCATTCAAGCAGTAGTTGCCACACGAAGAGCATGCATCGATATACGAACTGTGAGCTGGCAGACATACACCTAGTGTATGGATTAGCAGAGGGCCCACACGGTGTGCGCCCCCATGTGGCACAACATCGCTTCGCAATAAATGTGTGGGCAGGTATGGTCGGTGACTGCTTAGTCGGCCCATACCTGTTACCATCCCGCATGAACTCCGCTAAACATCGGATCTTTCTTGAACAAGTTCTACCAGGGTTACTTGACGGGGCACCTGCCCATTATGGAAGGTGTGTTCATGACCATTTGAACAGGTGTTTTGGGCGTCAATGGATTGGCCGTGGTAGACCCGTTGCCTGGCCCCCATGCTCACCTGATTTATCGAGCCTTGATTTCATTCTGTGGGGACCCACAAATCTATCATGTATGAATCGCCTGTGGAGACGGAAATGGATCTCTTGGCAAGACTCGTCTGCGCTGCTGCTACTGTCAAAGAAACTCCAGGTGTGTTCGGCCATGTCCGCCAATCCATGCTGCGTCGGTGTCGCATGCATCGCATCTCATGGTGGAACCTTCGAACATCTGTTGTAACATCATGAAATGCATCCATCTCATACTCCATTGTTAATATTATGTCAAATAAATGTTTGCCACTAATTACTGTCTTGTGTCATTTCTGCTTCTTGTGCCTCTGCTACTACTTTCCCGTGACGTTTCCGGTTATGGGTTCCTATGCGATTCACATTCCTTTAGATGTTACCTACCTCCCCTAAACGTTTGTACCAATATTTTTGAGACACCCTGTATATATAATATGAAGTTTGTAAAATAGATAAAGTGTCTGTGAAGATGGAAATAAAAAGTGTACACACTGTGCCTGAACTAAGAGAAGTTTAAGTGAGGGACAGTCGAAAGTGGAAATGAAGTAGTGGTTAAACAGGTGAAAAAATTTGAAAAACCTAGTACAGAAATGAACTGCGACTGAGGAAGCAAAAAAAAAATAATAATAAATAAATAAATAATAATAATAAAAATAAAAAACAGAGAAATAAATAGCACTATATTCAGATATAAGAGGGCAATTTTAACAAGTGGTTGAATCAGGGGATGGTAAATATGCAAAATCTGAATGTAGTAGATGAAAAAATGATACATAGTCAGGAAATACATCAGGGGACTACTCCTGACCGTGTATCAGGTACTGCATTTCCAAACTTGTCTGTAGTATTAGAAAAAGGGGGAAGCAAATATGTGGCCCTTATTGTAATACTAGTAGACGAGGTAGTCCCTATGCAGTGTAAAAATAAAGTTAATGTAAATTAAAATAAATACAAATTTACAAACATGCAATGTGAAATATAATACAAATGTGAAGTGCAGATGGGGTGAAAGGTTATTAAGTTATTAAATTAATGTGGTAGAAAATTAAAGTTCAGATATTTCCTGACTATATATCATTTTTTCATCTACTATATTCAGATTTTGCATATTTGCCATCGCTGATTCGACCTCTTGCTAAAATTGCCCTCCCATATCTGAATATAATGCTATTTATTTATTTATTTATTTCTCTGTTTTTTATTTTTATTATTATTATTATTTTTATTTTATTTTTTTTTTTTGCTTCCTCAGTCCCAGTTCATTTCTGTACTAGGTTTTTCAAATCCTTTTACCTGTTTAACCACTACTTCTCTTCCACTTTTGACTATCCCTTAAACTTCTCTTAGTTCAGGCACTGTGTGTACTTTTCATTTCCATCTTCACAGACACTTTATCTATTTTACAAACCTCACATTTTATATATATATATATATATATACATACAGTAAACCCCCGCTATTCGCGGTTGCTGATTTAATAAAAAATGAAACCTAAAAAAATGTTAAAGGGCCGTGAACATTTTCGCCATAAAAAACCATGGGCGTGGCTAAAATTATCTTTGCCGGTCAAAACAGTGCTCAGTTGAGAGGGGTGACAAAATCGCAAGCGTGGATGTTTCTCGCTAATCCTTGTTCAGTATGTGTTATGCGCTTGTCATGGAAGGTTTTGTCGATTGCTTTTAATTTATATGCTTATAAATTGAATAAATTTATCAATTTATAAATTTGATAGGCTTACAAAAGTGATAAATCTACTGTTTTGCAGTGTAAAACAGACTTTTTCGAGTGTGTTAACAGAAGAAAGTGACTTTATTGTGGACAAGTTCTTTCTAACCCGTACAAAAATATGACTACGAATAACAAGAGAAATGTGAAAAGATCAAAGGTGATGACATTAGCGAATAAAATTGAGCTATTAGACAAAATTTCTAATGGTGAAAGTGTCTCCTCAGTGGCAAAACATTATAAAATCAGTGAGTCAACGGTATGATCAATCAAAAAATTGGAAGAAAAAATCTGCCATAGTGTCTGTGAAAACGCGCTAATTGCTTCAAAAATTTGCTCTGTAACTCCTGCTGTTAAATTAGAAAAAATGGAAAAAGCTTTAAATCTGTGGATAGAAGACCGAAATCAAAATAAAATTCCATTAAATTCACAAGTTCACTCATCATTCGTGAAAAGGCAAAACTCCTTTGTCAACAGTTTAGCGAAACTGGTGATAGGACTGACAGGATAAGTTTTTTAGCTAGCAAAGACGCTGGTTTGAAAGATTTGTTTGAAATTTCTAATAAATATTACATTTAATATTAAATTGTTTCTTATTTTCATTTCGATGCCATATGCTTGCATTTCACGATGTACTGTCTATGTACATAGTCATATTATGAAGGTACATATAATACATACATAGACAAAATTTTAGACTAGTTTTTCTTATATACTGTATTTCATACTTTGGAACGGAACCCCTTTATTACTGTGGGAGCCATAACTCAGTATTCGCGTTTTCGGTATTCGCGGCATTTCTCAGGAACGTAACCCCCGTGAATAGCGGGGGTTTACTGTATATATACACACACACACACACACACACACACACACACACACACACAGGTAATCTTGCATAACACAGTAGTTAGGTTCCTATGAAATCTCATGTAGTGTGAAACTGTGTTATATGGGACTAAGAATCAGCACAAAAGGGAGGGGTTACATTCCAAAAGCAAAAAAAAAATACAACTTTTTTTTATAACTATCGGAAACTTTTATTAAAAATAGTAATATCCAAATACTAAGTGGCAAATACTAGATGTTTTTGCACAATAGAAATATTTTCAGTTACAGAAAATAACTTTTGTAGAAAACTTATTATTTTGTGTTTTCCAAAAATATGTTACATAAAACTGAAACATTTAAACATTTTGAAAATTTACCAGTTTTATCAAAACTTAAGATTAAACATTATTATTTTGTTTGTTAGAAATGAAAGAAATGGAAATACATGTAATGAAAAAAATTTTAAATTAAAAAAGTACATGAAATAGTACGGTACAGTCTGTCAGACCATAAGCAGAATTTAAAAATTTATCAGACAAAAACCAAATGTCAAGGTTAAAAGACATTTTAATTAAGAGATCAAAGATAAGTTCCACCAAAAATTTTAATTATATTAATACTAGAATGAAAGGGTTGAACCATATTGATTCACTGGATATGAATGATATAACTACTGATGACCCTGTACAGGTTGCTGACAAACTAAATAAATATTTTACATCAGTATTCATACACATGGGGTTTTTAAGATTGAGAATACCAAAACTAAATGATGTTATATGATTAACAGTTAATCACCAGTTAAATGATGTCATGAAAACTGAAAGGAAACTAGAGAAATTGTTGAAGCTGAAAGTAAATAAGGCATCTGGAGCTGATGCAATCTAATTACATTAAAGGAAACAGCAAAGTGGTTAGTAAACCTTACACCGTAATTATTATGGCATCCTTGGATTCAGGAAACATGCAATTTTCTCTCCTATTTCCAAAGGGGGCTTAAAGGGCAAAGTGATTAATTACAGACACAGACTTCTACACCATGGAGCAATTATGGCCTTAGTTGCTAATGCTCCTAAAAACCAGACAACAGACAGACAGACTTCTACACCAAAAAAAAAAAAAAAAAAACAATTGAGTTAGTGGTAAAAGAAGTAGTGCAGGATCTTCCTCATATGCAATTATCCAACAATTACAACATGGATTCATTAAAGAAGATCTTGTCTGACCAATCTGATTATACATTTTTGTGATAATCACAAGGAACTGGGTGGAAAAAATAATTTTGCCATTGTTGCTCCAATTTTAGTAAAGCTTTTGTTACTGTTCTGGATGAACAATGTCAAGGGTTGTTCATGCAGGTCCTTGGGGGTGCCACAGACATTTTCTCAGATATGCCAAGCTATGCCTGCTACCTGGGAGTCTTAAAACGCAAATGTGATTGATATTCAAGTGACACTCAAGTCAAGTGGACATAATTTCTGTAAAGTCTAGTTGGCCTGTGACAGCCATATCCTCTGCTTGCACATTCACGATGGGACTCTTGGTAACCCTGGGTTATGTGCAATTAATGAAATATGTCACCTAGAACTGTGGGTGACCACCCAGGTGCAAAGCAAAGTAAACAGGGGTAGAGGTGTGGCACCCACACCTCACACCCTCACAGAGGAATGCTGCCCCTTTGTGTTACCAGGCAATACTAGCTGGTAGATGACTGGCACCAATCTGTGCAATACCAAGACTGCTTATTGGAGGGCTTGAAGTGGTGGAATCCATGTTTAGTTTCCCGAGCAAAGCTCTAGTAAACCCTCCCCATCTCTTCCATCATGCAATATGATTGATGTCTTTTGGGATTTTGATGGACATCATGGCAAGATCCAATCTTCCTTACAAGGAAGATTGGATCTAATATTGCTTCCTCTGTATCTAAAAATCTGGGTTTTCTCTTTCACTCTCAGTGTTACTTTTCTTCTAAATAGTTGTTCACTCTGTAAAAATCGCACATCCGCCCTCCCATGGAATATTGTTCACTTGTTTGGGGCGATGCCAAATGAGGGAATAATAGGCTTCCAGATTCCATTCAAAAGAGGGTATTTAGGTTAATTAGTGATTCATCTCTAACAGAGTCTCTGCACTCAGTCTCATAGTTGTTCTGTTTCTGCTGCATGCCTTTCCTATAGATTCTTCCATGGGCACTGTTCTTCAGAATTGGCTTGTATAATTCCACTCTTTCTTGCTTTCAAAGCAGTTTGAACACGTGCCACGATCAGTCAATATCCTTTTACTCTCCAGCTTCAAACTCACAGAGCCAACTTTTCTTCTTCCTCATTTATTCATTCAATTTCCATTTTCCCAGAACAACCTTCCATCATACATATTTCCTGAAAATTGCAATCTTTAGAAGTTCAAGTCTAATGTCATCAAATGCCTTCTTTTGTCCTCTCACGTTTTCGGTATTCGCGGCATTTCTCAGGAACGTAACCCCCGTGAATAGCGGGGGTTTACTGTGTGTGTGTGTGTGTATATATATATATATATATATATATATATATATATTTATATACCTCCAACGGTACTAAGTACTATAGGTTTTAATACATCTCTTGTGTTTGGAGTTTTCATTAAAAAAGAAAAACCTTTATAAATTGAAGCAATGTTTCAATGGGGCAAATTGGATAAAAGGATGATTGAGCACCTGGAGAAGTGATTATTAATATCCACTTCTCTTTCATCAACTGATGTCTTGAACAGAGTCCCTCAGAGTTCAGTGGTGAGTCTCTTACTGTTTTAAATAATTTATTAACAGCAAGTATACTGTTAATAAATTACAAATGGAGCCCATTATAAGAATACTGTTGAACAGATGTTACAAAATACTGAAATGTTCATGACCATTGAGTAAAGTAAAACTAGCACATAAATGTCTTAGTCTGAGAAACTGCATGGTTTCTAGTTAAGAGCTAATATATTTACTTTTTAATATATAAAATTAGTGATTAAATTATTCATTAGTAAATTAAGGATCAGTTTTTCACTTTTAGCTGGGAATAATAATTAGCCAACTGCTACATTCCTAGCATTATAGTGCATGTAATGCTAGGAATGTGGCCGTTGACTGTATTGCTAAAAGTAACCAGACATCTGTATGTTTCAAGTACCATTTTATTTATGAAATATTTAATAATGTGTCACTTTTGACCTTAATTATACACTGCATCTCTATCTGTCGACTGTTAACCACTTTTTGATTATAGAAAAGCAGTGATTTGGTTCGGCATGGTCAATTCAGCTATTATTTTTAAGCATGTCGGCCTGGCCTGGCCTGAAGTCAACGTTCCTATTCATCCTTTAATAGTTTCAAAGTATTAAAGATTTTTGAAAAGCCCATAGGAAGAAAATCTGTCAGAAAGAGAGTATTAGCTTTACATCTGAACTGTCATAGCAATCATTTCCCCAACAAACCAGACAACGTGTCATTCCTTCCAGCTAATGACTTAGATACTTCCTGTTCCAGTTAGACTTACATCTCAGCATAGCTATCCGAAAAACGGTTTCAGAGTAATTTTTTGCAAAAATAAAATATTATCATTAACTCTGATTTTGTGTAATCATAGTTATATCTGATTACACGTAATCTGAGTTCAGGAAAAGCAATCCATTCCCTGAAATTACTCTTCCAGCAGCTGAAAAGATTCTTTTTCCTTGCTAAGCAAGGAAAATGCAAAGACAGTTACAGAATAGATGTGCAGAAATTTGCCTTTAGCCAAGCAAGTGGTTGATTGCTGAAACAACAAACTTCCATCTGTCATTGTGGAAGTAGATAACTTAAATAAATTCAAGGAAGAATTGGACAGACTTTTGGAGGGAATGGAGAGATGAATGGGGAAGTGTTTTTTTTTTGTCTGATGCTGTATAAGCTTGCTTTCTTGCATCATCTGCTAATGCTAATAAGCATCGATGCCATAATAACTAGTAACTTTAATGATATAACGGAAATACTGATCCTGCCAGGGATCAGTATTTCCATTAAATCATTAAAATTACTAGTTATTATGGCGCCGACCAGACTAGCTGGATGGGTAAAGTGCCTGCCTGGCAACTCAAAGGTCGCGGGTTCGAATCCCGCCTCGGGCTTGGATCAAAGCACTGCAAAAACCTTGGGAGGTGCATTATGGCCACAGAAGCCAATGCGCCAACAACTACCAAAAAGAAAAAAAAAAGTTATTATGGCATTGATGATCTTTATAGTTTCAATTGGAAGAATAGTTGTAAGTCTAGATTACTCATTGTCCTTATTGACTTGAATACAGTGATTCCTTGCCTGAAACAACAAGATGTCAGTCTGTCAGATTTTCAAACAGTTTCTCTTAAATTTGGCTTAACTTATCAGCTGAAATCAACAATACTGTTGGTAAAAATTATGTGAAAAGAAGCCCAATATCAAGAAGCATGGACAATATTTTTCTTTTTTTTTTAATGGTAACCATTGAGCATTTTTGTTGTGCCTAAATATTTCACACCTTTCATTTCCAAATTTTAACCAATAGCTAAAAGGAATAAAAGAATAAATAAGAACAAAATAATCGAGTTAATAAAGTGAATAAATAATAAGTTAATCATGTGGCTAAACTATGAAATGTAGACACCCAACTGCCAACTGAGCAGGCTAGTAATATGTTGTTTACCTGTATATATTCAGATTTTGATTTAGTTGTAAATATATGCTTGTTTAGTTGTATTGTCTGAAAACTAGCAACCTACAGATCTCAACGTTGCTGGTTTTCCAATGGTCTGCACTATATAGTGTGCAGTGCTGTAACAGTTTTTTAGATGTCATGGTCAAATGAATTTGTGGGTATAGTTAGAAGCACTCTTATGTAACATGTTCATGAGGGTCCCATAGTTGGTCAGTTAATCAGAAAAGTTGGTTAAAGAGGGAAATTATTAAAAAAAAAAAAAAAAAAAAAAAAAAGTATACATTACTTTAAGAATTTGATTGTTGAATCAGGCTGTTGTTTAATATAATATAATGCAATGAGGCTAGAGAATGCTTAGTAACTACATTAGAAAATTTCAGCCCTGGATTTGATTCATCTTCATCATATTTAGATTTGTTTCCATCATGGTGTGTATGATGGAAACATATGGGTGATTTTACAACAAATCAGCTTTGTTGGAAACCATTGTAAAATTAAGTGTTATATCTTCTTGCTGTAAATTTTGGAACCTTAATTTTGCCTGAAATCAGTTAATAAACTGTCCTTTATCTTATTGTAGTTCAAGACTGTCAGTGTTTTCAACCTGAGGCCAAAATTTCCTACAAGATTTAGTAAAAATTTAACTTGGAATTCTGTTCCATGTTGTTATTATTATATTGAAAACACAGCTTTAATGTTGGTGATTTTTGAAAATTCCTTAAGATTAATTCATTATTAATTTTTTTCCAAATTTGAACTCCGAACTTTCACCTATATCAGCTCTTTAGACATTCTCTAGAAACTCTGATTCCATATGGTAGATCAAGACTGTTGCATTTAGTATTAAAAATGGCCCTTATATCCTTTTCTTTAAGTTTCTCACAATTGGGGTGTGAAGAAATTTTACCTTGAAAGAGAATAGCTTTTCCCAGATAAGTTTACTTTCTTCAAATACTTCTTTACAGAAGGTAAAAATTCCTGAAAAAACCATTCTTTGAATTATGCAGAGTTCATCCATGCTGATTTTTTTGAGTAGGCATTAATTTGCCAACAAAAAAGCAGCAATTAGTTTGTGAGTTCACTTTGCATTACTGCAGGCAGCTACCTAGGCTTATCTTTGACATATCTACACATCTTTTATGACTGACATATCTTTGGAAATTTTTTTGTATTGTGGTGCTGCAAACTTTGACAGTTCATCCATATGAATTGTTTTCTAATCAGTTTTTCTTTGATAAATGACCTTATGTAAATTTTTGAGTAGCCGATCTTTAGATGATCTCTTCACCTCACTAATAACACTCACTATGAATACCATGACGATTTTTTCTATCATGAAGGCATCCCTCACTTATTGTAAAAGTTTCTGCACCATCAGTTTTTTGATGTAAGAGCAAGGCCTTTTCTTTGCTGCTGCTTTTATGGGCCTGCTGATTGGAGTTTCATGTTTTCTTTCTTGCATGAACCACAATTACAGTACATTCCGTACTGTCTCTAGTTTTAGTTTTTTTAAAGTGGAGTGAAAACATCATGATCCCTGTGGTACAGCAAAATTCTTCAAGATTTTTAATAATTTATTTTTTTTCTGAATCTTTTAAAATTGCCTTTGCCCACACCTGATTCAACACCTTTTTTTTTTTTTTTTTTAGATTCACCTTTATCGAGTCTTTCCAGAGCATCGAACTTAGTTTTCACAGAATAAACAACTCTCTTTTCTCACCCATATTTCATTAATTTATGCAATATTTCATTAATTTATGCAATATTTAATTAAATTACAATAACTGATAATTTTACTGGTCCAAATTTTGTTTGGAACAAACACACAAGTTTCCTTTTTGGAAGCATACAACTGAACAGGTGGAAATGGTATTACTATACCAGCATACTGGATCAATGAACACTTCAGTGTACCATGGGCATCCTGACTGGGCCTTATACACTCAGTCAGATTTTGTCAGACAATGACCATGTGTCAGCAGTTTTAAAGTTTTTACAAGCTATATTAATATATACACACACATATCTAAATTGAATAATTTACTTTTAAACTTATACTGCTTTTTAGATATATATATATGTATATATAAAACAATTTGACGGGGTAACCTTTTTAAAGGTTACCGGAATCTTTGTTGATATTTTAATCTTTTCTTGGTGCAGTATAACCACAGTCGTTTTTGCAACAGTAAAATCAAAACCAACAGCTATGGGCATCCATAAATTTTAAAGAGAGGGGGGAAAGCATCAGTTAATCTAGTCAGTCAGTTAAGAGGGCATCTACTATACATAGAAAAATGACTGAAATCAAATCTTTTTTTGTCCATTTATTTTGATTATTTATTTTTATTATTTTTTTATTTTCAGCACAGTAACAGCATGTTTAGATGTAATGTGTAAATGGATTCATTGGTATATAGAAAATCATTCTGAAACCTGCCAAAGCTGGAATAACAACTTTGCACACGGAACGTTCTATTCTGTATGTCAGACTGTATTTTATGTGTTTGCATTTCGTCACAAAGAATTATTGAAATTAAAAAATGGTAAGTGCTATCACCTGAGTATTTAAGAATTAAATTTTTCCTTTTATTTTCTCCATATACAAAATTACTTTGTATTATTAGCATTGCTGCCAACTCTGTATTTGTGATGGATCATAATCCCTGATGTATTATGACAAATACTTCATAATTCTCCATGTATCATAGAATCTGGAAAAGGTAACATGTTTGCTTTATGTACTAGAAGTAGCTCATTTTCCAGTTTTCATGGCAGGAAGTAAACTAGGGATATTTGCAAACAAATAAATATAAAAATAATTGCAGTACATAAGAAAAAATTCAAAAAATAGACGAAGCATTTGAAAGTGAAGATGATGGTATGGTGCTCTGTGTTGTTTTTGTTAAAAAAAAAAAAAATGATAATAATAATAATAAAAGATTCCAGAAGAAGTATCAGAGTGATACCTCTTCATTTATCCTATAATTTGAACTGGTGCCTGTTATACAAAGTGTTTCAGAATTGTAACAGACCAGTTATAGGAGCATATTCTTCAACTAATCCATTATAGAAATATATAAACATTAACATTAGCAAAGGCACATGATGCAAGAAAGCAAGCTGTTAAATGGATGTTGGCTGGTGGCAGCACATGTTTGGACTGTTTTTTAAGAGAGAGCGGGAATTATAGAATCCAATTTCAGAAGAACAGTGCCCATGGAAGTATCTGTAGAAAAGGCATGCAGCAGAAACAGTACATCTATGAGACAGAGTGGAGATACTCAGTTAGAGATGAGTCATTAATTAACTGCCCTCTTCTGAATGGAATCTAGAAGCCTGAGAGAAGTTTTGGGGGCACCGCCCCAGATGTGGGAACAATATTCCATGGTAGGGCGTATTTGCGATTTGTGCAGAGTGAATAGCTGTTTGGAAGAAAAGTAATGTCGAGAGTGAAAGAGAAAACCAAGTTTATTAGATGCAGAGGAAGCAATATTTGTAATGCGCTTGTGCAAAGTCAGGATATCCCCAAAAGAGAGATATCATCTTGCCTAGAAATTGGAATGTCACGGATATTAAGCATAGGAGAAGAAGAATCCTTTTTGTGAGATATAAGACAGGACTAAGTTTTAGAAAGATTGAAATCAACTAAGTTGACTTTCCCCCACTGGAGAATTACCCTGAGATCGGCATTTAAGGAATTAGTAGCAGATATTCAAGAAGTTGAAGCTGATTGAGCAGTGCAAGATTTCTCAAACTGGAAAGTGGAATGCAATGTACAATCATCAGCAAAACTATGGATAGGATTTCCAGTCAATGGAAGGTCATTAATATTCAAGAGGAAAAGAGTGGGGGAAAGAACTGAACCTTGGAGGACACCAGCATTAATGTAGAAGTTAGAAGACAGAGAGCCATCTACCATCACCCTCAGTGAGCGGTTAGAGACAAAACTGGATAACCAATTACAAAAAATAGTTGGCAAACCATAAGATGGAAAGTGGTTTAAAAGACCTTTATGCCAAACACGATCAAATACCTTTGAGATGTCAAGAACAACTGCTTGTGTTTCACCAAACTTTTCCATTGAATTAGTCCATAAATGGGTAACATAAGCCAGAATATCAACATTGACGGAATCCATACTGGTGATCGTTGATCAGACGGAAGGTTTCTAGGTAGTTTAAGAGTTGGCGGTTAATTGATTTCTCCATTACTTTAGAAAGAGCAGAAGTAATTGCAATGGGACGATAATTGGATGGGAGGGAATTGTCGTCCTTTTTAGGAACTGGCTGGATATGAGCAAATTTCCAAGCAGAAGGAAAAACATTTGGAATAAGAAAGTGAAAAAAGGTAGCAAAGAATGGGAGTAAGTTTAGAAACACGGGTTTTGAGAACAAATGGAGAAATACCATCAGGACCTGGAGCTTTCTGAGCATCAAGATTTGTCAAAATCCTTCTGGCATCTTTTTGATGAAAGACCACAGGAGACATTGAATGATGGAGCGTGTTGGGAATGGTGGGAGATGTTTTACCAACATCATTAATACATCAGTTAGAAGAAAAATGGGATGCTAGCAGTTCAGCTTTATCCTTGGCTGAAGTGACAACAGAACCATCTGGTTTTGACAGAGGTGGGAGCAGAACTGGGCAAAAGTTGCAGGCAATAGCTTTGGCAAGAGACCAGAATGCTCAGCTACCATTAGGGTAGCTGAGCATTCTGGTCAGAAGCAAGAAGCAAGTTGTCTACTCATAGCCTGTTCAAAAGTTCTTTACTTATGTAAACTCTAGAAGGAAGGGGGATGAATGAGATTGGTCCACTTGATATTAATGGGTCAACTGCTGATGATCCTGAGCTTCCTTGGACTCAGGGGGAGGTACCCATAGACTGGAAATGTGCAAATGTGACCCCAATTCACGAAGGAGGATCAAAGGCTGACACAAGTAATTATAGACCTGTGAGCTTAACTTCTGTTCCAGGAAAATTAATGGAGGCACTGGTTAAAGAAGCACTGCAGGATCATTTAGACAAGACTTCAGTTATAGCTCAGACACAGCATGGTTTTGTTAAGGGGAAGTCTTGCCTGACCAACTTGATTGGATACTATGATGCAGTCACAAAAGAACTGGATGCAGGGAATAACTTTGATATTATATACTTGGATCTTAGAAAGGCTTTTGATACTGTTGCACATGGAAGACTGCTACACAAATTGGAGCAGTGTGACATTGGAGGCAAATTGCTGCTATGGATAAAGGGGTGGTTGAGGGGGAGAAGACAGAGAGTGGTAATCAATGGACACTGCTCATCGTGGACTAATGTTATTAGTGGAGTCCCTCAGGGCTCAGTGTTGGGTCCATTATTGTTTTCTATATTTATAAATGATATTGATGATGGTATATCAAGCTTAATGTCCAAGTTTGCAGACGATACATAGGTTGGCAGGGTTGTCAAGGACACTACTGACACTATGCTGCTGCAACAGTATCTGGAAAGGTTGAGCAGATGGGCTGAGAGGTGGCAAATGAAGTTTAACATTGACAAACGTAAAGTACTACCCATGGGAAACAGCAACCCCAGAGCAACGTATCAACTCTGTGGTACTACACTGACAGTGGTAGAGAATGAAAGGGACTTGGGGGTGGTTGTGCAAGCAGATATGAAGTTCTCTGAGCAGTGCAGACGGGCTGCAAGAGTAGCTCATGTAGTATTGTCAATGATATACAGGAATTTTTCCAGCAGGGATAAGGAGGTGATTATTCCATTGTATAAGGCAATGGTCAGGCCACACCTAGAGTACTGTATACAGGTCTGGAGGCCTCATTTCAAGAAGGATGTAGAGCTGCTGGAACGAGTACAGAGAAGGGCAACAAGATTAGTGAATGGAACAAAGGGGTGCTCTTACGAAGAAAGGCTTAAGTTTTGCAAATTACAGTGTCTGGAGACTAGGCACCAGCGAGGTGATCTGATAGAGGTGTATAAAGCCTTGAATGGTTTAAACATGCTCAATGCTGATGGGATTCTTCCTCTAGCTCAGAAAAATCACCTGAGAGGGCATAAATTCAAATTGAGGAAAGACAGATGTAGGATAGACGTGCGGAAATTTGCCTTTAGCCAGCAAGTGGTTGGTTGGTGGAACAGACTTCCATCCCTTGTCGTGGAAGTTGATAGCCTAAATAAGTTTAAGGCTCAGCTGGACAGGTATTTTGAACGAACCGAGGGGTGAAGTGGAAGTGGGTTTTTTTTTTTTTTTTTTTTTTGGCTGATGCTGCATAAGCTTGCTTTCTTGCATCAAATGCGTCTACTAATGCTAATGCTAAAATCTAGTTTGGACTGATTAATAACTGCTTTACAATTGTTGCGAGCACTGGTGTAGGCTAGGCAGAAAATATTCTTCTCTTCAACAGCCTTAGCATATTTATTGGGAAACCAAGGTTTAGATAAAGTGCAAGATTTTAAGGTGTTATGTGGAATAAATGAATTTCACTGACACAATCTGAGCAAACGTTGACATCAGAAGTTTTGAAACTGTAACCGACGAAGGAAAAGAAGAAAAGAAATCTCACATATCATCCCATTTTGCATTCTTTTAATGCCAAACAACACGAGGTTCGGAATAGCTATGAGATAAAGGCTCCATTGGAGAAGAGAAATCACCAAGTTGTGATCTGGAGTGCCTAAAAGACCACTCACTTCAATTCTGTACTTAGAAGGGTTGTTTATGAGAAAAAGATCAAGCGTGTTGGCTATTGGTCAATAAACAATCTTAGCGGTCATTAGTAATTGCAAAAGCCTCAGCATCTCAACCAGCTGTGTCTGTGTGACTAGATAACGGAAGCCAGCTGGAGTTGTGAACATTAAAATCACCAAGGAAAATTACCTCACTGTTAGGAAAGTTGGACTGGAGAAAGTCAAGTTGCAAAAAGAGGAAGTCAGAGTTACAATTGATTAGTGGAACTGGGAGAACAGTAGAGACAACAAATGAATTTGACAGAATGAGGTAGAGACATTTTAAGCCAGAAAAGATTGAAAAAGTAGATTTAAAATTACCAAGTCTCTGACAGGGAATATCAGAAGAGACATATGCACAAGTAGCACCTTTGAGGCGAAAGGAATCGTACAGCGAATAATTAGGCAACTGAGATGAGCAATGGTTGAATCAACTGATAACTGAGATTCTATAAGAAAAAGTACATGTGGTTTGGCAGACTGTAATTGGAAATGGACATCACTGAGATCCAAACTGAAACCACATATATTTGTGAAATGAACTAGGAAGTGTTTGGGAGGCTTAGATATTTTTTCAGATAAGCTTGCCCTGCTTAGTTAGATAATTTGTGGTGTATTCAATAGTAAGAAAAATGGGGTTGGGGGGACATGCTGTATGAAGTAATGAAATTTTTGGATATGGCGTACACACGATAAGAATATACCCAGATACGTGATATAATGTGGCCTCCACAATGCCCACCCCCTCCCCCGACATGCATACTCAGACTCCCTCCAGTCACTATATGGCAGAGGAGAAGCAGCAAGATTATAATATGTTCGGTCTGGTGTACTAAGTAGCGGCCACCCTGCGAACACTGTTTTAGAGCTGTACCCTTGAAATGTAAGGAAGTTTGGATCTCGTCATGGTTGTTCATCATAACCTCAAAAGTCATCAGTCATACTGCATGATGGAAGAGATGGGGTTGACTAGAACTTAGCTCTGATGATTAAACATGGGTTCAACCACTTCAACCCTCCAATAAGCAAAGTTGTGGATTGCACCGGTTGATGAGAGTCATCTACCTCTTAGTATTGTCTGATAGAGCTTTCCTCCATGTGGTGTGGGCACCACACCTCAACCCCTGCTTATATTGGTTCACACCTGGGTGGTCACCCACAGTGTACTTGCACATGGGGGTTATACCCAGGATTATTATCAGTCCCACCGTTCCTAAGGTTCAAGCAGAGGATTTGGACGTAGATTTCGGTGAAGACCATCTGGACTTCACCGAAATTGGGTCCACTTGACTTTAGTGTCACCCCAAATATCAGTTCCATCAGCATTTTAGACTCCCAATTTGGAAGCACAGCTTGTCTGGCATTTATGAGAGAATGTCTGCGACAGCCTCAAGGACCATTGTGTAAATGTAAGTATGACAGGTTGGGCTGGATGCATGTAGCGTGTGCATTGTTCTAATAAGGCCCCCAAATTAGCATATAGTGGGTTGGGGGCAACCTAACAGGAAACCCACCCCCACCCTGCCCTGCTGACACCATTTTTCTTATGACTTATGACGGATTCTGACACCAGCTTAAATTGGCCTGTTGTGAGATTACTAACAGAGAAGCACGGTATGTCCAGTGTGACATCCTTCCCCTACATAAGGTGCGTTGGCTCTATGACTTTACTCCCCTACAATCCCTCTGACTTCCCCACCTCACATGCAGAGCCGTCGTGAGATATTTTTGCACCTTAGGGAAATCAAGCATTCGCCTAGGGCATATGCTTGATTTTCCCATAAAATTTTATAATCCATAAAATTAAATAATCCACAAAAATTACCTGTAAAATTAAATAATCCACAAAAATTACCTGTAAAATTAAATTATCTGCACGACTGCGAAGCACCCTTATCCAAATGGTACTCTAGGCATTTGACTGGATGCCTACCACACCACAACAGCACTGCTCACATGCCAACCTTTTCACAGGCTGCTATATGGAAAGCAAGGTGTATCAGAGAGCCTTTCCTAACCACACAGTATCATAGTGCCTTTCCTAGCTCTGTAGACTTAAAAATTTTGAATGTCTTATAATGGAAGCAAAATCCTCCCATTATAAGACATTCTGAATTGCTGGCCCCCCTCTATTTCTCTGTATAGCTGTTATCCTCATCACAGTCATTTGGCCTATAACATATTCTACTCTCATTTTTGTTTCCCCAACTGCTTATTTAACCAAAAGAATGACCACACCTCCCCTCCTGTTTTGTCTGTCCTTTTTGTACACTTTGAACTCACCACATTCAAATCATCATCATCCCTTATGTCTGAGTGGCACCTTGTATCCTATATCATTGTAATGTACCTTATATCAAATGTCTATATTTCATGACTTAACCAGTGCACCAAATTAAAATTAAAAACAAATTACACTTTGTTTACTATATGCCTATCATTAGTGTATAAACAAGTATATGTTTGCCATTTTTGATCTTAGTATTGTTATTATTATAATTAGCCATATGTGCAAGGAAGCCCCAGGCTTTTGCTGCACCAGCCAAAAAACATTTCTGAGTTACCCTAAGAGAGAGAGAGAGAGTGAGAAAGTAGAAGAGAACCACCAAGAAAGAGAAGAATGATGATATCCAACTCAGGACCCTGGGTATACCAAGCCCATACTCACCAGATGTGAGCCCCTGGGGTTGTAATACTGACATGCAACAATGCAAATGCACCCATGTAATTTTTTGTCCCATGAGCATCCCCCAGCATTTTGCATTCCACACTGTTGGATACTCCAATAGCTGTGGTCTTCTGTTGAGACATTCAGTAGATGCAATGCATTGCTGGGGCAAGAATCATTTTCACTTCTGCATGCTGCTTCTGGTAATCTGTTGATCTCTGTATCCACCTCTCCCCGTGCTAGTATTTTTTTGGTCCACCTAACACTGCCTTGATAGCATCAGCAGATATTCTTGATCCCCTTCTGTTTAAGTGTATCCCGTTCTTTTTAAAACAGTGTCTGCAGGGCAGAATTTATTGACAAGGCTCTCATCGTGTACTCCTCTCTATTGTGTGTGTGGGGGGGGGGGGAATTTCTGAAACTTTCAAATATAATCCTAGCTCATGACTTTTTCTCGTCATTGATCTGTACCTCTTAAGTAAATCCTCAGATTTATTCTTGAATCATTAGTACCATCATTAACTTTTGCCCCTGGCAGATATACCCTTGTCCTATTCCACCTATCCTTTTTACACAATGTTTCCAATTTGTCTGATAATTAATCACCAATAATTTCTACTTCCTCTTGCATCAGACATCTCTGTTAATGAAGTATTGTTGATTCCTGAGTGTGGAATCTAGCATTTGAGTTGGGCAGCTGAGTGTTTGATGGGTCCTTCAAGGGCATTAACCCTGTTCCCCAAGTGGTGGGGCTATAGTGGGCTTGCCCATGTTATTTTTTATTTATTTATTTATTTTTTTGTGCTACCTGCACAGGCTCTGTCTCAGTACAAACATAATAAAGAACATTATATTGTTCTCAAGGGACACAAAAATGTTTTGCTAAGGATCAGTTTCAATCAGTCTTTTCCTTCTGTTTTGAAAATTTGCGAGCCCATTGTGTTGAGACGATAATTTATTTTACAAATGCAATTATTGAGTATCCAGAGCCGAAACTATGGTGGGGCAAGCAGGGCCCCATCCCCCAGCATTTTAATGGTGCAATCGACCAGTTATGTATTTTAAAATTTCTCTATTTTTGATTTAATTACAGTCAGTCCTCTGTTGAACTTCTTTATAGCGAATTTTTTTGAACTCCCCCTTACATTTAAAATAGTTTCTGTTGAATAAAGAAAATTGCCATATAACGGGTAGATCACGAGAGACAACTTTGTACACATTGTTCTCACCTCTGGCCTTTAGGTAATTAGAAAGCGTGATTTAAGGGTGAAAGGAATTACCGTTTCACAATGTTAGTGGTGTCTGTAAAATCTGTAAAAACCATATCCAGTCAGAGGATTAAGAAGATTCCTGACACGGATAATAGCCTCTGGTCAACCTGGTTGTGGTTCCCCTTTACTCCGACAAACGGGCATACGTTTTTCAGAGAAGTGAGTGATCCATGCCTTCCAGTAAATTTCTCTGTCTGTGTTTACCTGGTCACAGCAGCTGATTTTCTGTGTGATTCTGACATTTTGCACATTATTCAAAGAAGTAGTGACAGTAGCAACGTAGTGGGGTTGAGGCAACTAAGATATTACATAAACTTTACAAAGATGAAATGTTGGTAGATTTTGAAACTTTGTCGAGGCTTTCACTGTGCAGAAAATGTTCTAAAATATAATGGCATACAGGCCATTATATTTTAGAACAGGGGCTTAGAGGGGAACAGGTATCCTGTGTGTTATCAGACACTCAGCCTAAAACACTGATGGATCCAATATCTCTCTATTACAGGAAGATTTAGGAGAAGTCCGGTTGGCCTGCCTCCCTAAAATCCACTCATGCACACCTTCTCGATGGTAAGCCCTGTTACGTCACTTAGGTGGCAACGAACGTGTAGAGTGGTTCTCTTCAAGACGCCTGGTCAGCGTGAAGAGGAAAAGACCAAACCCTCCAGCAATGAGAGCACAACAATACAAATGGCCCTCAGTCCCCAGCAGCTTTCACTCTCCCTCTTACGGCAGCGAGAGGATCGGAGTGGAAGAAGAGGGTGCTAAGAATCTCTGGGTACGACCAGGCTGCCATACACGGAAATTGAACTTGGCCTGTTATAACGTACGATCACTCATCGGTGAAGACAGGATATTAGAGCTGGAAAAGGAATTAGAAAATGTGAATTGGAATATCATTGGTTTGGCTGAAACAAGAAGAAGAAATGAATTACTTATAAGTTTATCAAGTGGAAATCTGCCGTACACCAATGGAAACAGTGAAAGGAGTGAAGGTGGAGTTGGGATTCTGGTCCACAAAGATTTTAAAAACAACATTTTGGAATTCAAAAGTACATCACCAAGGGTGTCAAGACTAATACTCAAGATTTCTAAGAGGTACAAGCTAAAGATTATAATGATTTATGCACCAACATCGAGCCATGATGATGAAGATGTTGAAGAAATGTACACTGAAATTGAGAGTCTTCTAGATGAGCAGAAAACCCACTACACTATTATTATGGGGGACTTCAATGCTAAGGTTGGAAAAAGGCAAAACAGCGCAGAAAGAGGAACTATAGGAAATTTTGGAATTGGTGAAAGAAATAAAAGAGGTGAAAGACTTGTGGAATTTGCAGAATCTCAAGGAATGTCAGTAATGAACACTTTTTTCAAGAAAAGGGTGAACAGAAAGTGGACATGGAAGAGTCCAAATGGATTAACAACTAATGAAATTGACTTCATCCTCACTAACAGAAGATATATTGTGAATGATGTTACCGTCCTGAATAAGGTAAATGTTGGAAGTGATCACAGAATGGTAAGATGTACACTTGATATAGATGTGGGAAAGGAAAGGAAAAAACTGACTCGAGTAAATAATACAAAGGTCTTTGAAATAACAGAGGAGGAGAAAAAGCAGTATGTACTGGAACTTAAGAACAAGTTTGAGCTTCTGCAGACTGCTCAGGACCAAGATATCGACGAGGAATATTACAACTTTCTGAAAGTGATAAAGCCCAAGAAACCTTTAGGGAAACAGAAATCCAAAGAAGAAAAAATTAGTCAAGAAACACTTGTCATGATGAACCAAAGACGACAAATGAAGAGCAAGAAAAACACTGACAGGGAGAAAATTGAGTATACTGAGTTATGCAAAGCCATTAGAAAGAGACTCAGAGAGGACATAAGAAGATTTAACACAAGAAAAGTAGAACAAGCATTAAGGGAAAACAAAGGATTTAAATCAGCAGCCATGAGCAGTAATACAGAAAGACAAATGATACTGAAACTGAAGAATAGTAATGGTGTACTTATAAACAGCAGAGAAGGCATAATTCAAATAGCAGAAGACTACTGTAGAGAATTATACAAGGAGCGAGGGAATGATACCAGCAGTGGGGAAGATGAATTGCAAAGTAGCAACACATAGGACATACCCGATATTCTTCCCGATGAGGTAGAACATGCATTGAAGAAAATGATGAATCGGAAAGCCCCAGGGGAAGATGAAGTTACTGTAGAGTTGTTAAGATTGGGAGGAAGAGACATAACACAAAAACTGGCAAGGCTCTTCACAAAGTGCATTAGAAAAGGTGTGATGCCTAAGCAGTGGAATAATGCAATCATAGTTTTGCTGCATAAGAAAGGAGATAAATCAGAAATTGGAAATTATAGACCAATTAGCTTGTTATCCCATATCTACAAGTTGTTCACAAGGGTCATTACTAACAGATTAGAAAGAATACTTGATGAGAATCAACCGAAAGAGCAAGCTGGCTTTAGGACAGGATTCTCAACTATGGATCACCTTCACGTAATATCACAGCTAATGGAGAAAGCAAATGAATATAAAACACCATTATGCCTGGCATTTGTGGATTATGAAAAGGCATTTGACTCCATACAGCACAAGGCAATGTTTCGGGCACTGGAAAGACAAGGCATAGATACTCCATATATTATGATTTTGAAGAAAATATATGAGAGTGCTACATCCTTTATTAGACTAGACAAAGACAGTAGCAAATTTAAAATCGAGAAAGGAGTTCGACAAGGAGACACAATATCTCCCAAGCTGTTTACTGCTGCCCTTGAGGAAGCTTTCAGAAGATTAGACTGGTCGCAGAAAGGAGTCAATGTGAACGGAGAGTACCTAAACCATTTACGATTTGCAGATGACATTGTAGTCATAAGCCACGATCCCAAAGAATTAGAGGAAAATCTTAATCAGTTATGCACAGTTAGTAAGGATTTTGGACTAAAGATGAATATGGCTAAAACAAAAGTAATGATGAACAAGTATTCCACAGAAAGGGACATAATGATTGAAGGAGCAGTAATTGAGAAGGTGGAGTCATATACTTATCTGGGGCAAGTTATTAGCTGTAATAATGATAAATGGCTAGAAGTGAAGAGAAGAATAAATTTTGGATGGATAGCATTCAGGAAATATAGTCACATACTGAAGAGCAATATCCCAGTTTGTCTGAAACGTAAAATAATGAACCAATGTATACTCCCCACCATGACTTATGGAAGTGAAACTTGGGCACTCACCAAAAGAATGGAAGAGAAGCTAAGAACTACACAGCGAAGAATGGAACGAATTATATTGGGAATCAGACTGTTAGATAAGAAGAGAAACACATGGATTAGGCAGCAAACTCAAGTAAAGGACATTCTTATCAAAACTAAAGAACTAAAATGGTCTTGGGCAGGATACATAGCTCGAAGACATGATGGCAGATGGACTAAGAAAATAACAGAATGGTACCCAAGAGGAGCTAGAAGAAAACCTGGAAGACAAAGGCGGAGATGGATAGATGAAATTCATGAGTTTTTGAGTAGTAAATGGATGGCCAGTGCTCAAAACAGAAGGAACTGGAAAGTTGCTGGAGAGGCCTTCATCCTGCAGTGGATTGAAAATGGCTGATGATGATGATGATGATGAGGCCATTATATTTTAGAATATTTTAGAATAATTAAAAAAAAAAAAAAAAAAAACTGTATGCATTATTTCACCAATCTCCAAAAAACTAGTGCGAAATTAGGATGATTGCTAAAGAACTGATGTGGAAACTATAAAGATCGGTCATTCCTCCAACCCGCTATTTCCGTCTGCCAATAGCGGGTTAGAGGAGTTACCTGCTTTGTGCAAACATTTTGAATCATAAGTTAAATATTCGGGATTATTAAACTGACTTTTAATCTAGAATTTCTTAACAATTTAGCACTAATGATCAACATCCTGCAGGAGCTCTCTTTTACCTTTACAGAATCACTATGGTAAAAGCAGATAAATTAATTATTCGAACTATCAATGCTATTTCTAATTTGAAAAATTCTGAAGGAAATTATGAAACTAAAATTGAGAGCATATTTAAGTGGAAAGAATTTGAAGGAGTCAAAATCGAAAGTAAGAACACATTTAAAAAATTACTTCATGACAAGTTATTAAATGCATTGTTTTATCCTTACAGTTATTAATGCAACAGAGAGTGATTTTAAATTAAATAAAGAAAATAATAATATCATTGAAAGAAATTTTAAATATATGCTACTGGAAATCGTGGAATATGAAAGAACTTTCATCTCGGTGGCAAGACGGTGAAAACCAAATAAGAAATTAAAGTTTTCTGAAAATATATGAAATAAATATTAATGATTTTAGAGATTTGTCAAAGACAGTTTATCTTTAAAATCGAGTGAAATTCCCTTTTTAATTAAGAATGCCAGAAATATCATTGAAACCATTGTGATTAGCAGTGCTGAAGCTGAAGAGGTTATCAATCACTTTAATGAATAATATTGTATAAATGAATGAATAATGTTGATGGAAAACCATTGCTTCAATTTGATCCAGATCTTTACATCAAATCCTTCCTCTGTAATCATCGCTCAGCTATTGAGTAAAGCAGAAGATCGACAACAAATATTAATAAAGTAAATTGCATATGGCAATTTTTAGAATAAATTTTTCTTGAATATTTGTGTAATGATTTTTTTTTTTCATGTAATCTGTGATTTTTGTACCTTTTCTAGAATATTTTGTGATATGGGAAATATTTCATCTTATTTTTTATCCACAATATTAAAATTTTATCATAAAAAAATGTATCCATTATATTTCCCTAGTTGTAAAATAAAGTATAAAAAAGTAGTTTGTCTGCCGAACATGCACAGTAGATGGTTTTCTGTGAAACATTCTTCGCGTTTCTTTTAGATATTTTGATTTGTATATATTGATTACGAAATAAAAAAGTATTGTAAATATTTTATTGATCATTCACAAATTTCCACAATTTATGGAAGACAAGATACAATGGATTTATGATAACTATAGTAAGAGATGTATACTTGCGATTGCAACGTATCTAAATGTCTCTGAAAACAGCGTCAATTGAGGTACCCAATCTTTTAGTTGAAACGACATACACAGCTGTTATGCAAACAGCTGCATATGCGAAAATGTGAGACGAAAAAAGAAATTGTTGACAAATCTTTGTATTGTTGCAGTCATATAAAAATATGACTGCAACAATAAATTATGATGTGATTACAAAGGAACTGGATGCAAAAAATAATTTTGATATCATATATTTGGATTTCAGGAAAGCTTTTGACACTGTTGCGCAAGGAAGACTATTGTATAAATTAGAGCAGAATGGTATTAAGGGTAAGTTGCTACAATGGATAAAAGGATGGTTGAGTGGGAGAAGACAGAGGGTGGTAATTAATGGGTGCTGCTCTTTGTGGACTAATGTTATTAGTGAAGTCCCACAGGGTTCGGTGTTGGGTCCTCTGTTGTTTTGTATATTTATCAGTGATATTGATGAAGGTATATCAGGCTTAGTGTTGAAGTTTGCAGATGATACAAAGATTGGCAGGGTTGTTAAAGACAGTAATTGCAGTATGCTACTGCAACAGGATCTAGATAATTTGGGCAGATGGGCTAAGAAGTGGCAACTGAAGTTTAACCTTGACAAATGCAAAGTACTGCATATGGGTAGAAGTAACCCCAGAGAAACATACCAACTGTGTACTACTACACTTAAGGTGGTAGAAAATGAAAAAGACCTGGGAGTAATTGTGCAGTCAGATATGAAGTTTTCTGAGCAATGCAGACAGGCTGCCAGGGCAGGTCATGAGGTTTTGTCAATGATATATAGGAATTTTGCTAGCAGGGAAAAGGAGGTGATTGTTCCTCTGTATAAGGCAACGGTCAGGCCACGCCTTGAGTATTGCATACAGGTCTGGAGGCCTCATTTTAGGAAGGATGTAGATTTGCTTGAGCGTGTACAGAGAAGGGCAACAAGATTGGTGAGGGGAATGAAGAGATCCTCTTACCAAGAGAGGCTTAAGTTTTGCAAATTGCAGTGGCTGGAGACTAGGCCCCTGTGCGGTGATCTGATTGAGGTGTATAAGGCCTTGAATGGGTTGAGCATGCTGAATTCTGATGGGATCCTTCCACTTGTTCAGATTACGAACCTAAGGGGGCATTAATTCAAATTAAGAAAAGACATGTAGAATAGATGTGCAGAAACTTGCCTTTAGCCAGCGGGTGGTTAATTGCTGGAACAAACTTCCATCTGTCGTTGTGGAAGTTGATAGGTTAAATAAATTTAAGGAGGAACTGGACAGGCATTTGGAGGGAATGGTGTGATTTTTTTTTTTTTTTTTTTGGCTGATGCTGCATAAGCTCATTCACTTGCTTTCTTGCATCACATGCCACTACTACTACTACTAATACTTGCAATCATACTTACTGCAGTAGTAACTGCAGGAAGTATGATTGTGATGTCATACTGTTAAAAAAATTCTAAAATGTTAGAACTCGAGATATCGTAGTGGTCACGAAAAATGCTTCACTCATTCTAATCATACTACTAGTGAGTGCTCCGCACAGACTAGTGGTGTGAGCATGGGAAGTGCCTCTGTCAGACTCCACTGATGATGTCACTTCATGACCGATCAGATTTACTCGGTAGGTCTCCCCCCCCAAAAAGGATGTTTCACATCAAAAAGTTGGCAAAAGTGCGAGCCCATTGTTAAAATATTCACAGCTCACCACTGTATAAGCCTATCAGAATTCGTACTTAATCCCCTCACTCTCTTTACAAGGAACATGCACTATTTTTTGTAAATGGGCAACAAGTAATACACAATATGAATGTTCTTGCATCATTCTGCCAATTTTAGTACCATTAATTATTTACAAGTTTTGCAGAAATAAAAACAATCTAAAAATTGTTTTGGATTTTTATTAAGGGAGAAAAAAATAAAATGTTTTGTTCCTTGATAAATATTGTAAAATTAATAAAATTATTACTTATTATATATATATATATATATATATTTTTTTTTTTTTTTTTCTTATTTTTCTTTTCCATAAAGGTTGGCATTACCTTCAAAGCTTAAATTTGGAGAGGATGATTACTTGTCGTTTAAATCCTCTTAAAGCCTGTCTCTCAACTGTGGTGAATATTTTTGCAAGTATAGCTAGAAATTATCAGCTTGCCTACTGCTATACTATAATTGAAAAAAATAACAGAAGTTTACAAAATGCTGTCATCCATTCATCAAGCGGAATGAAACCTTCGGTTAGAAGTGCTGCTCTGGAAACGTTTTTTCCTTTTGATCCTTATATTTTACTAAAGTAGGTATAGCTTTCATTTTTAAAATATTTTTAACGTTGGAGAATTTTCAAAAGCATTTTATTAGAAAAGTTTCACTGCTTAGAGAAAAGAGTTAATGTCCTAGAATGAATAAAATTTGGGGGGGTTACTTATTAGGCACTCATTCTAATTCAGTGCTGAAGCCTTCTCTGTGCATCTGGCAGGCAGAGGACACCAGGGGCAAAAAGTGGGCATCCCACAAGTTGTAATTCTGATTGATTCATTTATTATTAGAACCTGGAATATAGCCTCCCCCAGCAGACCAGGATCTGTTTGCTGAGGTGGCGCTAAGGTCAATAATAATAATAATATTATTATTATTATTATTAGCAATATGGTACAAGGAAGCCTGAGGCTTATGCTGCACCAGCAAAAAAAAAAAAAAAAAAAAAAATTCCCGAGTTTCCCCGTGTGTGTGTGTGTGTGTGTGTGTGTGTGTGTGTGTGTGTGTGTGTGTGTGTGTGTGTGTGTGTGTGTGTGTGTGTGTGTGAGAGAGAGAGAGAGAGAGAGAGAGAGGGCATCACCAAAAAAGAGAAGAATGATGATATCCAGCTCAGGACCCTGGGTTTGCCAAGCCCATAGTCACCAGATGTGAGCCCCCGGGGTTCATAGAACAAGCTAGGGTTTTAATTGTGATAAATAAGTAGCTCGAATAGCGAAGGTTTTAATCACTTGTTGGGCATAAATCATTTTTGTGTTTAACTAAGGAATTTTTACTTTTAACAAGGATATAACTAATTTAACATTGCGATTGTTGCACTATAGCATAATGTATATCTCAAATTTGATGGTATGGGGCGTAATGTAAAACTAGATAGCGTAATATGTAGCACTGCATTTAGCAATCTATTAGCTTAGTGTAGTATTGTTAATCGATTAAATTACATTTAAATGGAAATCATGCCCTAGACTAGAGCAGCAAAGCAATGGGCACAAAATGGCTGGAGTGCTATGGCTGTGGGAAGAACTGAAGGGGGTGAATCTCCAATGAATCATAGCCTTAAAAAAATGACCATCTTGTGAAATAGTAGTAGTAGTAGTAGTAGTAGTGGCATGTGATGCAAGAAAGCAAGTGTATGAGCTTATGCAGCATCAGCAAAAAAAAATCACACCATTCCCTCCAAATGCCTGTCCAGTTCCTCCTTAAATTTATTCAACCTATCAACTTCCACAACAACAGATGGAAGTTTGTTCCAGCAATTAACCACCCGCTGGCTAAAGGCAAATTTCCACACATCTATTCTACGTCTGTCTTTTCTTAATTTGAATTTATGCCTCCTTAGGTTCATAATCGGAACAAGTGGAAGGATCCCATCATAATTCAGCGTGCTCAACCCATTCAAGACCTTATATACCTCAATCAGAACTTTAGCCTCTCTTGGTAAGAGGATCCCTTCATTCCCCTCACCAATCTTATTGCCCTTCTCTGTACACGCTCAAGCAAATCGACATCCTTCCTAAAATGAGGCCTCCAGACCTGTACGCAGTACTCATGGCATGGCCTGACCATTGCCTTATACAGAGGGACAATCACAATGTTTGCAGACCTTTCTGGAACAGAACATGATCCAACCCAGGGGATGGAGGATGGAGCATCTACCCATCAACTCAGCATTCTGTTAGATATTTATGAGAGTTTCAAGAGCGGGTTAAATGCCCTTGAAGTAATTAAGATGGGGTGGGCCCATAAAGCTCTCAGCTTCCCAACTTAGCGCTAGAGCTCACTCTTGTGCATCAGACAACATAGTAGCAATCTTCAAAGCAGAATGCATTGGTCCCACAGCAGCTAGTTATTGTCAGGGAAATGGGAAATATGTTGTGCAAGAAGGATAGGTGGAATAGGACCAGGTTATGTCTGCCAGGGGCAAAAGTAGATATCGTCTTTTAAGGGCACAAAAGGTGATATTGTTGTTGGCATCAATGATATTAAGAGTAAGAGATCTGAGGACTTACTTAACAAATACAGGGCAATGTTGGGAAAAAGTCACGAGATAGGATTGAATTTGAAACTGTCTGCAATTCTGCCTAGACACGATAGGAAGAAATGTGGTTTTTTTTGTGGATTTTTTTAATGAAAACCCCAAACACAACAGGTATTAGAACCTATAGCACATTTTTTTTTTTTTTTTTTTTTTTTTTTAAATGAAAACCCCAAACACGACAGGTATTAGAACCTATAGCACTTTTTTTTTTTTTTTCATGAAAACTCCAAACACGAAAGGTATCAAAACCTATAGTACTTAGTACCGTGCATGGGTTGAAGGAGAAGTATGGGGGGAGGGGGATGCCGGAAACTTTGCTCTAGAGACTAAACATGGGTTTCACCACTTCAAGCCTCCAGTAAGCAAAGTGGTGGTATTTCACTGGTTGATGAGAAAGTCATCTACAACCTACAAATAATACCATGCATGGAATGAAGGTTGAGAAGATGACAGAAGATATTTGTTGACATTAGACTTGAACTTCTGTAGATTGTAATTTTCAGGAAATACATAAGAAGGAACATTGTTCCAGAAAATGAAAGTTTAATGAATAAGTGAGAAAGAAGAAAAGTTGGTTCTGTTTGAAATTGGACAGTAAAAGGATGTTGACTGGTTGTGACACATGTTCGGACCGGATTGAAAGAGAGAGAGCAGGAATTATACAAGCCAATTCAGAATAACAGTGCCCATGGAAGAATCTATAGAAAAGGCATGCAGCAGAAACAGAACATCTATGAGAAACAGAGCAGAGAGAGATGCTGTTAGAGATGAGTCATTAATTAACCTAACTGCCCTCTTTTGAACGGAATCTAGAAGCCTGAGAGAGGTTTTGGGGGAACTGCCACAGATGTGGGAACAAATATTCCATGGTAGGGCAGATTTGCAATTTGTACAGAATGAACAGCTGCTTGGAAGAAAAGTAACACCGAGAGCAAAAGAAAAAACCCAGTTTTTTCAGATACAGAGGAAGCAATATTTTAATGTGCTTATTCCAAGAGACATTAGAAGTCAGGGTAATACCCAATAGAGATATATGATCTTGCCTACAGATTGGAGTGTCATCAAAGATAAGCATAGGAGCCAAAGAATCCTTTTTGTTAGTTATGTTTGCTGGGGCAAAGATAACTAAATTATCTTTGCTCCACTATAGAACTACCTGGAGATTAGCATTTAAGGAATTAGTAGTGAATATTCAAGAATTTCAAGCTGTTTGAGCAGGACAAGGTTTCTTCAACGGTAAGGTGGAATGCAATGCGCTATCATCAGCAAAACTATGGATAGGCTTTCTGGTCGATGGAAGAAGGTCATTAATATACAAGAGGAAAATAAAGAGTGGGAAAAAGAACTGAACCTTGGAGAACAACAGCATTAATGGAGAAGTTAGAAGACAGAGAGCTATCTACCATCACCTGCAGTGAGCAGTCAGAGAGAAAATTGGATACTCAATTACAAAAAACAGTTGGCAAACCATAAGATAGAAACTTATTTAGAAGACCTTTATGTGAAACAAGAGCAACTGCTTGAATTTCACCTGGCTTTTCCATTGAAGTTGTCCACAGACTAACATAAGCCAGAATATCACTAGTGGATCAATACTGATGGAATCCATACTGGTGAATTGATCGGATGGAAGGTTTCTAGATAGTTGAAGATTTGTCGGTTAATTGATTTCTCCATTACTTTAGAAAGAGTAGAATATCACTAGTGGAAGAAGGATTTGTGACTTTTGAGTAGAAGGATTTGTGACTCTTTTTAGGAACTGGCTGGATATGAGCAAATTTCTAAGCAGAAGGAAAAACACCTTTGGAATAAGAAAGGAGTAAGTTCAGGAGCACTGGTTCTGAGAACAAGTGGAAAAATACCATCAGGATCTGCAGCTTTTTTAGTATCAAGATTCGTCAAAATCCTTCTGACATCCTTTTGATGGAAGATCACAGGAGGCTTTGAATGGCATGTACTAAGAATGGTGGGATGTGGTTTACCAAGGTCATTAATACACAAGTTGGAAATAAAATAGGATGCTAGCAGGTTAGCTTTATCCTCAGCTGAAGTGGCAATAGAACTATCTGGTTTTGACAGGTGGGAACAGAGATGGGCAAAAATTGTGACCAGCTTTGCCAAGACATCAGAATGCTCGGCTACCATTCGGACAACAAGCAAGTTTTCTATTCTTAACCTGTTTGAAATCTAGTTTAGACTGATTAATAACTGGTTTACAATTATTACGAGCTTTGGTGTAAGCAAAAAATGAACCTGGATATTGGATATGAGCCAATTCTGATTTGCGAAATTCTTTGTTTGAATAGCCTTAGCACATTTATTGGAAAACAAAGGTTTTACAATAAATGTGCTAAGGTTTAGATAAGTGATGAGATTTTAAGGTGGAGTGTGGAATAAAGGATTCCATCCCTTCAAGGATAATTTTACTGACACGATCTGAGTTAACGTTGACATCAGAATTTTTGAAACAGTAATCCAACCAAGAAAAAGAAAAGAAATCTCGAAGATCATCCCATTTTGCATTCTTGTAATGCCAAACAACATGAGGTTGGGAATGGCCATGAGAGATTGGCTCCATTGGAGAAGATACCATCACCAAGTACTGGTCTGAGGTGCCTATAGTCCCACTCACCTCGACTGTGTACTTAGAAGAGTTGTTTGTGAGAAAAAGATCAAGCGTGTTCAGGACTGTACTTACACTTCTGGGGTCCAAAGCACTAAGCTCCAGGCGCCTCCGTAGCCAGGTGGGAAGGAGCAGCAGTGCGTAGCACACGCTTCTTGATTAGACCGAGGTTCAAGCCCGTCACCACCAAATACGGAGGATGCGGATAGGTCAGGAAATGACCATCGCATATCCCGGAGCAATATGGCCTTAATTGCTAATGCTCCTAAAAATCAAATAACAACATAACAGCACTAAGCTCCTGCAGGGCCCCCTTTAAAGATACCAGAGGCCAAAAAGAAACTTGCATATATAAATATAATCAGAAACAAAACAATTATTTTTACCGATCTGTTTAAACAAACATTGGAATACTGCAAAATATAAAGAGCCATACTGAACTTGTTTTTGAATTTGATCTTCTTTTTCCCATTGCCTCTTTCGTTTAGATGCTCCAGAATCATATTTTCGCTGCATTATTAACTACTAAATTAAACAAAATTTCACAATTTTCGGATCTCAGCTTATATGGATTCTAAAATCCATAGATTTTATGGGTGGTTCAATTAAAATGGTTTCTGTAGAATGAATAAAATTTCCATATAATGAATTGGATATGCATTGTTCACATCTGTGGTCCTTTAGGCAATAGAGCTGCTGCTGTAGAATGCACTTATTAAGAACTAAAGGGACATTCCACAATTTAGTGGAGTCTTGATTGATTGATTTGGTAGTTGTTGGCGCATCGGCTTCTGTGGCCATATTGCACCTCCCAAGGTTTTTGCACTACTTTGATCCAAGCCCGAGGCGGGAATCGAACCCGCGACCTTTAGGTTGCCGGGCAGGTACTTTACCCACTCGGCTAGCCCGGTCGGCATTAGTGGAGTCTCTAACACACTTAGAACCAACTCCCACATACTGTACTGAGATGTCGTGCTACTCATCTGCTTTCCTGTGTTCATAGCCAGTGAAAAAAGCATATTCCCAACGTTGATAATATGTAATGGTCAACCTGTGTTCTTCTGTTACACCCTATTAGAGAATTAGGAGAGAGTGGTTTTCCTTTATTCTCGAAATTAATCTGTTCTTTCACAGAATGAGTCATCCACACTTTCAGTAATTTTCACCTGTCTCTGTTTACATGGTAGGTACAAGTGAGCCCTAGTTTACATCACGACATCAAAGAAAGAAATTGCTTTAAAAATTTGAGATTACAAAGTCCATGTGAGGCCCCCCCTCTATGGTGACGCCCAAGGCTAGCTCCTCGTACACCTGTTCATAAGTACCGCACAACCCTAACCACACAGCCAACATGCTCTGAGCATGTTGGCTGTGTGGTTAGGGTCAGCATCATCTAGACAAGACTTCAGTTATAGCTCAGACACAGCATGGTTTTGTTAAGGGGACGTCTTGCCTGACCAATTTGATTGGATACTATGATGCAGACACAAAAGAACTGGATGCAGGGAATAACTTTGATATTATATACTTGGATCTTAGAAAGGCTTTTGATATTGTTGCACATGGAAGACTGCTGCACAAATTGGAGCAGTGTGGCATTGGAGCAAATTGCTGGTATGAATAAAGGGGTGGTTGAGGGGGAAAAGACAGAGAATGGTAATCAATGGACACTGCTCATCGTGGACTAATGTTATTAGTGGAGTCCCTCAGGGTTCAGTGTTGGGTCCATTATTGTTTTCTGTATTTATAAATAATATTGATGATAGTATATCAAGCTTAATGTCCAAGTTTGCAGACGATACAAAGGTTGGCAGGGTTGTTAACGACACTACTGACGCTATGCTGCTGCAACAGGATCTGGAAAGATTGAGCAGATGGGCTAAGAGGTGGCAAATGAAGTTTAACATTGACAAATGTAAAGTACTACATATGGGAAACAGCAACCCCAGAGCAACGTATCAACTCTGTGGTACTATACTGACAGTGGTAGAGAATGAGAAGGACCTGGGCGTAATTGTGCAGGCAGATATGAAGTTCTCTGAGCAGTGCAGACAGGCTGCAAGAGTAGCTCATGGTGTCTTATCAATGATATACAGGAATTTTTCTAGCGGGGATAAGGAGGTGATTATTCCCTTGTATAAGGCAATGGTCAGGCCACACCTTGAGTACTGTATACAGGTCTGGGGGCCTCATTTCAAGAAGGATGTAGAGCTGCTGGAACAAGTACAGAGAAGGGCAACGAGATTAGTGAATGGAACAAAGGGTTGCTCTTACGAAGAAAGGCTTAAGTTTTGCAAATTACAGTGTCTGGAGACTAGGCACCGGCGAGGTGATCTGATAGAGGTGTATAAAGCCTTGAATGGTTTGAGCATGCTCAATGCTGATGGGATTTTGCCTCTTGCTCAGAATAATCACCTTGAGAGGGCTTAAATTCAAATTGAGGAAAGACAGATGTAGGATAGATGTGGTGATGGTTGCCTTTAACCAGTGGGCAGTTGGTTGGTGGAACAGACTTCCATCATTTGTTGTGGAAGTTGATAGCCTAAATAAATTTAAGGCTGAGCTGGACAGGTATTTGGAACGAACGGAGGGGTGGGGTTTTTTTTTTTTTTTTTTTTTCTTTGGGTGATGCTGCATAAGCTTGCTTTCTTGCATCATATGCCTCTACTAATGCTAATGTTGGCTGTGTGGTTAGGGTTGTCTGGTATTCTGGTAAGTAAATGAATAATCTGTGCGGGGTCATTAGTAATTGCAAAAGCCTCAGCCTCTTGACCAGCTGAGTCCGTGTGACTAGAAAACAGAAGCCAGCTGGAATTGTGTACATTCAAATCACGAAAGAAAATCATGTCACTTTTAGGAAAGTTGGACTGGAGAAAGTAGAGTTTCAAAAAGAGGAAATCAGAGTTCCAAGTGATTAGTGTAATTGGGAGAACAATAGAGGCAACAGATGAATTTGACAGAGTGTGGTAGAGAGAATTTAAGCCAGAGAAGATCGAAAAGAGGAGATTCCAAATTACTAACTCCCAGAGCCAGAATCAACAGGGTGCCAACCCCAGGCAGCATTTTAAGGGTGCATCCGATCAGTTATGTATTTTAAAATTGCTTCATTTTTGATTTAATTACAGTCGAACCTGTGTTTAACAAATTTCTTTATAGCGAATTTTTTAAATTCCTTTTGGTAATTAGATTTAGAAGTTTCTGTAGAATGAAGAAAATTTCCATATGACGAACAGCTTACAGGAGACTTAAATATGCGTGCTTTGTTTCCACCTCTTGCCTTTAGGCAATTTAAGCAATTAGAAAGTGCAATTTAAGGGTTAAAGGGATTACCGTTCCACAATGTAAGTGGAATGTAAGACGTATACAGCCAACTGTCCCACATACCAAGAAGTCAACTGCTTTCTATAGCCAGTCAAAATATTAAGACCTATTCCCAATACGGATAATAGCTTCTGGTCAACTTGTGTTCTTTGTTTAAAATAAAAATAAAAATTTTCTTAAAAGAAATACTGTATTATCTTTGTACTTATGATTCCAGAAATTTTGTGATAGTGAAAAAATTATAAATTCAGGATTTATAATCACTTAAGGAAAAAAAATATCAGGGAGGAACAGTGTTTTACAAATTTCTAAAATAACAAACTCTGAAGACTATTGAGATTATGCAGTCTCTATAGTCTTTCATTCTTGCACACTCATCACTGCCTTCCTCTTTATTTTCTTAGGTTGGCATGCTCGATACGCTCGACAATGCTGTGCACTTGACTTCTGCAGTGTTGAACACTCAGCTACTGCAGTGTGGCATTCAGTCCCTTTCACTAATCAGAAAATTGATGTGAAAACATCTAAAGCAGCACCTAATGTAATGAAAATGCGGATTGCAGCAATACAAATACTTGTATTGTTGCAATCATGATTGTGTCATTGTACTCTTCAACAAATGGGTAATTAGGCTATCGACTTGGATTTTGCTAGCCTCTTCCAAACATTGATTCGGTAAAGTAATTAGCGGGCGTGAGCAAAACATTTTACATTGTGCATACTAAATATTTCAGACTGAAGTGTGATGCTAATGTCACTAACGTTGATTCAGTAGAATAAGTAACGGCGTGAGCATAAACGTTACATCGTTCATAACTTCGGTTCTAGCTGTTCAATTTTAAAATGATTCTGATTTTTGTCAAAGTTGTTTTCACCAAAAACATCTTACGTGCATACAAGGGTACACACAGGATTTTTTTTTTTTTTACTTTTATGCTCCTCAATCTGTTTTGCAATTGACCATTTGCTGGCCCCTGAATCAAACAGTCATAATTTATTTTGCACATTATTATATCCCATAATTTCATTGTCTTTGTCCTGTACACAGGTTTCTTTTGAAAGAATATTTTTTGGCTGCAAAAGCCTTAATCATGTAAGGTCTTCCTTAGATTAAGATTTGGTAGCAGTTTTTTTTTTTTTTTTTTTTTTTTATGTAGAGAGAGAGAGAGAGAGAGAGCAAGAGAATTTTTGATTATAACAGTTATTGACAATATTACATAGTTCCAAGGAATTATCAAAATATTTGAAATGGTAACATTTTTAATTCTTATATTGTATAAGGTGTTATGCTAATATTTGTAGCATAAAATCTTATACAAATATGAGAATTAAAAAATTTTAAATGTTAACATTTCAAATTATTTTTAAATATTCATTTTATTTTGATGATTTTTTTTTCTCTCCCTCCTTATACTGTACGCTGCCTGCAACACAGATGATTTGGGTGGTGGCCTTATTTTTTATATATAATAGAATGCAAAAAAAAGCTTAAGAATTTAAACTTAACAAGATACCAAAGAGAAAATAACTGAACATACAAAAATTTGTCTTATGGCAGATAAAAATTAAATTTACAATATATTACAGAAATTAAATTTAAGTTTAAACTTAATAAAAATTAAACAAATTCCAAAAAATTATATTACTGCTTTACATCCAATCATGATAATCCATAAGAATAAAGATGATATTATATTATCATCTTTATTCTTATGGATTATCATTCTTATGGATTATCTTATGGATTTCTTATATTATCCATAAGAAAATTTATGATATTAATCCCTTCCAGAGCCACCATCGTATCGTGAAAATATCGTAATGCGAACCCAATAACCCATTGTTTTTTGGTAATTCATTCCAAGACCTCGGAAGTTGAAATTTTCACTATATAACTAAGCTATTTATCTCTCTAAAAGGTGATTTTTATAATGGAAATTGTACATATTGATTAAAGCACAACACAAAAAAACAGTGTGTACCCTGTATACCTGAAAGATGTTTTATTTTATGTGAAAACATCCTTGGTTTCGGCAAGGTTAAAGGGGTTTAGTATGAAAAGAATCTGAACACGTTTAACATTTTAAAGTATTTATTATTATTATTATTTTTTTTTATTTATTTATTATTTTTTTTTTTTGAGTTTCATGAATATGAGGTTGCAATACATGTTCAATAGGTAATTTACTTGCCTATTGAACATGTATTGCAAACATAAACATAAATATCATAAACATTCCTGGTTTGCAATAGCTAAAATATGATACATAGGCTTCAGACTGTAAAGAGTGTAAATGTCTTTGAAACACAGCATCAATTATAGTTCCATGATTAGTAGTCGATACAGATCTAGAAATATTTAACATTAGTCCAAATTTATTTTCTAAGAAATCAATCAAAGGTTTGGATTGAGTATCTGAAAAATTAACGTTGAAATCTCCACTAAGTATCATTGTTATTCAGCCGCATTTCTTGTGAGAAAATTGTTGTAGCAATGCAGCACCTTCAATCAGGTAAAGAAGTAAAACGAAATGGATGAATGCAATGGTGTGTTCAATCTTTTGGTTAGGTGAAATGTAAATGACTACTGACAATATCGCTTGACGCCGAAGAAGGCATTCAGCTGCACAAATGTCTCCAACAGGTCTAACACTCACGGATTTGCCAACAGTTTGTCGATAAATCACTTCCATGTGAGAAGTAACATGAGTACGATTTTTCTCTTATGATAAACTGCTACACCACCAGATTGTTGATCTTCTCGTTTGAATTGAATGACACAATCACCTGCTTGTGCTGTTACTCATATAAAGTATCTTGCATGGTAAATAGAGAATTACTCAACAACCTGGTCATTTCAGCTTTAAGTGCAAGAGTGGATGTAATATTTCTCAGTCCATGATAAAATTTCTTTCTCCATTTACAGCAATAATGTAAAGATCATTGATATTAGTAACTCAAGATAATGCAACAACATAAACTAGTTGTTTATGACATTTCACGTATTCATAAACTGTGGAATCAAAGTACCTCCCTGAGATTTTTTTTTTTTTTTTTTTTAATGGATGATAACAGTACAAGCAGGTATTAGTGGAAAATGATTTCATTTAGCCAAGATCATTCTGTTGTTATTCAACAAAACACTCATACTTCTTCTTGTGATCGTTATGGCTTCTAAATCGATTTCTCTAGCCATAGCAAACCAACAAGCCTTCGTTCTAGCAGGTCCCTCAAAGTCGATGCTGGTTGTTACAGTATACTCTGTCTAGCCAGTTGAAGAATCAATTGAAAATCCTCAGGTAATTCATTCGGACTCAAATCTTCTGGATCGAAATCTTCAGGAAGTTCTTGAATATAATTTCGTGATGTCGACGGTCCAGCTTCCTGATGGGAAGTCGATGTTAGAAGGTTGATGTTCATCAAAATCTTGAGAAGCAGATTTTATTAAACTGCATTTTTTTTTTTTTTTTTTTTTTTCATTCTCTCTGTTTTTGAACTCAGTTGACATGGGAAGCTTCTTCGGTGGCTTCATACCAAGATGTGCACAGGCTGTATTTATTATGAGCAAAAAGTGGCCCACAAGACATTAGGTGAGTGTTACTAATTTAAAGCCAATGCATTGTATATTCATACACTTGAGGCTTTAGCTGCTTAGCCACTGGTTGGTAAATATTTATTAATTATTCCTAAATTATTGCTGGAAACAGCTGATATAAGATTAATAGAATTGTATTTCATTTATACGAGTGTACACACACACCCTCGTGCACAAACATAAAAGCAGTCTACAATTTACAATAATTTTAGAGATGTCAGACTGCTTACTGTTTGTTATCAGTTAACTTTGATTTTTGTCATTATTATGATTCAAATAAATGGTGTGCTGAGCTGTATGCCTGCATTCTGTAAGTCCTGTTTTTTCAAGCATCTCTGTCTCTCTCTCTCTCTCCCCAGGGCGCAGTATAACCTTAGTTGTTTTTGCGCCAATAAAACCAAAATCAAATCAAATCAACTCTCTCTCCAGTTCCAAGTTCAAAACATATGAATTAAAATGATCTGAGTTTAAATCCTTTTTATGAAAGGAAAAAAAAAAATGGTAAGTTTTTCAGTTACAGTTAAAAGTATTCTGTAACAGATATTCCATTGTAAGTATAGGTCTTCTTAACTTTTCTCTTTTACATTACGGTTACATATCTAAATGTTTTGTTTGTATATTTTAATTTCATTATGTGCTTTAAACAATTTCATTAGTTGATCATAATTATGTTGTTAAATAGAAGTATCCAGTAACTTTTGTGTTATATGCTCATGAAATAGTGCACTGCTTTAGCTTTTAACTGTAAAAAGTGCTTTATGCTAATAAAAAAGCTTTCTGAATATATTCATTCATTTGATTAGCTCAGTTCCTTTTCAGCTCAGGCAAAAAAATAAAGCCACTTTATAGGGCTTATGATGACAGCTCAAAAGCAGAAGTAAGAAGTGATAATGAAGTGAGTATTAAAATTATAAATATAATAAAAGAGTGACAAAGTATGTTGAGAAACCATTTTATTATATGGAGTTCTTTAACTATATATATCCCTATGTTAATTAATAAACTAATACATAAGACAACCTTTGACCTGCATGTTAGCCTCAACCCTTTTTTTTTATTTTTTTTTTAATCACCAATAAGTATTAGCTGGATTTTATAGTGGCTAGAATTTCTGTAGACATCTGTTTACCAAAATTCCTTGGGATTATTCCATTCATTTTCTTAATTTCCATTTTGTTCTAATGTGAAATGATAACTCCCAGATATTTTAATTCTGTAAACTCTTCTATTATTTTTTTATCTATTTCATTCTTTACCCCCTTGTTTCCTTATTTCCATATTTCTTCGATTCTAAGATGCCATCGATTGTAAGACACACCTTAATTTCAGTACCACCAACAGAAAAAAAGCTTTTATTCGAAAAAAAAAATTAAATAAATAAAATAAAATGCTAAAATAAATCTAAAAAATATTTTTATTATAATAGAATTCAATATACTAACAACAGTAGTATTTATCAGTAGGTATGTTATTCATCACTTCCTTCTGAATCTTCTGAGCCGTCGTTATCTTCATTATCCCATAATATATAGTCTTCTGAACCATTGAGAGCATTGGTGATGCAACATTTTTTAAATGAGTGCTTGACTATTCTTTCTGTAATTAGCTTCCAAGCTGTTGATGCCCATTCTGCCAATTTTGATGCCGGCGCTTTCTTAATTTTTCCAGAAGGTGTCAGTGGAAGGTTGTCGGTTAACAGCCAGGATTTGTATTCCTTTCTCAAGTAATCCTTAAATGGTTTGTTGACTGAAACGTCGAGTAACTGCAGTTGGCTAGTCATGCCACCAGGAATCACAACCAAGTCACCACGTTTTTGCATGATTTTATTTTTGACCCATTCAGACAAATGTCCACGAAATGCATCAAGTACTAGCATGCTAGGTGGGTTACGAAGACTTCCAGGACATCTATTCCACACAACATTTAGCCAGTCTTCTGTAAGCTCTGCCGACATCTATACATTTTTTTGTGCATGCAATAACATCTTTGGGGGAAATTTCATTCTTCGGTATGGTTTTTCGATTTAAAATTAAATATGGTGGCAACTTTCGACCATTAACAGTGATGCATAGCATCACAGTGATACGCTGCTTTTCGTAGCCCGTGCTTTTAATCTTGATTTCTTTTGCACCTTTAGCATTGACAGTGTAATTTCGAGGCATATCGAAGAAGACTGGTGTTTCATCAGCATTTCCAATTTGACTAAACTCATAGTTTTTTTTTTTTTTCCTTAATTTCATCACCTGTCACTGAAAGTTAATCAGCTTCTGTTGAAAGTCTGCAGGAATTTTTTGACAGATAGATGTCCAGCTTCTTAATGATAATCTGCTACGACGCACGAGTCTGTCGTACCAGCCGCAACTGCCTTTAAAAATTTTCTCCATTCCGAGGGACTTAGCAATTTCTCCAGCTTTCAATTGCATGGCTTGTCGAGTGATCGGTAATCCTTTTGCGCGTGTCTCTGTTACAAAATGTATCACAGCTTCATCGACTTGTGGAAATCTTCCTTTCACAAAAATATGGAATTGCGATCATTTCTCCAACAACAAACATTTACTTCACTAATGTCAAAATGTCGACCGGCAGCTCTTATTTCCATGTTCTTTTTCATACACAATAATTTTTCGTTTCAATGCTGCTTCGTAGTGTAATCTTTTTGACATTTTAATGTGCAATACAGGATCAAAATGAACAAAATACAGTAACTCCACTTCTTACGTACTTTCAAAGGTACAAACAAAACTTCCTAGTGTTCGCTGAGTGAGCTCCACTATAATGAAATTATAATGGCTTCACATTTTGAAAGCACGTGAAAATCACCCATGCCACTTTATTCTCCAATGGAATTGGAGAATGCGATAATGGTCAAACTTGGAGGTGGGGGTTCCACGTAAAAACAAAACATGTGGTATTGTGTGCAGAGTGCAGGAAAATTCGAAAAAAACTGCGATTGTAAGATGTCATGGGTTCTAAGACTCACCCCATTTTTAGAGACATTTATAGGGGAAAAAAGTGTCTTAGAATCGAAAAAATACGGTATTTTGTATATCCTTTATTTATATTTTTCTGTTTGTATTATCATTGTGCTCTTTGAAGTTCATCTTCTGATTTATCAATTAATATTAGGTCATCTGCATATTAGCATTAGTAGAGGCATATAATGCAAGAAAGCAATCTTATACAACATCAGCCAATCAATCAGATCACCTTGAGGTGTCTAGTCTCAGATGCTGCAATTTGCAGAACTTAAATCAGAGCAACCCTTTGTTCTGCTCACCAATTTGCACCTTTTCTGTACTCATTCCAGCAGTTCTACATCCTTCCTAAAATGAGACCTCCAGATCTGTATGCAACATCTGTCAGCAAAATCCATGGACCAACTGCTCTTTCTATATAACAGAATATTTCAAGAAGAGCAGTTTCTGGATTCCTGGCATGAGGCAATCGTGCTTGCCTTTCCTGAGCCAGGAAAGAATCCTAAAACCCCAAAGAACTACTGTCCTATTGCTTTGACTAGCTGTTTGTGCAAAATCATGGAGAGAATGGTCAATGACAACCTTATATGGTATCCGGAGGCAAATGAGCTCCTCTCCAGATTGCAATGCAGCTTCCTTAGGAATAGGTCAACTTTAGACCATTTAATCAGGCTCGAAACTTCCATTCGAGATGCCTTTTAAAAACAAGAACACCTGCTGTCCATGTTCTTTGATATGCAAAAAACGTATGACAACTTGGAGATTCGGAATTTTAAAAGACCTTTATAGCATTGGCCTTAGAGGTCATCTCCCAAATTTTATTAAATACTTTTTATCTCATCATTCTTTCAAGTCCATGTAGGATCTACTCTCTCTCGCTCTTTTAGCCAAGAGGAGGAGTACTTCAAGGATCTGTTTTAAGTGTTACGCTTTTTGTCATCAAAGTGAATTCCATCACAGAATGACTTCCTCCAACTGTAAACTGTGCCCTCTCTGTTGACAATTTCAGCATATTCTGTCACTCCTGCAACATAAGGGTAATTGAGAGGCAGCTGGAACATGTCGTTGACCATCTGAACTCATGGGCAATGAATAACAAATTCAGATTCTCTCCACAAAAGACTGTTTGCATGCATTTTTGCAGAAAGCACAATCTTCACCCCGAACCTTAACTGATGCGTGGACAAAATGCTATTCCAGTAGTACCTGAGACTAGATTTTTTGGGGTTCATATTTGATAAAAAGTTGACCTTTCTACAACATATCCGTCACTACATGCGAAGTGTACAAGAGGCTTGAATATCCTACATGCATTCTCTTCAGATTCTTGGGGTGCTGATTGATGCAATCTATTGTGCCTCTATCATGCATTCTAAATTAGATTATGGGTCCCAGGTATATGCATCTATTAGACTCAGTGTACTCTGATGGCTGGAGCATTTCGAACATCTCCTGTCCAGAGCCTATATGTTGAAGCGAATAAGCCCTCATTATCGCTTTGTAGGAAACAGTTATCTCTACAGTATACATACTTTGAAACAAATCCCTGCCAGACCATCCCATTTTTGAGCTATGTTGGGAAAAGCTGTATAACACTCGCCAGACTGCCAATCAACCATTCGGTATTCATATCCAAAGGCTACTGAGTGATTTGGATTTGGACATGACATTAGACAATGTTGCCCCATCACCAGGGAAACTTTCTTCACCCTGGCATGCTTGTGTCCCAAACTGCGACTTATCCCTTAACAACTGGAGAAAGGTCAGTACTCCATCAGCTGTCTACCTGCAGCTCTTTTTAGCACAGCACTCTGAACATTCTGACTTCTTTCCTGTCTACACAAATGGCTCGAGGTCAGAAGTGTCTGTTGGATCTGCAGCTGTTTTCCCAGACACCACGGTATCTGAGCAGATCTCCCATGAATGCAGTATGTTCACTGCAGAGCTGCACACATTGAGCTAGCCTTGGATCACATACAAACCACCCACCACAAAAAATATACAGCAATACCTCACTTAGCACGGCTTCAAACAGCATGGGTTTCACTATAACATGGTTTTCTATTAAGTTTAAGTCTGTGAAAAAGCCTTTGTTATCGGGTTCCATAATAGTCATAAAGTTTATTGCTTTATGACTATAATGTTCCATCACCCTGAAAGCTCCTGCTTGTTTATATTTTTGTATCTTAACTTATAATAAATTTAATAGTTTTCAGAGGAAGCAATAAACTTTATGACTAAATTTACAGTAATAGCCTAGAAATGTACTCTACATGTATGCTGCATTGTCGTAGCCTAGGTATGCATACATATATACTGGGATGCCAACTCTATTGTCTCACATGCGCCAATAGCTATCCTCAGGCAGTCGTCAGCAGCAGTGTGCAACAATGTTCAGTGTTCCATCCTGACGAGACAATCACCTTGTCTCGTCAGGATGGAACACTTTACAAACTTTTCATTTCACAATTTATTTTTTACCCTTTTAAATATGAAATGATGAGTCAAAAGAGGAAAGGTAATGAAAGTGGTGGAGCTACTAAACTTAAATGGCTTACATTAGAAAAAAAACTTGATATTATCAAGTGCCATGAAGATGATGCATCGTATGCTAAAATCGCGCAGGAAAATGGAATGAATGAAGCATCAGTGCGAACGATTATTCGAAAGGAGGATCAGGATAAAGAGCAGGAAATTTTTACTGCATCTTACATGACGAAAGTGATAACTAAGCAAAAAAGTTTGCTATTGATTAATATGGAATGCATTTTATTAATATGGATAGAAGGTTAAAGTGCAAGTGCAAACAAAGACACTGCTGCAAGATTTCCCAGTGAATTGAAATCATTGAAGAAGGTGGCTACAAGGACGAACAAATTTTCAACATAAACAAAACTGGACTGTTCTGGAAAAAAATACCGTCGTGAACTTTTTTAGCTGAAAATGAAAAGGCCCAACCTGGATATAAAGCATCAAAAGATCGTTTAACACTTATATTGGGTGGATACTCATCTGGGGATTTTAAATTGAAGCCTCTACTCATGTTCAAAGCAGAAAACCCAAGAGCTCTAACAGGGTCTTACACAAAAGGTTGTATAAGAAGCGCATTGCCTGTAATTTGGCAATCCAATAAGAAAGCATGGATCACAAGAGAATTGTTTACAGAATGGTTTACAAATTATTTTTGTCTGACTGTTGAATGTTACTGCAAAGATGAAGGGATGGAGTTCAAATTTTGTTGCTTTTAGACAATTCACCTGAAATTTCTGATTTCAATGAAAATATAAAAATATGCTTTCTTCCACCTAACACAACATCTCTCTCTTACACCCCATGGATCAAGGCATATTATCTGCAGTGAACTTTTTCCCAAGCAATTGAAGCTTCAACAGGAGTGGGATCATCATCGTTACAAAGTTATTTTAGAAAAGTTATAACATCAGGAATGCAATCGAAAATATATCTGCATCTTGGCTAGAAATCACTGCCAACAACATGCATTCTGTTTGGCAGCATGTTTTGCCCCATTTGGCAAATGATATCACTGGTTTTGAATCACAAGTTCAGACAATTGCCGAAGACATTGTGAAGATTGGAAAAGACTTGTGGTTCGAAACTTTGGACACTGCCAACGTACATGACTGCATTGACTCGCATGCAAATGACTTAGATGATGGAACTCTCGTTGAAATTGATGGGCACACTGTATATGAAGAAGAGGAAAACAATTCTGAAGTGGATAACACTGAAGTGGCATCAAAATAATTTTCAACAGAAGAATTGGAGAAAGTTTTTCGGGGAGTTGACATGGCCTGCGAGATGATTATAAATGAAGATCTGAATGTTGAACATAGCATCAAGATATGGCAAATTTTGGAAGATGGAATTCGATGCTACAAAGACTTGTACGCTGAGAAAAAAAAGAGACGACTTCACTAGACTTCATTATTGAAATACCTAAATAAATAGTAAAGCTTTTTTCTCATCTCTCATGATATTACCTTTTCATTAATAAAATTTTTGCAATATTTTGTATTTCAAATCCTTTTAATTGGCTATCATGTGCAAATTGTTTATAGATTTATTGTAATTTGTTTATAGACTGTTTCTCCATTTTAATTCAATTAAAACCCATTATAATTATATCTCAATCAGCATTGTTTCACATAACATGGAACAGTTTCGGTACCAATTATCAGTGCTATGCGGGGTATTGCTGTATTATATATACCAATTCTTTGAGTTCATTGCAGGCGATATCATCGATGAGGTTCAACCCTGTCCTGACCCGGATACAGCAGAAGCTGCACTTCCTTTCACAATTTGAATTTGATGTTAGTTTCTGCTGATGCCAGGCAACATTGGGATCTTAGGAAATGATTTGGCAGACACTCCAGCCAAATCAGCAAACCTCTCTAACTCTTGCCTGCTAGTCCCCTGTACAGACTACAGGCAAGTAATTCGAAAGAAACTTGTATCCCAATGGCAACACTTCTGGCATGGATAGGCTGCAAACAAGTTATATGAGATTGAGCCTGTAATTGAACATTGGCAGTGTAGTCTGTGCAGGAACCGAAAAGAAGTTGTTCTATCTGGGCTCCACATAGTGACAATTGTCACTTGACACATTGCTATCTGCTGAGGGCAGACTATCGTCCTATGTGTAGAAATTGTGACACCATTTTAACAGTCCATGATATTTTATTTGAATGTCTATGTATTTATACTGATCATCGTTTATGTTTTACACAGCTGTCTCAACCTTACACACTCAGACAGATTTTATTGGACAATGACAATGTGTCAGCTACATTTAAGTTTTTGCAACTTATTAGTCTAAATAACTTTATCTAGACTGTTTTATCATTTTATGCTATATAAACTTTTTATATTGTATGCTCCTTCACAATAATATATAAACAGTTGTAACATTATACTTTGACATTTTACGCCTGTTTGATTTGGCAAATTATAGCCTTAGATGCTAATGTGCCATAAAATCCTAAAACAAACAAACAAACAAACAACCAACCAGACCTGTATGCACTCATCAAGGTATGCAGCAACGACATCCATTGCCCTTGAACAGTATTTCTTAGTTAGTATGAAAAGCCTAATGGCTTCCAAGGTTAATTCCTTGAATGCTACCCATTTAGAATTTGCTGTTGGTAACATCATCAGTTCATCCCATTGTATAGAATTTAAAAACTGTCTGAGACCACTGTAGTTCCCTTTTACGAAAGCAAAAATCCTTCCCTTTACTCCTAATGGTAGTTACATCTTTGAGTAAATCCCACATCAGTACACTGTGATCACTGCCACCTAGTGGTTCCTTTATCTGCAGATTCTTAATGCATGATTAATCCTTGAGGTTGTCATAGACATTCTCTCAGATAGGCCAGGCAAGCTGTACTTTGCTACCTGAGGGTCTAAAACACTGATGGAACTGATATTTGGGTGACAAATATCGACGAAATTGGGTCCACTCATGTCAAGTGGACCCAATTTCTTCGAAGTCCAGATGGTCTATGACAGCCAGATCCTCTGCTTGCTACTTCACGATGGTGGGACTGTTAATAATCCTGAGTATAACCCTCATTCGCAAGCACACTGTGGGTGATCACCCAGGTGTGAACCAACAGGGGTCGAGGTGTTAGCACCCACACAACATGGAGGAATGCCGCCCCTCTGTGTTACTAGGCAATACTAAGTGGTAGATGACTTATCAACCGGAGCAATACCACCACTTTGCTTATTGTAGGCTTGAAGTGGTGAAACCAATGTTTAGACTCCAGAACTAAGTTCCGGTCAATCCTTCCCCATCTCTTCCATCATGCAGAATGAGTTTTGCAGTTATGATGGATATCATGGCGAGATCCAATCTTCCTTACATTTCGAGGGTACAGCTCTAAAACGGTGTTCACAGGATGGCCGCTACTTAGTACACCGGACTGAACTATTGGTAACTCTAAGTGGCTTCCGGATCAGCTAGTGTATAATCTTGCTACCTCTACTCAGCCAGATAGTGACTGGAAGGAGTCCTAGTAGTGTGTATGCGGGGGTGGGGTGGGGTCATTGTCGAGGCCACATTATGTCAAGGATCTGGGTATATTCTTACCATGTATATGCCATATCCAAAAATTTTCATACAATATTTTCCCTCCCCTTCCCACTTTTTCTTATTATTGAATACACCATGTATTGTCTAACTAAGCAGGGCACACTTATTTGTGAAAAGATATAAACCTTCCAAACACTTCCTAGTTCATTTCACAAATATATGTGGTTTCAGTTTGGATCTCAGTGATGTCCATTTCCAATTACAGTCTGCCAAACCCCATGTACTTTTTCCAACAGAATCTCAGTTATCAGTTGATTCAACTACTGCTCATCTTAGTTGCGCAAATTATTCGCTGTACGATTCCTTTTGCCTCAAAGGTGGTACTTGTGCATATGTCTCTTCTGATATTCCCTGTCAGAGACTTGGTAATTTTAAATCTCCTCTTTTCAATCTTTTCTGGGTTAAAATGTCTCTACCTCATTCTGTCAAATTCATCTGTTGTCTCTACTGTTCTCCCAGTTCCACTAATCAGTTGTAACTCTGACTTCCTCTCTTTGCAACTTGACTTTCTCCAGTCCAACTTTCCTAACAGTGAGGTAATTTTCCTTGGTGATTTTAATGTTCACAACTCCAGCTGGCTTACGTTTTCTGGTCACATGGACCTAGCAGGTCGAGATGCTAAGGCTTTTGCAGTTACTAATGACCTTGCACAGATTGTTCATTTACCTACCAGAATACCGAACAATCCATACCATACAGCCAACATGCTTGATCTTTTTCTCACAAACAACCCTTCTAAGTTCACGGTCGAAGTGAGTGTTCCTTTATTCACCTCAGATGACAACTTGGTGATTGTCTCTTCTCCAATGGAGCCTTTATCTCATGGCTATTCCCAACCTCGTGTTGTTTGGCATTACAAGAATACAAAATGGAATGACCTGTGAGATTTTTTTTCTTCATTCCCTTAGTTGGATTACTGTTTCAAAACTTCTGATGTCAATGTTTGCTCAGATGATGTCAGGGAAATTATTCTTGTAGAAATGGAATCCTTTATTCCACACTTCATTTTAAAATCTCGTCCTTTATCTAAACCTTAGTTTTCGATTAAATGTGCTAAGGGTGTTCATGAGAAGATTGTAGCATATCGTAATTGGCTTATTTCTAATTCTTCAGTTTCATTTTCTGCTTACACCAAAGAGCATAACAATTGTAAAGCAGTTATTAATCAGTCCAATTTAGATTTCAGACAGGTTATGAGTAGAAAACTTGCTTCTGGTCCTAATTGTAGCCGAGCATTCTGGCCTCTTGCCAAAGCTATTGGCCGCAACTTTTGCCCATCTCTGCTGCCGCCTCTGTCAAAACCAGATGGTTTTATTGTCACTTCAGCCAAGGATAAAGCTGAACTGCTAGCATCCCATTTTTCTTCCAACTCATGTATTAATGATGTTGGTAAAACACCTCCCACAATTCCAAACACACTCCATTAAATTCCTCCTGTGGTCTTCTATCAAAAGGATGTCAGAAGGATTTTGACGAATCTCGATGCTAAGAAAGATCCAGGTCCTGATGGTATTTCTCCACTTGTTCTCAAAACCTATTCTCCTGAACATACTCCTGTTCTTTGCTGCCTTTTTTCACTTTGTTTATTCCAAAGGTGTTTTTTCTTCTGCTTTTAAATTTGCTCATATCCAGCCAGTTAGTAAAAAGGGTGACAAATCTAATGGAGAAATCAATTAACTTCCAAATACCTAGTAACTTCCGTCTGATGAATGATCACCAATACGGATTCTGTCAGTGTCAATCCATTGATGATATTCTGGCTTATGTTACCCATTTATGGACTAATTCAATGGAAAAGTTCGAGGAAACACAAGCAGTTGCTCTTGACATCTCAAATTCTTGCATTGATCATGTCTGGCCTAAAGTTCTTCTAAACAAACTTCCGTCTTATGGTTTATCAATTGTTTTTTGTAATTAGTTATCAAGTTTTCTCTCTATTACCACTCACTGAGGGTGATGGTAGATGGCTCTCTGTCTTCTAACTTCTCCACTAATCCTGGTGTCTCTCCCCCCCCCACAAGGTTCATTTCTTTCCTCACTCTTTTCCTCTTATATATTAATGACCTTCCATTGACCGGAAATCGGATCGATAGTTTTGCTGATGATAGCACATTGCATTCAACTTTCCAGTTAGAGAAATCTTGCCCTGCTTAATCAGCTTCAACTTCTCAAATATCCACTACCAATTTTTTAATTGCCAGTCTCCAGGTAAGTGTCCATTGGGGCAGACAACTTAGTTGATATCAATCCTTCTAAAACTCAGTCCTGTCTTATATCTCACAAAAAGGATTCTTCTGCTCCTATGCTTATCTTTGATGACACTCCAATTTCTAGCCAACATGATATGTCTTTTTTGGGGATTTCCCTGACTTCTAAACTCTCTTTGTACAAACACATTACAATTATTCCTTCCTCTGCATCTAAAAAACTTGGCATTACTTTTCTTCCAAACAGCTGTTCCTCTGTACAAATCGCAAATCTGCCCTACCATGAAATATTGTTCCCACATCTGGGACGGTGCCCCCAAAACCTCTCTCGGTCTTCTAGATTCCATTCAGAAGAGGGCAGTTAGATTAATTAAAGACTCATCTCTGACAGAATCTCTCCACTCTGTCTCATAGATGTACTGTTTCTGCTGCATGCCTTTTCTACAAATACTTCAATGGGCACTATTCTTCTGAATTGGCTTCTATAATTCCTGCTCTCTCTTTCAAAATGGACCAAACACTTGTTGCCACCAGTCATCATCCATTTACTGTCCAACTTCAAACTCACAGAACCAACTTTTTATGTACCTCATTTATTCATTCAACTGCCGTTTTCTGCAACAACCTGTCTTCATGCGTATTTCTTGAAAATTACAGTCTATAGAAGTTCACGTCTAATGTCTACAAATATCTTCTTTCGTCTTCTCAACCTCCAACCCAAGGATGGTACTAAGTAAAATAAGTTCTATTACATCTCGCGTTGAGGTTTTCATAAAAAAATAAATAAAATCACTATTGATAATCAGAAGTAGATTAATAATTCTGGTTGCCTCTTAAACATGCTGCTGTAGAAAACAGTTGTCCAATAAATCCACAAAGGTCTTGCTAGCGTGTGAGTATCCAACCACAATTTCTAATCAATATCTGGGAAGTTAAAATACTCCAACTCTATTTCTCTATACAGCTGTTCGTTGTGCTCATCAAAATCATTAGGCTTGTAACACACACCTACTCTCAATTTTGCTTCTCCAGTGTTTATGTCACGTCAGACTGACTCAACATTGTCCACCCATGTCAACTGAATGCACTGCCTTAGATTTTTATGTCTTTCTTCTCTAACTGCATAACCTCTCCCCCCTTCCTATCCTGTCTATCCTTTTAGCATTAGCATTAGAAGAGGCATATGATACAAGAAAGCAAGGTTATGCAGCATCAGTCAAAAAAAAAAAAAAAAAAAGCTCCCTTTTCACCCCTCTCCGTTTGTTCCAAATACTTGTCCAGCTCAGCCTTAAATTTATTTAGGCTATAAACTTCCACAAAAAAGGATGGAAGTCTGTTCCACCAACCAACTACCCGCTGGCTAAAGGCAAACTTTCGTACATCTGTCTTTCCTCAATTTGAATTTATGCCCTCTCAGGTGATTATTCTGAGTAAGGGGAAGAATCCCATCAGCAATGAACATGCTCAAACCATTCAAGGCTTTATACACCTCAATCAGATCACCTCGCAAATACCTAATCTCCAGACACTGTAATTTGCAAAATTTAAGCCTTTCTTCATAAGAGCAACACTTTGTTCAATTCACTAATCTTGTTGCCCTTCTCTGTACTCGTTCCAACAGCTCTACATCCTTCTTAAAATGAGGCCTCCAGACCTGTATACTGTACTCAAGGTGTGGACTGACCATTGCTTTATACAAGGGGATAATCACCTCCCTGATAAAAAAAATTCCTGTATATCATTGACAAGGCACCATGAGCTACTCTTGTAGACCGTCTACACTTCTCAGAAAACTTCATATCTGCCTGCACAATTACCCCCAGGTCCTTTTCGTTCTCTACCACTGTCAGTGTAGTAACACAGAGTTGATACGCCACTCTGGGGTTACTGTTTCCCATATGTAGTACTTTTCATTTGTCAATGTTAAACTTCATTTGCCACATCTCAGCCCATCTGCTCAACCTTTCCAGATCCTGTTGCAGCAGCATAGCATCAGCAGTGTCCTTAACAACCCTGCCAACCTTTGTATCGTCTGCAAACTTGAACATTAAGCTTGATATACCATCATCAGTATCATTTATAAATACAGAAAACAACAATGGACCCAACACTGAACCCGAGGGACTCCACTAATAACATTAGTCCATGATGAGCAATGTCCATTGATTACCACTCTCTGTCATCTCCCACTCAACCATCCCTTTATCCATAGCAGCAATTTGCCTCCAATGCCACACTACTCCAATTTGTTCAGCAGTCTTCTATGTGCAACAGTATCAAAAACCTTTCTAAGATTCAAATATATTATATCAAAGTTATTCCCTGCATCCAGTTGCTTTTTGACCATATCATAGTATCCAGTCAAATTGGTCAGGCAAGACTTTCCCTTAACAAAACCATGCTGTGTCCGAGCTATAACTGAAGTCTTCTCTAGATGATCCTGCAGTGATTCTTTAACCAGTGCCTCCATTAATTTTCCTGGAATAAAAGTTAAACTAACAGGTCTATAATTACTTGTGTCACCCTTTGATCCTCCTTTGTGAATTGGGGTCACATTTGCACATCTCCAGTCCATGGTTACCCCCTCCCGAGTCCAAGGAAGCTCTCATAATTATAGCTAGAAGTTTCCTTACTTCCTTTGCTGCCTCCTTTAATATAACTGGATAGATCCCGTCCACCCCAGGTGCCTTTTTTATGTTTATCTTCAACAATTTCTCCTCCACTTCCTTTTCATTTATTACAAAATCATCTAGCTCACTGCCAGAGTTTAACTCACCTCTGGCATTCCCCCTCCCTAAATAACTCCTCATGGGTGAATGTAGATGCAAAATACTCATTTAGTTTGTTAGCCACCTGAGCAGTATCATGAACAGTTAGCATTAACATTAGTAGAGGCATTTGATGCAAGAAAGCAAGCTTATGCAGCATCAGCCAAAAAATAAAAAATAAATAAATAAATAAAAAATAACCACTTCCACTTCACCCCTCTGTTCGTTCGAAATACCTGTCCAGCTGAGCCTTAAACTTATTTAGGCTATCAACTTCCACGACAAGGGATGGAAGTCTATTCCACCAACCAACCACCCGCTGGCCTAAAGGCAAATTTCCTCACGCCTATCCTACATCTGTCCTTTCTCAATTTGTATTTATGCCCTCTCAGATGATTATTCTGAGCAAGCGGAAGAATCCCATCAGCATTGAGCATGCTCAAACCATTCAAGGCTTTATACACCTCTATCAGATCACCTCGCCGATGCCTAGTCTCCAGACACTGTAATTTGCAAAACTTAAGCCTTTCTTCGTAAGAGCACCCCTTTGTTCCATTCACTAATCTTGTTGCCCTTCTCTGTACTCGTTCCAGCATCTCTACATCCTTCTTGAAATGAGGCCTCCAGACCTGTATATCTAGGTGTGGTCTGACGATTGCCTTATACAAGGGAATAATCACCTCCTTATCCCTGCTAGAAAAATTCCTATATATCATTGACAAGGCACCATGAGCTACTCTTGTAGACCGTCTACACTTCTCAGAAAACTTCATATCTGCCTGCACAATTACCCCCAGGTCCTTTTCGTTCTCTACCACTGTCAGTGTAGTAACACAGAGTTGATACGCCACTCTGGGGTTACTGTTTCCCATATGTAGTACTTTACATTTGTCAATGTTAAACTTCATTTGCCACCTTTCAGCCCATCTGCTCAAACTTTCCAGATCTTGTTGCAGTAGCATAGTGTCAGTAGTGTCCTTGACAACCCTGCCAACCTTTGTATCGTCTGCAAACTTGGACATTAAGCTTGATATACCATCATCAGTATCATTTATGAATACCGAAAACAATAATGGACCCAATATTGAACCCTGAGGGACTCCACTAATAACATTAGTCCATGATGAGCAGTGTCCATTGATTACCACTCTCTGTCTTCTCCCCCTCAACCACCCCTTTATCCATAGCAGCAATTTGCCTCCAATGCCACACTGCTCCAATTTGTGCAGCAGTCTTCCATGTGCAACAGTATCAAAAGCCTTTCTAAGATCCAAGTATATAATATCAAAGTTATTGCCTGCATCCAGTTCTTTTGTGACTGCATCATAGTATCCAATCAAATTGGTCAGGCAAGACTTCCCCTTAACAAAACCATGCTGTGTCTGAGCTATAACTGAAGTCTTGTCTAGATGATCCCGCAGTGCTTCTTTAACCAGTGCCTCCATTAATTTTCCAGGAACAGAAGTTAAACTAACAAGTCTATAATTACTTGTGTCGCCCTTTGATCCTCCTTTGTGAATTAGGGTCACATTTGCACATCTCCAGTCCATGGGTACTTCCCCTGAGTCCAAGGAAGCTCTCATAATTATGGCTAAGGATTTGCTTACTTCCTTTGCTGCCTCCTTTAATATAACTGGATAGATCCCATCCACCCCAGGTGCCTTTCTTGTATTTATCTTCAACAATTTCTACTCCACTTTACTCTCAGTTATTACAAGATTCTCTGGCTTACTGCCAGAGTTGAATACACCTCTGGCATTCCCCTCACTGAATAACTCCTCATGTGTGAATGTCGATGCAAAATATTCACTCAGTTTGTTAGCTACCTGAGCAAAATCATCAACAGCTGACCCATCGATATCAAGTGGACCAATCTGATTTATCCCCTTCCTTCTAGAGTTTACATAAGTAAAGAACTCTTTGCTGTTTTTCTTTGCATCCCTTGCCAAAGATTTCTCGTAATCTGCCTTCGCCTGCCTAACCTCCTTTGTAACTTGGTTAGAGGTCAACTTGTATCTATCATAGGCTTCTGTGTCATGTGTTAATTTGTATGTATCCCATGCATTTTTCTTATCTGCCATATGTCTCATTAGTTCATCTGACATCCATTTAGGTCTAAACCTTGAACAATATTTCTTTGTTGGTATGCAAAGCCTAGTAGCTTCCAAGATAAGTTCTTTGAATGCTTCCCATTTTGAATTTGCTGTTGGTAACATCATCAGTTGGTCCCACTGTATAGAATTTAAATACTGTCTCAGTCCATCATAGTCGCCTTTACGAAAGCAATAACCCTTCCCTTTGCCCCTAATGGTAGTTACCTCTTTGAGTAAATCCCACTTCAGCACACTGTGATCACTGCCACCTAGTGGTTCATTTACCTGCAGATTCTTAATGCATGAAGAATCACTACTGATAATCAAATCAAGAGTATTACCCCCTCTAGTTCCCTCCCGAACATGCTCATGTAGAAAACAATCATCCAATAAATCCACAAAAGCCTTGCTAGTGTGTGAGTGATCAGCCCCCAATTTCCAGTCAATATCTGGGAAATTAATATCCCCCATTATAAGACTCTCTGATTTACTGGCCCACTCTATTTCCCCGTACAGTTTCTTATTATACTCATCAGAGTCATTAGGCCTATAGCACACTCCTACTCTCAATTTTGATCTCCCAATGCTTATGTCACACCAAACTCACTCGACACTGCACTGTCCAGCAATGTCGACTGGCTTCACTTCCTTGGATTTTATGTATTTCTTAACTAATAGCATAACCCCTCCTCCCTTCCTACCCTGTCTATCCTTTCTGTAGATATTGTACTCCCCAAATTCCAGTTCTGCATTCCTTATATCTGTGTGACACCACATCTCTGAAATCCCCACAATATCTGCCTTTGATGTTTTGAGCAATACCTCAAATTCATCAAATTTATTTACTAAACTCCTAGCATTGGTGTACACGCAAGTATACATGCACCTGTTCTTTTTCTTAGCTACCCTAACACAACCTATGTGTTTATTTGTACCCCAATGATTCCCAGCAGTCTCTGAAATATCCTGCATCTTATTTTCCAGGCTGCGTCTCATTCCAATAGAAGCAGTGCAAGAATCACTTTCACCTCTGCCAGTGGCTACTGTTAATCTATTAGTCCTTGTATCCCCCGAATCTAGCAGTTTTCCGACCCACCTAACACTGCCTCGATAGCATCAGCAAACATTCCTGCACCCTTTCTATTTAAGTGTATCCCATCCTGTAGAAGCAGTCTCTCCTGTTAACAAGTACAGACTAGGCTGAAAAAAATTCTACCCCTTGAGCCTTGCACAATCCTTCCAGGGCCGAATTGATCGACAGGGTTCTCATCATATACTCCCTCCTATCGTGTCTGGGCAGAATTGCAGACACTTTCAAATTCAACCCTAATTCACGGCTTTTTTTAAACAGTGACCTGTACTTGTTAAGTAATTCCGCCGGTCTCCTACTCTTAATATCATTAGTGCCAACGTGTACAACTGTATCACCTTTTGTGCCCTTAAAAGATGATATCCGCTCTACAACGTCATCAAACTTTGCCCCTGGCAGACATACCCTGGTCCTGTTCCACCTATCCTTTTTACAAAGCATGTTTCCCGTTTCCCTGACAATAGAGTCACCAACAACTACTAGTTCCTTTGGGACCAGCGCATTCTGCCTTGGGGGCTGCCGCTGTGTTGCGTGATGACCAAGTGCAAGCTCTGGCATTGGTGTGGGCAGCTGAGAGCTTGATGGGCCCCTCACTTTTAATCCTTCGAGGGCATCCACGCTGTCCTTCAAGCTCTCATATAGGCCCATAACAATGCTGAGGTTGTTGCCTGATTTCCTTACACTCCTTGCATCGCGCACACACAAAGACATCCCCCGTGGCAGTATCATGTCCCGTACCTGACTGCTCCACAGACATCAAGCAAGTAGTGCATTTTAATAGGCTGTGATTCAGAGGGCAACTGCCCCCCTCAGTTCTCCCCTGAGCCACAGCACTCCCATTTGCTTGAGCCTTTTGCTTTGCTGCTCTGGTCAGAGTCATGATTTCGATTTAATTTCAATAAAATTTCAATTTCAGTACAAAATTAGACTCTAAATTTTTATCTCAACACAGTTATAACGCTATATTTATGTTTCAGTATCGAGTGTTATCTACGAAATCCCTTTATATAACTTCCGTATCAAGTTAAGTATTAATTATTTATTTTTTACTAATTATTTGTTACGTAACCCAAGTCGTTATATGTATAGGGAAGAGTACAATTTAATTGACAATGAAGTTCAACAAGATTAATTATCTGATTAATTTACAATATTATGTACTATACTATACTATATTAAGCTTATGCTATCTAGTTCGAGATATTTTGTATCGCGTTACAATGGCGTCTATTTTTGAACGGTAAACACGTGGATTTGATACCCTTTCCGATACTAAGTAATACCTACAAAATCTCTATCTAAGTTACTTTAATCTAAGTATCGTAAATAAGAATATAAAACTACTCCAGAAAATAAGTTAATATGCCAATTTAAGTTAATAAAACAAAATAAATCAGAAAAAACTTCTCAGTTCCAGGAGCGGCAAAAATGTACATTCGCACAGGTTATGCTCGTTCTCGTTGAACCATCAATATCCAGTGGACCAATCTGATTCATCCCTTTCCTTCTAGAGTTTTCAGAGGGACAGAACTCTTTGTTGTTTTTCTTTGCATCCTTTGCCTGCCTAATCTCCTTTGTGACTTGGTTACAGACCAGCTTATATCTATCATAGGCTTCCATGTCACCCATATGTATCCCTTGCATTTTCTTCTCTGCCAAAGGTCTCATTAGTTCATCTGACATCCATTTAGGCCTAAACCTTGAACAATATTTCTTAGTTGGTATGTAAAGCCTAGTAGCTTCCAAGATAAATTCTTTGAATGCTTCCCATTTTGAATTTGCTGTTGGTAACATCATCAGTTGGTCCCACCATATAGAATTTAAATATTGTCTCAGACCACTGTAGTCGCCTTTACGAAAGCAAAAACTCTTCCCTTTATATAGTAGTTTAACTCTTTGAGTAAATCCCACTTCAGCACACTGTGATCACTACCACCTGGTGGTTTCTTTATCATGCAGATTCTTAATGCATGAAGAATCACTACGGATAATCAGATCAAGCATACTCCCACTAGTTGCCTCCCGAACATGCTGATGTAGAAAACAATCATCCAGTAAATCCACAAAAGCCTTGCTAGTGTGTGAGTGAGCAACCCACAAATTCCAGTCAATATCTGGGAAATTAAAATCCCCCAATATAAAACTCTCTGATTTACTAGCCCATTCTGTTTCTCTGTACAGTTTCTTATTATACTCATCAGAATCATTAGGCCTTATAACACACTCCTACTCTCAATTTTGATCTCCCAATGCTTATGTCACACTAAACTGACTTGACACTGCACTGTCCAGTGATGTCGACTGGCTTCACTTCCTTAGATTTTATGTGTTTCTTAACTAATAGCATAATCCCTCCTTCCTTCCTATGCTGTGTATCCTTCCTGTACACATTGTACTCCCCAAATTCCAGTTCTGCATTCCTTATATCTGTGTGACACCACGTCTCTGATATCCCAACAATATCTGCCTTTGATGTTTTGAGCAATACCTCAAATTCATCAAATTTATTTATCAAACTCCTAGCATTGTTGTACATGCAAGTTTACATGCACCTGTTCCTGTTCTTAGCTATCCTAACACAACCCATGTGTTTACTTTACCGCAGTGACTCCCAGCAGTCTCTGAAATACCCTGCAACTTGTTTTTCAGGTTGCTGCTCATTCCAATAGAAGCAGTGCAAGAATCACTTTCACCTCTGCCAGTGGCTACTGTTAATCTATTAGTCCTTGTATCCTCCCAAGCTAGCACATGCAGTAGCACTACTGCAAGGTTGTCTCACTTACAGAGATTCTAATTTTTTTGTTCACTTCCTTTTTTGCTTGCTTTCTGTTTTCCGACTACTACCTAACACTGCCTCGATTGCATCAGCAAATATTCTTGCACCCTTTCTATTTAAGTGTTCCCATCCCTGTAGAAGCAGTCTCTCCTGTTAACAAGTACAGAGCAGGCTGAAAAATATTCTATCCCTTGAGCCTTGCACAATCTTTCCAGGGCCGAATTGATCAACAAGGCTCTCATCATATACTCCCTCCTGTCGTTTCTGGGCAGAATTGCAAACACTTTCAAATTCAGCCCTAATTAACGGCTTTTTGTCAACAGTGACCTGTACTTGTTAAGTAATTCTGCCAGTTTCCTACTCTTAATATCATTAGTGCCGACATGTACAACGATATCATCTTTTGTGCCCTTAAAAGATGATATTCGCTCTACAACGTCATCAACCTTTGCCCCTGGCAGACATACCCTGGTTCTGTTCCACCTATCCTTTTAATAAATAAATAAATTTTCTGTTTATACTCCGGAACGACCACAAGTCAGAGGAGTTCATAACATATGGAGAATACAAGAAACAGCACCGTATTCAGCAGTCACGGGCTTGGACCCCAGTCACTCAAAGCACGTATACTTATGCACTCGTGCGCCTGACCACTAGGCTATGGTGGCCTTTTTTTTTTTACATAGCATGTTCCCTGTTTCCCTGTCAATAGAGTCATCAACAACTACTAATTCCTGTAGACCCTGCACATTCTGCCTTTGGGGTTGCTTTTGTACACATTGTTCTCCTCAAATTCCAATTCTGCATTCCTTCGAGCTGTGTGACACTGCATCTCTGATATCCCAACAGTATCCACCTTTGATGTCTTGACCAGCACTTCAAATTCATCAAATTTACTTACTATGCTCCTAACATTGTGTATATGCAAGGATACATGTTCTTACTCTTAGTTACCCTAACAAAGCCCATGTATTTAAATGTTCCATTATGACTTACAACAGTTCTTGAAAACCCCAACACTTTATCCAGGTTGCTCCTCATTCCAGTAAAAGCAATGCAAGAGTCACTTTCACCCCTGCCTGCAGCTACTGTTAATCTATGGCTGTGAAACACCCAGGGTCCCGAGCTGGATATCATCATTCTTCTCTTTCTTGGTGATTCTATTCTACTTTTGACTCTCTCTTCTCTCTCATGCGCTCACTCTCTCAGGGTAACTCAGGAATATATTTTTTTTTTGTCTAGTGCAGCATAAGCCTCAGGCTCCCTTGCACCATATAGCTAATGATAATAATAATTCCACCACCAAACTAGCGGTTTTCCAACCCACCTATCACTCCCTCGATAACATTAGTAAACGTTCTTGCACCCTCTCACCTGGACTAAAGGACATCCAAGGTTGTCATATGACTCAACATACACTGTTTCTCTCTTTAATGGTGCTTTCTTTCCCCTTCCGTGGAGAGAGGGGGCTTTGCCCCCACTCCTCCCCTTCCCCAAATCTATTCCCTCTGGTGGAGCACAGGTCTGGTCCCTCTGGTCGGCCCCTTACTTCCTTTTCTTCCCTCCAGTCTTCACAACTCCCTTTGCTGTTGACTTTCAGTGTTTTCAGCCCTACACATCCAAATTTAACTACATCAAAATTTCTTGCCTGATCCATTTAGGCATATAGAAAATATTATTTCAGTGTGTAGCACCTTGCAAGCTTCTAAATTATTCTAACAAACGCTAATAACTAACCGCAAGCAGCACCTTTTTTTTTTTAGGTTCTAGCCACTGAAATCCCAGGAAAGTAGATGGCAGGACCTGCCAGAGTACTATATAGGTAACACCCAGCCAGCCTCCCTGTGGAGAGGTATGATAACGTCAGGTCCCATTAGTGGTCCGGCGGCTAACAGGCCAGATGAACAAGGGCACAACATGCTACACACCACATGACCCATATACTTTTAAATCCCTGGCTTGTCCGATACAGTGTACATATATGGAGATGGAAGAAATCCCAGGAGCCGTTAGACCCAAATATACCTATACCTCTATACCCTCTCTATTTAACTGTGTACCATCCCTGTAGAAATAGTCTGTCCTGTTAACAAGCACAGACCATGCTGAGAAAAATTCTATCCCTTGCACAAACCCTCCATGACTAAATTTATTAACATAGCTCTCATCATATATTCCTTCCTTTCGGATCTGGGCAGAATTACAGGCACTTTCAAATTTAACCCTAACTCGCAACTTTTTTTCAACATTGACCTGTAGTTGTTAATTAAGTCTGCAGATCTTCTTCTCGTTATGTAGGCATTAGTGCCAACATGTACAACAATATGAACTTTTATCCCCTTAAATGGTGATATCTGCTCTACATCAACTTTTGCCCCTGGAAGACACACTGGTCTTATTCCATCTATCCTGTTTGCACAATATATTTCCCATTTTTCTGACAATTGAGTCACCAACAATAACTAGCTCCTCTGGGACCAGTGCTTTGAGGATTTTTGTTTCCTGATGCACAAGAGTGAGCTCTACTGTATGAGTTGGGCAGCTGAGAGCTTGATGGGCCCCCATTTTAATTTCTTTCGGAGCATCTACCCTACTCCTCAAACTCTCATAGACATCCATTAGAATGCTGAGTTGGTGCCTATTTCTTCACACTCTCTGCACCTTAGCACACACAAAGACACCATCCTTAGCTAGATCGTGTCCTGTTCCAAAATATGCAAACATTTCACAAGTTGCACATTTTTTCAGACTGTGATGCATTGGAGAATCTCTCCCTTCAGTTCTCCCTGAGCCACAGCACTCCCTCTACTTTGTGCCCGTTGCTTTGCTGCTCTAGCCTGTGGCATGATTTCCATTTAAATACAATTTAATTGATTAACAATGATAAAGTATGTAGTTTTCTGTTCCTTTGTTAGCTGGATTCCACTCTTCACTGTTAATTTCCATTCCTAATATAGGATTTTATTGATTTTAGCCCTATTCTTAGGTCTATTTTTTTCTAACTAACTTTTCTTTTATTTATAGTCTATTAAGAAAAGAAAAGTTGTCAGATTGAATTTGTTTGTTTTATCACTAAATTTACTGGAATTTCAAAGCTGCATCTGTGCAACCTCTACCCTTTTGAAAAAACCTGTGCTTCTAAATCAAGGGTGCCCAGGCCACATGTGAACCACTCCATTACATCATGTATCCCACTTCTTTGTAGATAGCCTTCAAGTGTTATGCGTTCCCTGAGTTTAAAACTAGCATGTCATAAAATATAGTTTACATTGACTCTTTAAAATATCCATTTTTAATAATATTTCAATTTTTTTATATTGCTTTCTCTTTCTCAGAATTTTACAATATTATTTAAAATGTGTAATAGGAATGTTATGAGTATTGTGTAGTAGTTGGTGAATTTTCATATTTAATTATTAAAATGTAAAAAAAAAAAATAATACAGATAACAAAAATTAAACTGTTTTCAAAAATGCATAATTAGCATCAAGGAACTGGGTTTTTTTGAGGATTATAATTTTTGAAACTGGATAGTTTCAACAATTATCCTCTATTCCTTTTTTATGAATTTTTATTACTAAAACTGTTTTTCTTTTTGAAATCCAATTTTATCCCTAAATGTATAATGATTGTTCTTTTAGATTGACTACTATATTTCAGTTCCATGCACATATTGTCCATTTTATTTATTTATTTTTTTTTTTATGTAAACCCCAAACATGAGAGGTGTTGGAACCTATAGGACTTAGTACCGTGCTTGGGTTGGAGGTTGAGAAGACGAAAGAAGATATTTGTTGACATTGGACTTGAACTTCTTTAGACTGTAATTTTCAGGAAATACGTATGAAGGAAGTTTGTTCAAGAAAACGGTAGTTGAATGAATAAAGGAGGAAGATGAAAAGTTGGTTCTGTGAGTTTGAAGTTGGACAGTAAATGGATGATGGCTGGTGGCGGCATGTGTTCGGACTGTTTTGAAAGAGAGAGCAGGAATTATAGAAGCTAATTCAGAAGAACAGTGCCCATGGAAGTATCTGTAGAAGAGGCATGCTGTAGAAACAGTACATCTATGGGACAACGAGTGCAGAGACTCTGTTAGAGATGAGTCATTAATTAACCTAACTGCCCTCTTCTGAATGGAATCAAGAAGCCTGAGAGAGGTTTTGGGGGCACCACCCCAAATGTGGGAACAATATTCCATGGTAGGGCGAATTTGCAATTTATACAGAGTGAGCAGCTGTTTGGAAGAAAAGTAACGCTGAGCAAAAGAGAAAACCAAGTTTTTTAGATGCAGAAGAAGTAATATTTGTAATGGCTTATGCCAAGAGAGATTAGAAGGCAGGGTAATCCCCAAAAGAGATATATCATTTTGCCTAGAAATCGGAGTGTCACAAAAGATAAGCATAGGAGCAGAAGAATCCTTTTTGCGAGATATAAGACAAGACTGAGTTTCAGAAAGGTTGAAATCAACTAAGTTGTCTTTGCCCCACTGGAGAATTACCTGAACATCGTCATTTAAGGAATTAGTAGCAGATTTTCGAGAAGTTGAAGCTGATTGAGCTGGACAAGGTTTCTCAAAATAGAAAGTGGAATGCAATGTGCTATCATCAGCAGAACTATGGATAGGATTTCCAGTCAATGGAAGAAGGTCATTAATATACAAGAGGAAAAGAGTGAGGGAAAGAACTGAACCTTGGAGAACACCAGCATTAGTGGAGAAGTAAGAAGACAGAGAGCCATCTACCATCACCCTCAGTGAGCGATCAGAGAGAAAACTGGATAACCAATTACTAAAACCAGTTGGCAAACCATAAGATGGAAGCTTGTTTAGAAGACCTTTATGCCAAACACGATCGAAAGCCTTTGAGATGTCAAGAGCAACTACTTGTGTTTCACCGAACCTTTCCATTGAATTAGTCCATAAATGGGTAACATAAGCCAGAATATCACCAGTGGATCGACACTGACGGAATCCATACTTGCGATCGTTGATCAGACGGAAGGTTTCTAGGTAGTTTAAAATTTAGCAGTTAATTGATTTCTCCATTACTTTAGAAAGAATAGAAATAATTGCAATGGGACGATAATTGGATGGGAGGGATTTGTCACCCTTTTTAGGAACTGGCTGGATATGAGCAAATTTCCAAGCAGAAGGAAAAACACCTTTGGAATAAGAAAGTGAAAAAAGGCGGCAAAGAATAGGAGTAAGTTCAGGAGCACAGGTTTTGAGAACAAGTGGAGAAATACCATCGGGACCTGGAGCTTTCTTAGCATCAAGATTCGTCAAAATCATTCTGACATCCTTTTGACGGAAGACCACAGGAGGCATTGAATGGAGAGTGTTGGGAATAGTGGGAGGTGTTTTACCAAGATCGTTAATGCATGAGTTGAGAGAAAAATGGGATGCTAGCAGGTCAGCTTTATCCTTGGCTGAAGTGAGAACAGAACCATCTGGTTTGGACAGAGGTGGGAGCAGAGATGGGCAAAAGTTGCGGCCAATAGCTTTGGCAAGAGACCAGAATGCTCGGCTACCATTAGGGCAAGAAGCAAGTTTTCTACTCTTAGCCTGTTCAAACTCTAGTTTGGACTGGTTAATAACTGCTTTACAATTGTTGCGAGCTTTGGTGTAGGCAGAAAATGAAACTGAAGAATTAGAAACAAGCCAATTACAATATGCAACATTCTTCTCTTGAACAGCCTTAGCACATTTATTGGAAAACCAAGGTTTAGATAAAGGACGAGATTTTAAAGTGGAGTTTGGGATAAAGGATTCCATTCCTGCAAGAATAATTTCACTGACACGATCTGAGCAAACGTTGACATCAGAACTTTTACTTTTACAACAGTAATCCGACCAAAGAAAAGAAGTCTTGCAGGTCATCCCATTTTGCATTCTTGTAATGTCAAACAACACGAGGTTGGGAAGAGACAATCACCAAGTTGTGATCTGAAGTGCCTAAAGGACCTCTCACTTCGACCGTGTACTTAGAAGGGTTGTTTGTGAGAAAAAGATCAAGCGTATTGGCTGTATGATTAGGATTGTCTGGTATTCTTGTAAGTAAATGAACAATCTGTGCAAGATCATTAGTTATTGCAAAAGCCTCAGCATCTCGACCAGCTGGGTCGGTGTGACTTGAAAACGGAAGCCAGCTGGAGTTGTGAACATTAAAATCACCAAGGAAAATTACCTAACTGTTAGGAAAGTTGGACTGGAGAAAGTCAAGTGGCAAAGAGAGGAAGTCAAAGAGCTCCAAGTGATTAGTGGAGTTGGGAGAACGGTAGAGACAACAGATGAATTTGACACAATGAGGTAGAGAGATTTTAAGCTAGAGAAGATCAAAGAGAGAAGATTCCAAATTGCCAAGTCTCTGACAGGGAATATCAGAACGGACATATGCACAAGTACCACCTTTGAGGCGAAAAGAATCATACAGCGAATAATTTGGGCATCTGAGATGAGGAGTATTTGAATCAACTGATAACTGAGATTCTGTCAGAAAAAGTACATGGAGTTTGGCTGACTGCAAGTGGAAATGGACATCGTTAGAATTGAGATTAGAATTGAGACCACGTATATTTGTGAAATGAATTTGGAAGTGCTTTGGAAGTTTTGATCTTTTCGCAGATAAGCTTGTTCTATTAGTTTGACAATTCATGGTGTATTCAATAGTAAGAAAAGTGGGTGGGACATGCTGTGTGAAGTAATGAAATTTTTGGATATGGCGTTACAGATGGTAAGAATATACCCAGATCCTTGACATAACGTGGCCTCGACAATGCTCCCCGCATACACACTACTCGGACTCCCTCCAGTCACTATCTGGCAGAGTAGAGGTAGCAAGATTATACACTAGCTGATCCGGAAGCCTCCTAGAGAGTTACCAATAGGTTCGGTTCAGTGTACTAACTAGCGGCCGGCCTGCGAACACCGTTTTAGAGCTGTACCCTCGAAATGTAAGGAATATTGGATCTCACTGATGTTTATCATAACCTCAAAAGTCATCAGTCATACTGCATTATGGAAGAGATGGGGAAGGGTTGACCGGAACTTAGCTCTAGAGACTAAACATGGGTTCCACCACTTCAAGCCTCCAATAAGCAAAGTGGTGGTATTGCACCGGTTGATGAAAGTCATCTACCTCCTAGTACTACCTGGTAACATAGAGGGGCGGTGTTCCTCCATGTGGTGTGGGCACCACACCTCGACCCCTGCTTACTTTGGTTCACACCTACCATGTATTTGTGCATGGACGTTATACCTAGGATTACTAACAGTCCCACTATCATGAAGGTGCAAGCCGAGGATTTGGCTGTCACAGACCGTCCGGACTTCGCTGAAATTGGGTCCACTTGACTTGAGTGTTACCCGAATATCAGTTCCATCAGTGTTTTAGCCTCATAGGTAGCAAGTACATCTTGTCTGGCATATCTGAGAGAATGTCTGTGACAACCTCAAGGACCAATTTCTGACCAATGAGGAATGTTTTTGATTTGTTTCAAATCTCTTCTAGTTCTAAGCTTATCCATTACTTTTCAGTATATTTATGCACTCGTTTTCCTGTAGATTATTATTATTTTTTGTTTGGTATTCTTCATTCCATACAGTTTCATAGTGTATTTTCCAGCCCTCCTTGGAAATTTAGCTGATCATTTGCAAATACTTATGATATTTTTGAATATGCACTTGAAGCTGTTTATAGTAACCCGGTTTTTAATGTCCTAGCAACTCTTGACGTTGGGTGGTCCCTCACCTGTACATGGTGAGGTATATGAAATATATGTGAAATATATGATATCAAAGTTATTCCCTGCATCCAGTTCCTTTGTGACCACATCATAGTATGCAATCAAATTGGCCAGACAAGACTTCCCCTTAACCATGCTGTGTCCAAGCTATAACTGAAGTTTTGTTTGGATGATCCTGCAGTGCTTCTTTAACCAGTGCCTCCATTAATTTCTCTGGAATAGAAGTTAAACTAACAGGTCTGTAATTACTTGTGTCGCCCTTTGATCCTCCTTTGTGAATTGGGGTCACATTTGCACAACTCCAATCCATGGATACTTCCCCCGATTCCAAGGAAGCTCTCATAATTATAGCTAAGGGTTTGCATACTTCCTTTGCTGCCTCCTTTAATATAACTGGATAGATCCCATCCATTTCAGATGCCTTTCTTATGTTTATCTTCAACAATTTCTCCTCCACTTAGCTCTCAGTTATTACAAAATCATCTAGCTCACTGCCAGAGTTTAATTCACCTCTGGCATTCCCCTCCCTGAATAATTCCTCATGTGTGAATGTAGATGCAAAATACTCATTTAGTTTGTTAGCTACCTGAGCAGGATCATCAACAGTTGAACCATAGATATCCAGTGTACCAATCTGATTTATCCCCTTTCTTCTAGAGTTCACATAAATAAAGAACACTTTGCTGTTTTTCTTTTCATCCTTTGTCTGCCTAATCTTCATTGTGACTTGGTTACAGACCGGTTATATGTATCCCATGCATTTTTCTTCTCTGCTACATGTCTCATTAGTTCATCTGACATCCATTTAGGCCTAAACCTTGAATAATATTTCTTAGTTGGTATGAAAAGTCTAATAGCTTCCAAGATTAATTCTTTGAATGCCTCCCATTTTGAACTTGCTGTTGGTAACATTATCAACAGCAAATTCAAAATGCATTAGCATTAGCAGAGGCATATGATGCAAGAAAGCAAGCTTATTTAGCATCAGCCAAAAAAAAAAAAAAAAAACCCACTCCCATTTCACCCCTCCATTCGTTCGAAATACCTGTCCAGTTGAGCTTTAAATTTGTTTAGGCTATCAACTTCAACAACCAGTGATGGAAGTCGGTTCCACCAACCAACCACCCGCTGGCCAAAGGCAAATTTCCGCACATCTATCCGACATCCGTCCTTCCTCAATTTGAATTTATGCCCTCTGAGGTGATTATTCTGAGAAAGATGAAGAATCCCATTGGCATTGAGCATGCTCAAACCATTCAAAGCCTTATACACCTCTATCAGATCACCTCGCCGGTGCCTAGTCTCCAGACTCTGTAATTTGCAAAACTTAAGCCTTTCTTCGTAAGAGCAACCCTTTGTTCCATTTACTAATCTTGTTGCCCTTCTCTGTACCCGTTCCAGCAGCTCTACATCCTTCTTGAAATGAGGCCTCCAGACCTGTATACAGTACTCAAGATGTGGCCTTACCATTGCCTTATACAAGGGAATAATCACCTCCTTATCCCTGCTAGAAAAATTCCTGTATATCATTGACAAGACACCATGAGCTACTCTTGCAGCTCGTCTGCACTGCTCAGAGAACTTCATATCTGCCTGCACAATTACCCCCAGGTCCTTTTCATTCTCCACCACTGTCAGTGTAGTACCGCAGAGTTGATACGTTGCTCTGGGGTTACTGTTTCCCATATGCAGCACTTTACATTTGTCGATGTTAAACCTCATTTGCCACCTCTCAGCCCATCTGTTCAACCTGTCCAGATCCTGTTGCAGCAGCATAGCGTCAGTATTGTCCTTAACGACCCTGCCAACCTTTGTATCATCTGCAAACTTGGACATTAAACTTGATATCCCATCATCAATATCATTCATAAACACCGAAAACAACAACGGACCCAACACTGAACCTTGAGGAACTCCACTAATAACATTAGTCCACGTTGAGCAGTGTCCATTGATTACCACTCTCTGTCTTCTGCCACTCAACCATCCCCTTATCCATAGCAGCAATTTGCCTCCAATGCCACACTGCTCCAATTTGTGCAGCAGTCTTCCATGTGCAACAGTATCAAAAGCCTTTCTAAGATCCAAATATATAATATCAAAGTTATTCCCTGCATCCAGTTCTTTTGTGACTACATCATAGTATCCATTTAAATTGGTCAGGCAAGACCTGCCCTTAACAAAACCATGCTGCGTCTGAGCTATAACTGAATTCTTGTCTAGATGATCCTGCAGTGCTTCTTTAACCAGTGCCTCCATTAATTTACCTGGAACAGAAGTTAAACTAACAGGTCTATAATTACTTGTGTCAGCCTTTGAACCTCCTTTGTGAATTGGGGTCACATTTGCACATCTCCAGTCCATAGGTACCTCCCCTGAGTCCAAGGAAGCTCTCATAATTATGGCTAAGGGTTTGCTTACTTCCTTTGCTGCCTCCTTTAATATAACTGGATAGATCCCATCCACCCCAGGTGCCTTTTTTATGTTTATCCTCAACAATCTCTCCTCCACTTCCCTCTCAGTTATTACAAAATCATCCAGCTCACTGCCAATGTTTACTTTACCTACATCATTCTCCTTCCTGAATAACTCCTCATGCGTGAATGTAGATGCAAAATACTCGTTTTTGAATGGGAAGCATTCAAAGAATTAATCTTGGAAGCTAGAAGGGAATCACCAAGAAAGAGAAGAGTGATGATATCGTGCTTAAGACTCTGGGTATGCCAAGCCCATACTCATCAGATATGAGCCCCTGGCGTATTTCACTGATTGCTCAGTCAGAATCATCTGTGGAATCTGCTGCCAAGATAGCAAGGTTATCTGGGAAGATTCCCAATGAGCGTAGTATACACACAAAAGAGTTGTATGCTATAGAGCTAGCCTTGGACCACATTAGAATGTGTTCCAAGGCTAGCTCTATAGCACTTAAAGCCAAGGCTAGCTTTAATGCACTTAAAGTGGCTTGGACCGCTTTAAGTGCATTAGAATCAAACTTCTAATGCACTTAAAGCATGACAAGCTTACAGGCTGACCATGAGAAATCATTGAGGAAATGATCATTGGAGTAATGAAATTAACTTTGAATAGAAGTTTAATTAACAAAATGAAAGACAAAAAGAAATATGCGGACATTTTTGATAGCCAAAAAACTCTTAAACATTGTGAGCCTTATGGCTTAGTGCATTGTTGTGAAAGAGAAACCAGTTGTCATCTCCTCCATGCTGAGGCTGCACACAATGGATTCTCTGTAACAAATGTTTCAAAACATCTAGTTGGTAGATAGCAATAACAATTTGGCCGTTGGACAGGAACTGTTTGTGCACAATTTCCTTGCTATCGTAGAAAGTGATGAGAATGGTTTTGAATTTGACCCTTTTTAATGAGCATTTTTTGGCATTCCTCACTGCAATGAAGTGTCAAAGTGTGGACTTCCACTCCACACTTTGACACTTCATTGTGAAGTTGTACTCAAAACACCATATCTTTTCACCCATATTGATTGAATTCAGGAAGTTGAGTTTCCTATCACCAGCCTCAATGAGTTCTCTGCTGTGTTCAACTCATATCTGTTATTGGCAGTCTATTAATGAATGTGAACAAACTGCACACAGACCTTCATTTTCTTCAAATCGTGGGTTATTATTTGTCGATTATTTTCAGAAGATTGTGTATTATTAACACACACACAATCTTCTGAAATTGTTCAAACATTGCATATTAATCATTGGTAATGATTTCCCACATCTTTTCAATCAACTCTGTCATTAAAACTGTTTTTGCTGGGCCCCGATGTTTATTGTCTTCCAGTGATTCTCTTCTGTGGGCAAAACGTTTATGCCGCTCGAACATATGTGTATGATACAGACAATTCTCTCCATACGCTTTCTTCATCATTTGAGACTTTTCCATGGCACTTTTGCCCAATTTTTTATGAAAACCCCAAACACAAGAGGTATTAGAACTTATAGTACTTAGTACCGTGCTTGGGTTGGAGGTTGGAGAAGACGAAAGAAAGAAGATATTTGTTGACATTAAGACTTGAACTTCTGTAGACTGTAATATTCAGGAAATACATGTGAAGGAATGTTGTTCCAGAAAACAGCAGTTGAATGAATAAATGAAGATGATGAAAAGTTGGTTCTGTGAGTTTGAAGTTGGACAGTAAATGGATGTTGGCTGGTGGCAGCACGTGTTTGGACTGTTTTGAAAGAGAGAGAGAGAGCGAGCGTGAATTATAGAAGCCAATTCAGAAGAACACTGCCCATGGAAGTATCTGTAGAAAAGGCATGCAGCAGAAAGAGTACATCTATGAGACAGCGTGTGGAGAGACTCTGTTAGAGAGAAGTCATTAATTAGAACTTATAGTACTTAGTACCGTGCCCTCTTCTGAATGGAACCTAGAAGCTGCCCTCTTCTGAATGGAACCTAGAAGACTGAGAGAGGTTTATCGTTCCCACATCTGGGGAGGTCTGGCACCTCTCCAAATGTGGGAACGATATTCCATGGTTGGACGGATTTGCGATTTGTACAGAATTTGGAAGGAAAATAAAGCCGAGAGAGCCAAAGAGAAAACCAAGTTTTTTATATGCAGAGGAAGCTGTTGTTGTTATTTGGTTTTTAGGAGCATTAGCAACTAAGGCCATATTGCTCCAGGGATATGCGGTGGTCATTCCCTGACCTTTCCGCATCCTCCGTATTTGGTGGTCACAAGCTCGAACCCCTTTCTAATCAAGAAGTGCATGCTACGCACTGCTGCTTCTGCCCACCTGGCTACAGAGGTGCCTGCAGAGGAAGCAATATTTGTAATGTGCTTGTGCCAAGAGAGATTAGAAATATGGGTAATCCCCAAAAGAGATACATCATTTTGCCTAGAAATCAGAGTGCCACCAAAGATAAGCATAGGAGCAGAAGAATCCTTTTTGCGAGATATAAGACAAGACTCAGTTTTAGAAGGATTGAAATCAACTAAGTTGACTTTTCCCCACTGGAGAATTACCTAGAGATTGGCATTTAAGGAATTGGTAGCGGATATTCGAGAAGTTGAAACTGATTGAGCAGGGCAAGGTTTTTCAAAATGGAAAGTGGAATGCAATGTGCTATCATCAGCAAAACTATGGATAGGATTTCAAGTCAATGGAAGAAGATCATTAATATACAAGAGGAAAAGAGTAGGGGAAAGAAGTGAACCTTGGGGGACTCCAGCATTAGTGGAGAAGTTAGAAGACAGAGCCATCTACCATCAGTGAGTGTTCAACGAGAAAACTAGATAACCAATTACAAAAAACAGTTGGCAAACCATAAGATGGAAGCTTGTTTAGAAGACCTTTATGCCAAAAATGATTGAAAGGCTTTGAGATGTCAAGAGCAACTGCTTTTGTTTCACCAAACTTTTCCATTGAATTTGTCCATAAATGGGTAACATAAGCCAGAATATGACCAGTGAATCGACACTGACAGAATCCATACTGGGGATCGTTGATCAGTCAGAAGGTGTCTAGGTTGTTTAAGAGTTGGCAGTTAATCGTTGTCTCCATTACTTTAGAAAGAGTAGAAGTAATTGCAATGGGATGATAATTGGATGGGAGGGATTTGTCACCCTTTTTAGGAACTGACTGGCTGAGCAAATTTCCAAGTAGTAGGAAAAACACCTTTGGAATAAGAAAGTGAAAAAAGGCAGCAAAGAATAATAGTAAATCCAGGAGCACAGGTTTTGAGAACAAGTGGAGAAATACTATCAGGACCTGGAGCTTTCTTAGCATTAAGATTCGTCAAAATCCTTCTGACATACTTTTGACAGAAAACCACAGGAGGCATTGAATGGAGTGTGTTGGGAATGGTGGAAGGTGTTTTACCAAGATCATTAATACTCGAGTTGGAAGAAAAATGGAATGCTAGCAGGTCAGCTTTAGAGGTTCGGTCCAGTGTACTAACTAGCGGCTGGCCTGCAAACACCATTATAAAGCTTTACCCTTGAAATGTAAGGAAGGTTCGTTCTCGCCATGATGTTCATCATAACCTCAAAAGTTATCAGTCATACTGCATGATGGAAGAGATGGGGAAGGGTTGACCGGAACTTAGTTCTGGAGACTAAACATGGGTTCCACCACTTCAAGCCTCCAATAAGCAAACTGGTGGTATTGCACCAGTTGATGAGAGTCATCTCCCACGTAGTATTGCCTGGTAACAGAGAGGGGCAGCATTCCTCCATGTGGTGTTGGCACCACACCTTGACCCCTGCTTACGTTGGTTCACACCTGGGTAGTCACCCACAGTGTGCTTGTGCATGGAGGTTATACCGAAGATTATTAACAGTCCCACCATTGTGAAGGTGCAAGCAGAGGATTTGGCTGTCACAAACTGTCCAGACCTCACCGAAATTGGGTCCAATTGACTTTAGTGTCACCCAAATATCAGTTCCATCAGTGTTTTTTAGACACTCAGGTAGCAAGTACAGCTTGTCTCTGATATATCTGAGAGAATGTCTGTGAAAACCTCAAGGACTATTGACAAATTGAAATACTAATTGTACTTGCCTTCCCGAAACCAAGGAAAGGATCCAAAAATCCTAAAGAATTAATGCCTTATTGCTCTCAATAGCTGTGTTCCAAGACACAGTGTAACTGCTGAAGGAACAGGTTGACACTTATCTATTTAATATGGCATAAACATGAACACCAGGTGCTCTTGTTCTTTGATATGGAAAAAGCATGTGACATGGCTTGGAAAATTGGAGGTGTAAAAGACAATCTTGGTCTTAGGAGTTACCTTGCAGTTTTTATTTAAAAAAAATTTCTCAGACTACTCATTCCACGTTTGTATGTGTGTCCATTCCCCTTTCTTGATAGTTTTGAAACCCCCCTTCTCTTAATACATTTAAAGATCACTTTTAAATATTGTATTCTTTTTTGCTATCAAAGTTAATTTCATTACCAAAGAACTTCAAATTATGAACAGTTCCCTCATTAACATTAGTTGAGACTTACGATGCAAGAAAGCAAACTTATTAAGCATCAACCAAAAAAAACAAACAAAAAAACCCTTCCCATATCATACATCCAGTCACTTCAAATGTTTGTCTACTTCAGCCTTAAATTTATTTAAGCTTTCACTTCACTTTAGCGTTAGCAGTAGTAGAGGCATACGATGCAAGAAAGCAAGCTTATGAAGCATCAGTCAAAAAAAAAAAAAAAAAAACCTCTCATTTCACCCTTCCATTCATTCCAAATGCCTGTCCAGCTCAACCTTAAATTTATTTATTCTATCAACTTGCACAACAAAAGATGAAAGCTTGTTCCATCAATCAACTACCCGCTGGCTAAAGGCAAATTTCCACACATCTATTCTACAACTGTCTTTCCTCAATTTCAATCTGTGCCCCTGGGGTTCTTAATCTTAGCAAGAGAAATAATCCCATCAGCATTCAGCTTGCTCAACCCATTCAAGGCCTTATACACTTCAATCAGATCACCTCGAAGGTGCCTAGTATTGCAGTGAAGACACTGCAATTTGCAGAACATAAGCCTTTCTTGGTAACAGCAACCGTTTGTTCCATTCACCACTCTCATTGCCCCTCTCTGTATTCGTTCAAGCAGCCCTACATTCTTCCTAAAATGTTCCAGAAATCAATTATCTGCTGGCTAAAGGCAAATTTCTGCACATCTGTTCTACAACTGTCTTTCCTCAGTGAGAAACTGTGCCCCCTCAGGTTCTTAATCTGAGCAAGCGGAAGTATCCTATCAGCATTGAGCCTGCTCAAACCAATCAAGGCCTTATACACCTCGATCAAGTCACCTCGCAGGTGCCTAGTCTTCAGATTAGCATTAGCAAGGGCACATGATGCAAGAAAGCATGATGCAAAAAAGACAAAAAAAACACACACACCTTTTCATTTCACCCATTCATTCGTTCCAAATGTTTGTCCAGTTCTGCCTTGAATCTATTTAAGCTATCAACTTCTACAATATTCCAGTCAATATCTGGAAAATTAAAATCCCCCATTACAAGACATTCTGTTTCTCTGCACAACTGTTCATTGTACTCATCAGAGTTATTAGGCCTATAACATACTCCTACTCTTATTTTCCCTTTCCCAGTGTTTATGTCACACCAAACAGACTCAACATAGCACTGTCCACCCATGTCATCTGGATGCGCTTCCTTATATTTTGGGTTGCTTAACTAACAGCATAACCCTTCCATCCCTTCCTACCCTGTCTGTCCTTTCTGTACACATTCTACTCTCCCAAATTCCAATTCTGCACTGCATATATTGTGTGACACCATGTCTCTGATATCCCAACAATATCTGCCTTTGATATCTTCAGCACTTCAAATTCGTCAATTTTATTTATGGGAATTTGAGGTGTAGGGTAAATACCCTCGAAGAAATTAATATGAGGGGCCCATCAAGCTCTCCGCTGCCCAACTTAACTCCAGAGCTCACTCCTGTGCATCAGGAAACACAGTGGAAATCTCCAAGGCAGAATGCACTGGTCCCACAGGAACTAGTTATTGTCGGGGAGATGGGGAATATATTATGCAAAAAGGATAGGTGGAACAGGAACAGGGAATATCTGCCAGGGGCAAAATTTGATGACGTAGGGCAGATATCTTTTACGGGTACAAAAGGTGATATTGTTGTACAGGTCAGTGCTGGAAAAAAATAGCGAGTTAGGGTTAAATTTGAAAGTGTCAGCAATTCTGCCCAGACACGATAGGAGGGAGTATATGATGAGAACCTTGTCGACCCTTGTCAATGTCTTGTGGTCCTAGAGGTTGTTACAGACAAGCTGTTCTTGCTACCTGGGAGTCTAAAACACTGATGGAATTGATATTCGGGTGACACTCAAGTCAAGTGGACTCAATTTCGGTGAAATCCGGACGATCTTTGACAGCCAGATCCTCTGCTTGCACCTTCACAATGGTGGGACTGTTAGTAATCCTGGGTATAACCTCCATGCACAAGTACATGGACGTGACCACCCAGATGTGAACCAACGTAAGCAGGGGTCGAGGTGGCACCCACACCACATGGAGGAATGCCGCCCCCTCTATGTTACCAGGCAGTACTAGGTGGTAGATGACTCATCAACCGGTGCAATACCACCACTTCTCTTATTGGAGGCTTGAAGTGGTGGAACTCATGTTTAGTCTCTAGAGCTAAGTTCCGGTCAACCCTTCCCTAAAAGATTACTGGTAGCTGCAGGCAGAGGCAAAAGTGATTCTTGCACTGCTGCTATTGTAAAACAGCAGCCTAGAGAGGAAGTTGCTGGGGCCTTCAAGAGCTGCTGGGAGTCATCATGGAACAAGTAAATACATTAGCTGTGTTAGGGTAGCAAAGAGTAAGAACAAGTGCATGTATACTTGCATGTACACTAATACTAGAAATATAATAAATAAAATTGACGAATTTACCCTACACCTCAAACTCCCATAGACGCCCATCAGAACGCTGAGTTGGCACCTAATTTCTTCAGTCTCTGCACCTAGCACACACAAAGTCATCCTCCATGGCTTGATAATGTCCTGTTCTAGACAGGTCTCTAAACATTTCACATTTTGTTCATAGTTTTAGACTGTGATGCATTGGAGAATCGCTCCCTTCGGTCTCCCGTGAGTCACAGCACTATGGGTATTCTGTGAACCCTGCTTTGCTGCTCTAGACTGGTCATGATTCTGTTAAGTATAATTCAGTTAACAATGAACTTTAATAAGATTAATAAATTTTACTGATTAATTGATAATACTATAGTAATCTAACAGATTTCTAATACAGTGGTACGTTTTTCACTATCTAGTATTTTGTTAACCTTACGCTATTCCGTATCGTATAACAATGGCGGAAATTTACGAATGAAAATCTGCGGACACTAAGTATTTACTTTCAAAATTGCTATCTAAATTCAAAAATAAAACACTGAGCTTGGCTAGAATTATAAAGCAACATATAGAAAATAATTTATTATAACAATTAAGTCAATAAAATGACTAAGTATAAATGAAAACTTAGCATTTGCTGGAGCTGCCAAATTCTTGGTTAATGTGATAATAGCCTCATGCCCACTACTCAGTCTTAGTAGTTTCACCACTGGTCACTCGTTTGGAGAGATCTGGATTGGAATATTTGATTCTTCTGAAACATGATGACTTTTTGCATAGTCATGTGACATGAGGGTCATCGAACAACTGTTGCAGAAAACTGTTGTCAGTCTTGAGTCTTGTGCATTGGCTAACAGTTTCAGGTTTTCACCTTGGAAAATTGCATACATTTTTGTCACAAATAGAAACTTCACCCTGAACCAGAACTAAAGCTCAGATAATTTGCCATTGCAGTAGCACCTGACACAAAATTCCTGGAGCTTATATTTGATAAGTGACATTTCTCTGACATAGCTGCCAGCTGTCGACAAATTGCAGGAAAAGCCTGAATCTCTTCCATCCCATCTTGTCAACAGCTTGGATGCAGATCATTTCACTTTATTTTGAATCTATCATGCACTTATTTGTTCATAGTTTTAGACTGTGATGCATAGATTATGGTTGCCAGGTTTATGCATCTACCACAGACCATGTTGCTACTTGCACATTTAGAATATCTTTACAGAGTAATTATGTCAAAGCTACCAAACTGCCTCTTTTGCAGCAATTGCCACTACAGTATACTTTTAAACTAAAATCCCTAGCAGACCACCCCATGTGGCACATCCATTTTTGAGCAAAGACGGGAAAATAGCTGTAACACTTCCTAATCATTCCTTCGTTTTAGAAAAAATTGCCCAGTTACCAAGGCACTGCCTTTCACTTTGGCGTGCTTAAATTTGCCATTATGCAACTTCATCAATAAAAATTGGAGGACAGCCAGCACTCCACTTCTGTCCACCTGGCATTCTGTGCATGTCTTTACTACTAGGCACCTTCGTAGCCAGGTGGGCAGGAGCAGCAGTGCATAGCACACGCTTCTTGATTAGACTGGGGTTTGAGCCCGTGACCACCAAGTACAGAGGATGCGGAAGGTCAAGAAATGACCACCGGATGTCCCCGTAGCAATATAGCCTTAGTTGCTAATGCTCCTAAAAAACAAATAACAACATGTCTTTACTGATGGTTTGAAGTCTGAATAATCTGTAGGATACACTGTCATTTTCCCAGATAGTACACTGACAGGACAGAATTCATGGTATACCTGGCTCCTGGGCAATGCAGTGTCACCCCTGTCACTATTGGACAAACCCACTGCTTGGCAGGTATATAGGTACACTGCATTCACGTAGACAGTACTGGATGCCCAATGCATAGGTCACTCTATCGTGGAAGTGGCACAGAAATTACACTATCCCCATTCGACAGTGTCAAGAGTGTATTGGGAATATGCCATTTCCAGAATAACATCTCATTGTGGACAGCTCTGTTGTTGGAAAAAGGTGGTGGATGAACGTGCATCCATGTCTGCCTCCCATTGCTTCAGCCAACTGGAGAGTCACAGTGGTACAAATCACCACCGACTTCAACAAGGGAGGTACAAGAAATGTCTCCACTAAGACCATCGGACAATCATTAGCCACAATAGGTTATAGGAGCCACCGACCCACCAGAATTCCATTGCTAACACCACGACACAAGACTCTACACCTCAGCTAGACAAAAGAACACCAGCACTGGAACTTGGGTGTTGGAGACTGGTCTCCTGGTCCAATGAGTCCCTTTTCCAGTTATTTAGAGAGGATGGGAGGAAACTGCACAAAGCTGTGGATGGTCGGTAATGGTCTGGGGCGTGTCCAAATGGTACACGTTGGGACCTCTGGTACGTCTAGAATCTAGGACTGTTCAGAGATGCATCTAGAGTCTAGATGCATCTCTGAACAGTCCAGGTTATGCATCTATCCTTGCAGACCACTGCATCCCGTCGTGGTCATTGTGCACCCACAGGGCAATGGACTCTTCCAGCAGGACAATGCTCCTCCCCACAGAGCAGTGGTGAATAGAATATGGTTCGAAGAACATTCTGCAGATTTTACCAGATTAAATTACTATCCCAGTAGCAAAAATCGTGGCATGGACACACACACAAATCAGTTGTATCAAATTAAGCCTTTAATAAAACTTTGGCAGTCTAATCTGCACTGGAACAATAGAAGGGAAGTTGCTTGCTTGCCTCTGCTAGAACAGTCATCTTATGCATTTGTTTATGCTGAGGGCTGATGACTCCTCTATGAGGATTGCAGCATTATTTTATCTATTTGTCATTTTATCCAGTGTCCCTTTGTTTACAAACAAACTGCATCTATATATATCATTTTTACCTATTTTAACATTATGCATATTGATGTAGTGACTTAATTCCAATGGTCACTGAAATTCCTGTTCTATGATGAGGTTTTGGCACATTATACCCTAGTTGCTAATGTGCCAGTAAGACTAAAATTAAATCCTGTATATATGAGTGGCACCATGTGTCCACAATATCCACATTTAATGACTTAATCAATACTTCAAAATCTTCAGATTTATTTGTACCTAAAATTAATGTACAGACAAGATATGTTGACCTGTTTTTTTCTTCTAGTAACCCTTATACAGCCCATATAATTGCTTGTCCCATGAGGGCCATCAGCATTGTTTGTAATCCCCCACACCTTGCTTTCTAGGTTGCTGCATATCCCAGTAGAGTTTCAGCTCTACTTAAGGCTACAATTAAACTGTTAGTCTGTGTCTCTTCCCAAGCTATTAGTTTTCTGACCCACCTAATATTCCCTCAATAAATAAACTTACACTGCTTCTATTTAAGTCTGTCCCATCCCCATAAAAAAGTCTCACTGTTAACAAGCAAAGACCATGATGAGAAAAAAATGAATTTCTTCCTATCACGTTTGACAAAACTCCAGACACTTTCAAATTTAATCCTAACGCAGTTTTTTTCTGAACAATCCCCTCTATCTGTTAAGTAAATCCATGGATCCCCCAATTTAATTCTTTATAGAAACCTGTTCTTTCACTTTCATAAATGTCCATCAGAATGGCTGAGTTTGTGCTTAATCTCCTCACGCTCTTTGCACCAAAAATTCTCCCTTTGGCTGTATTGTATCCCACTCCATTTAGCTTTGCAAATGTGTAACAAGTAGCACTTCATAAGGCTGTTATTGTAGAACTACCCTCGGCAGTTCTCTCCTGAGTCAAAGGATTCCCTCTACTTTCAGCTCTTTACATTGCTTGCTCTGCTCTGAGGCCATGGGTGCGGGCAGGATATTTTTCAAGATGGTGAATGTGAGAATCAATTTTTTGTTCACCAAATTTTCCTCAAAATAGATTAATGAAAATATTAAAAATTGTGTATTACTTCAAAATCCAAAGGATGTGTACCACCATGCTGCTGACTCCCATGTCTGAGGCTGTAAAGTTAAATTATGTATTGTGTAGTTTGTCAAAAATTACATATTATTGTTATTAGATAGTATGAATCAGAGTTGTAATACTCAATACGTTCTACGTTGATAATATTTGTAAAATAATAAGAGGAGTTTACCTCAATATAGTACGTAGAACACTTCTGTATGATACCCTCCAGAAATTAAAACGGAAAAAACGAAAAAATCGACAACTTCCCGGTACATTAGACTAAAAATATAAATAATTAAATAATTAAAAATCCAATTTAACACAATTCAAATCAATTTAAAACAATTAAAAATCAAATTAGCGCAATTAAAAAAAAATCTAACAAAAATATTCAAAACGATTTTCCTTCCTGAAGCTGACGTTTTTCGACCATGTGTCGTGATCACAGGAATGAAAATTACCGAATTGGGTTAAACCTGAAATTTAAATAGTGATTATTTCTCTTCACGCATGCGCTTAAAGGTCCACACATCGGAGATCAAATATGGCCGCCGAACATTAACAGAATTCTCGTGTCATTTAATTTCTACGGTTTCTGCAATTAATAGTCACATATAATTACGTTGAACATTACGTATTTTGGCCTCGTTAAATAAAAATGTTTTTCGTTAATGGCATGAAAGGCTAATTCTGACGCTGCTGAATGAGAAGCACGAACTGAGGCTTTAGCATTAGCATTAGTAGAGGCATTTGATGCAAGAAAGCAAGCTTATGCAGCATCAGCCAAAAAAAAAAAAAGAAACCACTTCCACTTCACCCCGCTGTTCGTTCAAAATACCTGTCCAGCTGAGCCTTAAACTTATTTAGGCTATCAACTTCCACGACAAGGGATGGAAGTCTGTTCCACCAACCAACCACTCGCTGGCTAAAGGCAAATTTCCGCACGTCTATCCTACATCTGTCTTTCCTCAATTTGAATTTATGCACTCTCGGGTGTTTATTCTGAGCGAGAGGAAGAATCCCATCAGCATTTAGCATGCTCAAACCATTCAATGCTTTATACACCTCTATCAGATCACCTCGCTGGTGCCTAGTCTCCAGACACTGTAATTTGCAAAACTTAAGCCTTTCTTCGTAAGAGCACCCCTTTGTTCCATTCACTAATCTTGTTGCCCTTCTCTGTACTCGTTCCAGCAGCTCTACATCCTTCTTGAAATGAGGCCTCCAGACCTGTATACAGTACTCTAGGTGTGGCCTGACCATTGCCTTATACAAGGGAATAATCACCTCCTTATCCCTGCTAGAAAAATTCCTATATATCATTGACAATACACCATGAGCTACTCTTGCCGCCTGTCTGCACTGCTCAGAGAACTTCATATCTGCCTGCACAACCACCCCCAGGTCCCTTTCATTCTCTACCACTGTCAGTGTAGTACCACAGAGTTGATACGTTGCTCTGGGGTTGCTGTTTCCTATGTGTAGTACTTTAATTTGTCAATGTTAAACTTCATTTGCCACCTCTCAGCCCATCTGCTCAACCTTTCCAGACCTGTTGCAGCAGCATAGTGTCAGTAGTCAGCAGCAGCAGCAGCATAGTGTCAGTAGTGTCCTTGACAACTCTGCCTACCTTTGTATCGTCTGCAAACTTCGACATTAAGCTTGATATACCACCATCAATATCATTTATGAATACAGAAAACAATAATGGACCCAACACTGAGCCCTGAGGGACTCCACTAATAACATTAGTCCGCGATGAGCAGTGTCCATTGATTACCACTCTGTCTTCTCCCCCTCAGCCACCCCTTTACCCACAGCAGCAATTTGCCTCCAGTGTCACACTGCTCCAATTTGTGCAGCAGTCTTCCATGTGCAACAGTATCAAAAGCCTTTCTAAGATCCAAGTATATAATATCAAAGTTATTCCCTGCATCCAGTTCCTTTGTGACTGCATCATTGTATCCAATCAAATTGGTCAGGCAAGACTTCCCCTTAACAAAACCATGCTGTGTCCGAGCTATAACTGAAGTCTTGTCTAAATGATCCTGCAGTGCTTCTTTAACTAGTGCCTCCATTAATTTTCCTGGAACAGAAGTTAAACTCACACGTCTATAATTACTTGTGTCAGCCTTTGATCCTCCTTTGTGAATTGGGGTCACATTTCCACATCTGCAGTCTGTGGGTACCTCCCCTGAGTCCAAGGAAGCTCTCATAATTATGGCTAAGGGTTTGCTTACTTCCTCTGCTACCTCCTTTAATATAACTGGATAGATCCCATCCACCCCAGGTGCCTTTCTTGTGTTTATCTTCAACAATTTCTCCTCCACTTTACTCTCAGTTATTACAAGATTCTCTGGCTTACTGCTAGAGTTGAATACACCTCTGGCATTCCCCTCGCTAAATAACTCCTCATGTGTGAATGTCGAGGCAAAATATTCATTTAGTTTGTTAGCTACCTGAGCAGGATCATCAACAGTTGACCCATCGATAACAAGTGGACCAATCTGATTCATCCGCTTCCTTCTAGAGTTTACATAAGTAAAGAACTCTTTGCATCCCTTGCCAAAGATTTCTTGTAATCTGTCTTCGCCTGCCTAACCTTCTTTGTAACTTGGTTACAGATCAACTTGTATCTATCATAGGCTTCTGTGTCATGTGTTAATTTGTATGTATCCCATGCATGTTTCTTCTCTGCCATATGCCTCATCAGTTCATCTGACATCCATTTAGGCCTAAACCTTCAACAATATTTCTTAGTTGGTATGTAAAGCCTAGTAGCTTCCAAGATAAGTTCTTTGAATGCTTCCCATTTTGCATTTGCTGTTGGTAACATCATCAGTTGGTCCCACTGTATAGAATTTAAATACTGTCTCAGTCCATCGTAGTCGCCTTTACGAAAGCAATAACCCTTCCCTTTACCCCTAATGGTAGTTAGCTCTTTGAGTAAATCCCACTTCAGCACACTGTGATCACTGCCACCTAGTGGTTCATTTATCTGTAGATTGTTAATGCATGAAGAATCACTGCTGATAATCAAATCAAGAGTATTCCTCCCTCTAGTTGCCTCCCGAACATGCTGATGTAGAAAACAATCATCCAGTAAATCCACAAAAGCCTTGCTAGTGTGTGAGTGACCAGACCCCAAATTCCAGTCAATATCTGGGAAATTAAAATCTCCCATTATAAGACTCTCTGATTTACTGGCCCACTCTATTTCCCTGTACAGTTTCTTATTATACTCATCAGAGTCATTAGGCCTATAGCACACTCCTACTCAATTTTGATCTTCCAATGCTTATGTCACACCAAACTGACTCGACACTGCACTGTCCAGCGATGTCGACTGGCTTCACTTCCTTGGATTTTATGTATTTCTTAACTAATAGCATAACCCCTTCTCCCTTCCTATCCAGTCTATCCTTTCTGTAGACGTTGTACTCCCCAAATTCCAGTTCTGCATTCTTTATATCTGTGTGACACCCCACGTCTCTGATATCCCAACAATATCTGCCTTTGATGTTTTGAGCAATACCTCAAATTCATCAAATTTTTTTACTAAACTCTTAGCGTTGGTGTACACGCAAGTATACATGCACCTATATCTATTCTTAGCTACCTAACACAACCCATGTGTTGTGTTAGGTATCTTCCCCACTGCTGGCGTCATTCCCTTGTTCCTTGTATAATTCTCTATAGTAGTCTTCTGCTATTTGAATTATGCCTTCTCTGCTATTTATAAGTACATCATTTCTATTCTTCAGTTCCGGTATCATTTGTCTTTCTGGATTACTGCTCATGGCTGCTGATTTAAGTGCTTTGTTTTCCCTTAATGCTTGTTCTACTTTTCTTGTGTTAAATCTTCTTATGTCCTCTCTGAGCCTCTTTCTAATGGCTTTGCATAACAGTATACTCAATTTTCTCCTTATCGGTGTTTATCTTGCTCTTCATTTGTTGCCTTTGGTTCATAATAACAAGTGTTTCTTGACTAATTTTTTCTTCTTTGGATTTCTTTTTTCCCTGTAGGGCTTTATCACCTTCAGAAAGTTGTAATATTCCTCGTTGATATCTTGGTCCTGAGCAGTCTGCAGAAGCTCAAACTTGTTCTTAAGTTCCTGTACATACTGCTCTTTCTCCTCTTCTGTTATCTCAAAGACTTTCGTATTATTTACTCGAGTCAATTTTTTCCTCTCCTTTCCTGCATCTATATCAAGTGTGCATCTTACCATTCTGTGATCACTTCCAACATTTACCTTATTCAGGATGGTAACATCATTCACAATATATCTTCTGTTAGTGAGGATGAAATCGATTTCATTAGTTTGTAATCCATTTGGACTCTTCCATGTCCACTTTCTGTTCACCCTTTTCTCGAAAAAAGTGTTGATTACTGACAATCCTTGAGATTCTGCAAATTCCACAAGTATTTCACCTCTTTCATTTCTTTCACCAATTCCAAAATTTCCTATAGTTCCTCTTTCTGCACTGATTTGTCTTTTTCCAACCTAGCATTGAAGTCCCCCGTAATAATAGTGTAGTGGGTTTTATGCTCATCTAGAAGACTCAATTTCGGTGTACATTTCTTCAACCTCTTCATCATCATGGCTCGATGTTGGTGCATAAATCATTATAACCTTTAGCTTGTACCTCTTAGAAATCTTGAGTATTAGTCTCGACATCCTTGGTGATGTACTTTTGAATTCCAAAATGTTTTTTATATCTTTATGGACCAGAAACCCAACTCCACCTTTATTATTGTATTATAAAGCTAAAAATAATATAGGCTAATCACAGAATATAATGAACCAATTGCAGTTATCTGTATGTACATTTTAATTATCAAATTATTATACACATGCAGAATGTGTAATATCTATATGCATCATAAAAAGTCTGTAATCTGGAATTAATCATTTATTTTTTCTCTTTAGAATGAAGAGGACTCTCTTGTAGATATGAATAAATCACCACAAAAGAATTTTGTTGACATCCCTGATGTTATGCCATATGCCACTTCTCCTGGCTTCAGAGAGAAAACTGCATCGTGGAAATATATAGGATTAGATGCATATAAAAATCCAAAGAAAAATTAGTTTCTACTCGTTAAATCATTAGAGCTGTGAATACAATAGACTTACATAATTCTCAGTTATGCTTAAAAATAAAATCAATTATTTATACTGAATTTTGTGCTATTCTTTGAAAGCGTGAGTACAACACACATTTATTTCAAAATTCTTTGATGTTGAACAGGATAAAATTATTTTGAATAATTTTTTTTTTTTTTTGTGTTGTTTGGTGGTAAGGGCTTAAAAATAAATTCCCTCCTAGTTTTCTTGAAATGCCTATACTTCCAACAACAATAGTTACTCAGAGGCGCAATCATCAAGGAAGGCACCTCCCATCATCCACAGCATGAGAAGCCAGACCAGGAGCGGATAGGAATGTCTGATGGGACTGGCCCCTAACAGAGCCATGGGGGGGGGGAAAGGTTGTATGTAATTATGAGAAAGGTCATCAACAGCAACTTGTATACGCGGTGTTATCTCAAGTGATCTCATTGTAAGGTTTATATATTACAAATCATCCCCATGATGATTTCATATTTCACCACGGTAAAGCTTACTAGTAATATAGAACTTCGTGCTGAACTAGATGGCTTGAAAAATAATAAGCTACAAGATGAAATGCTAGATTTCATACAAAGTGGTATATCTATATTGTCAATGATCGTACAAACATTATGGGGCCTGTATTCGAGATATCGAAATGGCACAATCTTACTGCAATCAAAAATATTGAAAATAAGTGAAAGGTGGTTGGATAATGAAGAATATACACTGTGCTGCCACTTTATTAGGTACACCCCTGCTGTGTACACAAATGGTGTGTCCCACAACGTTGCAAGTCACATGACCACAGTTGTGAATATGAATGCAGCAGAACAACCTTTCTAGTATCAGTTAAGCATACAAATCATAGCAAGAATGGGGAAAAGGAGTGATCTAACGGACTTTGAACGTGGCATGGTTGTAGGTGCAAGATATGCTGGACAAAACATCTCTGAAACGACAGTTCTGAACTTTTCACGCACCACAGTTCAAGGGGGTATCGAGAATGGCGCAACGAACAGAAAACATCCTCTCAACAGTGCTCCTGTGGAAGAAAATCGCTTGTTGATGAGAGAGGTCAGAAGAGGATGGCTAGAATTGTGCAAGCAAACAGACGCCACAATGTTGCACATCACGTCAGAATGCAACCGTGCGCAGAACAAAATATTGCAACGGACCACTAGTCGCACTTTGTCGCGAATGGGCTACATCGTGTACCTTTGTTAACAATGAAGTACAAGAAAGCACGCCTCCTGTGGGCACAGCAACACAAGCATTGGACTATCGAGGATTGGAAAGCAGTTGCTTTGTCTGACCCGTCATGTTTGACTACTACTGTGCAAGGTGGTGGGGGAAGTGTTATGGTGTGTGGAATGTTTTCTTGGCACACATTTGGTCCATTGATGCCCATAGATTCGCATCTGAATGAAACATCGCACCTAAACATCGTTGCTGACCAAGTGCATCCGTTCATGTTGACAGTTTATCCTCAGTCAGATGGTTACTTCCAGCAGGATAATGCGCCAGTGCACAAATCCCGAATCACTATGGAATGGTTCCAGGAACATGACAATGTCTTTTTTTTGCTGCAGTGGCCCGCTCAGTCCTCTGGTGGATCTCAATTGTTTTGAACATCTTTGGGATGTGCTGGAAAGGGCTGTTCGCTGCAGGCCTGCACCTCCATTGAATCTCAAGGAACTGCGTGACACTCATGTCTGCATGGTACTCCATTCCTGCACAACGTTTTCAGCATCTTGTTCAATCCATGCCTAGACGAATTCTGGATGTTTTGAAGTGTAAAAGAGGCTCAACATGGTAGTAGGTAGGAGTACCTAATAAAGTGGCAGCACAATGTCTATTACTTAAACCATTCCAATGTGTGACTCAATTTAAAAGTTTGGATGTTCGTAATGGCGGTGTTGCGATATATCAATGGGATGGCTCAACTATCATGAGTATACCGCATATCTTTCCACAACATAATAGCACCATTATCCAATGAAATTGGAGACATTTGTGGATCTTTGTGCAAATTCAATAGTGAAACAATTTTCCTCATTGCCATATACATCACTCCAGGGATACGTTAGATATAATTCAAAAATTCATAATCAAGAATATGCCGTATTCCATTGAAAAATTATTGGAAGAGCCACTGGATCGTATACCTAAATTCGGAGTCTGGAAAGAAGTTTAATTTATGAAAGATTTCTTCAATTTACATATATTACATCAAATACTTTAGTAAATACTACACATAATGGAACGAATCGATGGAATATTCACTCGGGTATTAAAATCATTTGAGTGTGTCACAACCACCTCACAATGGGTGGAAAAGACCTGAGTTCCAGTCCTGTCGAAGGAAGGAATTTTGGTTTCTCATTCAGGAAACAGAAAATCGAACCTAGAATCTTATTTCAGTTACCATAGATCAATAATTTTAGTGTTATTATAATTTATAATATATTTTATACGAATTGTTTCATTGTACACTAGTACAATAAAAAATTCCACTCGTATTTCATTTTACTGAAATTATTTTTTCAATAAAAATAGTGCAGCAATACTTTTATTTATTTTACTGTACCAGTTTCATAATGAGTTCTTGCAGTAAAGACGTTTTTAACGTCTGCTGCTGCTGTGACATTATCAGTAATACTATCAGTCTCAGAGTAGAGCGGCAGCAACTCATTATGTACCTGGTACATAATTTTTTTATGGCTGATGCTAGATAAGCTCATGATCGCTTTCTTGCATCACGTGCACTCATTACTACTACTATATTAAGATGAATTTAGTGAAAACCTAATGGATCTAAATGATGTAATAATCTTTTCATACTTTGAGCCTTTATGACAAGCGCCATTGTGGGTAGCATAGTTGGTAGGACTGCCAACCACCCCACAATGGGTGGAAAAGATGAGTTCAAGTCCCATCAATGAAGGAAGGAATTTTTGATTTTTCATTCAGGAAACAGAAAATCGACCATAGAACACGCAATTTACAGACAGTATACACGGAGCTACATGGCCACAGTTCTGATGCTCCTAAAAACCAACAACAACATCTGTGACAAGATGATGTAGGTCGATAAAGCTATTCTATCCAGCAAGCAAGTGAGGTCACTTGGCTTGGAGGATAGCAAATGTTCATTTCATACAACGATAGGAGAGAATTTGGCGGCTGTTGCATATTTTATTTACCATATAGAATTTGCACCTTAATACAAAAATTTGAGCACCTCTTTTGAAAAAGTGAATAAAGAGTAACAGGGTTCACTGAAGAATAGAAAAAACATTTATTAAGGTCACCCAGAAAGTCATTTCACCTATCCGTGTTTTCTATGACTGTAAATTGCGTGTGTTCTCTGGTCGATTTGCGTGCTTTGCTATACGAAAAACCCCAGGGGTCTGGGGAAACAACCCTTGCTATACACACCTGAGACTGACTAACTCAGCCAAGGAGCAAAAAAAAAAAGCCCATAAATGTTCCTCGCGTTATAGACGGGATTCAAACCCGGGCCTCTTCCACCCAATGTGGGGAGAACGGTGACAATACCACTGTACTACCACACAGACTCAAGAGTAGAAGGTGTTCATTTTTTTTTTTTTTTTTTATGAAACCCCTAATCCCGAGGGGTATTAGAACCTATAGTACTTAGTACCGTGCTTGGGTTTGAGGTTGAGAAGACAAAAGAAGATATTTGTAGGCATTAGACTTGAACTTTTGTAGACTGTAATTTTCAGAAAATAATATGAAGGAAGGTTGTTCCAGGAAAAACGGCAGTTAAATGAATAAATGAGGTACATGAAAAGTTGGTTCTGTGAGTTTGAAGTAATTATAAGGGTTGTTTGTGAGAAAAAGATCAAGTGTGTTGACTGTATAGTTAAGATTGTCCAGAGAGTCCGGGTTTATTATGATTGTCTACTAGTTTAGATTAGGACATATATCTCACGTGTTCTTCAGCTTTACTCTGAGATGCATACTTTACTCTTTAATTTACCCATTTATTTACCCATTAATAAGGCAATTATTTAAGAAAGTGCATATTTGTTTCAGACAGGTGCTACACTGCTGCTGGTCATTCAAACAACTAAAACAATGACATAGATATTTATACCTGATTAAAAAGGTAATTTATGCATACACTTATTTTTTTTTTCTACATTATATGACCATTCAGTATATAGTTGGTCACAATTAAATCTAAATAATATTGACAACTAAGTATTGTTGCAAGTTTCCAAGTCTACTGCAACTTACAAAATAGCAATAATACAGATTACCTCTGCAGAATAATATGGTTATTTTAATTTGTCTAAGAAAGAGAATTTCTCCTTTTTTCTCTTCTGTTGATCCTCTTTAGATAACTAACTTTCCATTCTGAGAGAGAATTACTCCCACCGTTCGGTAGGGCATGTGGCACTTCTCAGCTGAATCGAGCCCTCCAACTCTAACCATTGTGTCCACACGTTAGCCGAGTACATGGCACAGTATTTCGTTGGATGCCCCACGGGCATTGGAAATGGTGATCCCTGACTGCAGGGAGAGCCTCTTGTTTCGGCCAGGAAAAGTCGCGTAGGTCAATTACTGTTTTGAATCGAAAGACCTCCTGAAGGGACCGAACCTTCTCCTTCCCATCCGTGACGATCATTTTATATGTTTTTTTAGGATTGCGTTGGTCCATGACCCAAAGCACGGGGAAGTGAGAGGTTTTGGTTTTAGGAGGGAAGCTATATTCTGGTTATCACAGGTAATGATGGCGACCTCCTGTGGTGCTAATATTCCTTCATGCCCTCTTGTAAAACGGACTTCCAGGAATGCCCAATTGTTGAGGGGGGTAGGTAAAGTTTTGTAAGGGCGTCTTGTTGCCATAATTTGAAATGGGAGGATTTGATGAAGGAAGGAAGGCTGGAAGGGGCGTTCCACGGTGTCTGAGTGATTCACTGATGGCTGCTCCCCGCCTCTCCAGCTCAGAAGGTTTCTCCCTTCGTGGCCTGATGTGTTGTGGGGAAAGCGAAATTCCTGGGAGTCTACCAACTCCAATTTCCTCTTCATGGGCCGACAAGGCGCTGGAGTCTGAACTCCTGGGTGCACAGTGCCCCGCAACCAATGCACTGGTGCCAAAAGGAAGGTCCACATTTTACTTAATAGGAATTTGAGATTTTCCTTAGAGATGATTGATACGTCTGTGGGTAGGAAGAAACAAAGAGAAATAGGTGATAAAATAATTCCACTTGTTCCCACTTTCACTTCTCATTCTTTCTGGCTACCATTTTTTCTAAATAAGATTCACTTTTTTGACATCGGACTTTCTCTTCATAGTATTGACATTATAACATTCTATCATCAAACCCCTCGACGTGGGCACCTGTACGTGGTGAGGGGACCTCCCAGTGACGCTGCTGGACTTCCAGACTAGCGTCACTGGGATCCAACGCCCACAGCCCAGGTTCCAGGCTTACATCAATGGAATCCAGCGTGTTTGCCATGCGCTGCGACCCGTGGAAATTCAGAAAGGGGGATCCTGGTGGTTGAGGGGCCCAGCTTCAATACACCACTTTGGCCCCTGCTTCGACAAGACGGGTGGTCCTGGAAGGCCCAGCTAGGATCAATCGGCCAGTAGGCTCGCCTGCGAGGGTCAACCGTGTCAATGCCACGCCCCTACCCTCATGGTCTGAGGGACAGGATTCAGGCTGGCGGCGGTGCGGGTGTGGTGTCTGGGTAGCCCTGGCGTTCCACTCCCGAGCACATTTATTGCATGCCGGGTAGTGGGCGTCCCTTTGGGCTCCGTGGTGGGTAGGGAGCCCGGCCACTGAACCATATAAAAAACTTCATGAATCCTGATAAACTTACTTTTTCAGGGGCCCCAACCCGGTCCCTATCTGAAAATACAGACTTAGAGGCAGATAGCATTATTGCTACAAAGAGGCAGCGAACTGAAACATCATCAGGGCCTGTCCCAAGATTTTTAATTATACACTCTACCACCGAAAAACCGATTGGCAAAATGTCACCCTTTTTTTATACAAAAAGGGTTAGATGGGTTAGCAGGTTCACCCAAATCAGTTAAGAGGCTCCGTTCTGGAGACCTCTTAATTGAAACCAAAACTGACAGGCAGTCTGAGCAGCTACTCCGTGCAACATCAATCGGAGGAGTACCCATAACAGTGACACCACATAGAACACTCAATTCATCCAGAGGTGTCATTTCAGAATGGGACCTTCTCGACGTAACCGAGGAGGAAATCTGCTTAGAATTGAAACCACAGGGAGTTATTGCAATGAAAAGAATTAGTGCGCGTAGGGATGGGAAACTTGTTAAAACCAGGAGCATTATCCTGACTTTTAACTCGCCCAAACCTCCTGATGAGATTAAAGCTGGCTACATCAACTGTCCAGTACGTCCATATGTTCCAAATCCTTTACGGTGTTTTAAATGCCAGAAATATGGACATTCTCAAATGGCCTGCCGTGGAGTCCTTGCATGCGCTCAATGTGGTGCAAAGGACCACGAAACAACAGCATGTTCAGCCGTAAAACCCACCTGCATTAATTGTGAGGGAGAACATCCAGCCTACTCACGAGCATGCCAGAGGTGGAAAGAAGAAAAAGAAATTCAACGGCTGAAGGCAGAGCTAAACATATCGTACCAGGAGGCAAGGAAAGCGGTTAAACCTCTCAACATCAATAAACCTACCTATGCCCAGAAGGTAGCAGGGAGATGCTCCATTGGAACTCAGGCGGACATGTCCATCCCTCCAAAAGAATCATTTACTCCCATCGCACGTTATCTTTTAAGCTCCCAAAAACCTGCACAGAAAGACCAATCAGCTGCCACTCCTATATCGGTACCTCCTAATGCTCCACAAGTAACAAAAGCAACTGCGAAAGAAAAGAACAAGAAAGGTGAAGTACCCCGTAGTACCCAAGAAAACATGGATGTTGAGCAGAAGGAGGTACCCGAAGATTCAGTTTTGGAGCTCTTTTCTGAGGAGGAAATGGACACTGGTCAGCGTCCATACTTCCCAGGAAGGATAAAGCCAAGACTGAAAAAGGTAAGAACTCAGCACCTCGGAAGCCGCCTGATGGACCCACCAAGCCAAAATAATGGCTAAATTCCTACAGTGGAACTGTCGTGGATTCCGGCGAAACAATGATGACATCAAGGCCCTTCTGCAAAAGCATGAGCCAGTCTGCTTTTGCTTACAAGAGACATACCTGAAGGCAAATGAAAACCCCTCGCTTCGTAACACCACTATCATTCGAAACGACAGAACTGAGGATGGACCTGCTCATGGGGGTGTTGCTATAATTCTGGGCAACCATACCCCATATCAAACTATTGCGCTCACCACCAACATCGATGCGGTAGCGGTTCGCCTTACGGTAGGTTTTTTAATAACAGTCTGCTCAGTTTATTTATCACCTGGGGCTGATATCTCCCAGAAAGACCTTGATGATCTCATTGTGCAGCTGCCTACTCCTGTCTTACTCCTGGGCGATTTTAATGGACATAACACCCTGTGGGGTAGTGCAAACGTTAATGGAAGGGGACGTGTCATAGAGCACATGCTCAATGACAATGACCTATCCCTTCTAAATGTGGGAACTAACACCTTTTTTCACATGCCTACCCGTACGTTCTCTGCTATTGACCTCTCTATATGCTCCCCATCTCTCCTTCCTTCAATCACTTGGGAGGTAGAGGAGAATCTTTATGGAAGTGATCACTTCCCTGTGATAACCAGCCTACTTAATGTGACGCCATGTTCACCTTTTAGGTTACCACGATGGAAGACTGATCAGGCTGACTGGAACACCTTTCAACACTTGGTAGACTTTAACATTAGTACAGTCAGTCGGGAGCCTATCAATGACGCAATGGCGTACCTCACAGAAAGCATTGTCCATGCAGCTGCAGCTACAATTCCGAAAACATCTACCCGGTTTCCGCCATTTCCAAAACCTTGGTGGAATACTGAATGCACAGCAGCAAAAAAAGGCACAAAATAAAGCTTGGGGGATATTACGACGATATCCTACCACAGCCAATCTCTTGGCCTTCAAACGTGCACGCGCAAAAGCGCGATATATTCGTCGTCAGAGCCAAAAGGAATCGTGGGTCTGTTTTTACATCTACCATTACCCAGTCGACCAGCAGTAAAGCTATATGGGACAAAATCCGGAAAATGAAGGGTAAATATACATCGCACCCTTCATCGGTCCTGGAGTATAATGGATGTGTTATTGCAGACCCAACTGCAATAGCCAATGTACTTGGGGAGACCTTCTCTTCCATCTCATCAACATCTGCTTACTCCCCAGAATTTCTGGTCTGGAAAGAGAAATTTGAAAAGCAGCCAATTAACTTTAAATCTAAAAGGTCACATCCCTATAACGGGCCTTTTACCACAGAAGAGTTAGAAACAGCTCTAACTCTTACCAAGGCAAGACCTTGGTAAGAGTTAGATCTGCTGGACCAGATCTTATCCATTATGATATGATCAAACATCTGTCTGCAAAATCCATGGACCAACTGCTTTTTCTATATAACAGAATATTTCAAGAAGAGCAGTTTCCAGATTCCTGGCATAAGGCAATCGTGCTTGCCTTTCCTAAGCCAGGAAAAGATCCTAAAATCCCAACGAACTACCGTCCTATTGCTCTGACTAGCTGTCTGTGCAAAATTCTGGAGAGAATGGTCAATGCCCATCTTATATGGTATTTGGAGTCTAATAGGTTCCTCCCCAGATTTCAGTGCGGCTTCCGTAGAAAGAGGTCAACTTTGGACCATTTAATCAGGCTCGAAACTTTCGAGATGCCTTTTTAAAACGAGAACACCTGGTGTCAGTGTTCTTCGATATGGAAAAAGCGTATGACACAACTTGGAGATTTGGAATTTTAAAAGACTTCTACTGTATCGGCCTTAGAGGTAATCTCCCCAATTTTATTAAAAACTTTTTATGTCACCGTTCTTTCCAAGTCCGTGTAGGATCTACTCTCTCTCGCTCTTTTAGACAAGAGGAGGGAGTACCTCAAGGATCCGTTTTAAGTGTTACGCTTTTTGCCATTAAAGTGAATTCCATCACAGAACAACCTCCTCCAACTGTAAACTGTGCCCTCTCTGTTGACGATTTCAGCATATTCTGTCATTCCTGCAACATGAGGGTAATTGAGAGGCAACTGCAATGTGCCATTGACCATTTGAACTCGTGGGCAACGAATAACGGGTTCAGGTTTTCTAGATCACTAGCATGGACCTTACTGATGCATGCCACAAAATTGACTATATGACTAAAATGATCGGAAATGGACAAACTGATCTGCATAAATGACCAACAAGATAAATACTTCTAATGAAAGGCAACTGAAACAGGACAACACCCAACTTGACAACCCTGAACTTGAAAGTGCACCTTGAAAATAACACCTACTGGACCTATTGGGAACCGACATGTACTAACTTTCAAATTACTGACTTGAAACAATGACAGTGAAATCAAACTGTTAGATCACGGACACTGACATGGACCTTTTACATGCATGCCATGGAACTGACTATATGGCTATATTCCAAACTGCCCAGAAATTAACAAACCATTTGGACGAACTGACAAAATAATGATGCTTCCAATGAGAGACACAGGGAATTGAAACCATTGGACTTGAAAACCCTAGACTTAAAATTGCATCCTGAGAATAGCAACACCTACCAGATGGATCAATACCCTCAGAACTCACTGAGAATTGACATATACTACTACCAATTACTGACTTGAAGCAATGAGAGTGAAATCAAACTGTTCGCTGACGATCTACCTTTGTTGACCAGGAGCGATCTTACATGACTGGATGTGTCATACTTCGACCGGGAGCAAGCACAGACACTGGAGATGCACCATGGTTGTCCTTGAGAAATGACTTAGACTATCAACTGTGACTTAGTCCTATTAGAGGCAATTAAACTGGACCTGACCGCTCCAGACAATGACCATTGATAAGGCAAAGAACACCCAAGAAACACCCATAGGAGGCAACCTAACACTAAATGCTAGCCTCCTGAACGTACTTCATGTCTGGAATAATCGATCCATTACCTGACAGTGACTGTTGACATTGGCTACCTGAACGAGGCGCTCTAGCCCAGTTCACTTTTAATCCCCATCCCTTGGGCATGGGGGAGGGTACAGTTTTCTGTCTCCTCCCATCTTTTCTTTTGGTAGGGCTTGTTCCCACTGACCAGCTTGGTGTTGTCTCCCCTTTCATCCTCATGTTTCTACCCCTCTCTTTCAGACTCTACCCCTACTCTAACTTGCCACTTTTTTTACTTTATTTATTTATTTTATTATTTTTTTATTATTTTTTATTATTTTTTATTATTATTTTATTTATTTATTTATTTTATTTTTTTTTTTTAGGCCCTGCCACTGAAATCTTCAAATTAGGTGGCAGGGCCTGCCAGAGTACTTAAACGATCCCTCTATTGCCTGACCTACCTCCTCGGGGCTAAGTGTGGCAACGAGGGGGGGGGGGTTCCACTAGGGGCCCCAATGGCTAAATGGTCAATAACACGACACTACACAATGCTAACACACACTTTACACTTTTTAAACTTCTGGCCATCACAGAGTTCTGTAATACACAAACAGAGTACACAATGCGGAGATGGGAAGGGGGGAACCTCTGTACCCATTAGACATTGAATACTTTACTTTACATTTATCCCAACTTTTGTACACAAATACAGCTTCACCGAAACAAACTGTGGGAAGATAACCTTGTAAATGATGGTTACAGCTCTGCATTTCAGGCCACACTTGACCCTGTTAATCACAGAATTATTGCTGTATATTTGATGATCTTTTGTGACAAGACGTGGACGTGAGGATCAAACGTGAGCACCATATTAATGATTACCACTCTGATTTCTCCCACAAAACCATACCTTTACCCTTAGCAGCCATTGACCCTTAATGTCACACTGCTCTAATTTGAACAGTATGATTTTATATGAAACAGTATCAAAACATTTCCTGAATTCCAAGCATATAATATCAAAATTGTTTTTTTGCATCCAGTTCCTTTGTGACCACGTTGTAGTATCAAACCAAATTTTATCATTAGCATTAGCAGACGCATTTGATGCAAGAAAGCAAGCTTATGCAGCATCAGCCAAAAAAAAAAAAAAAAAAACTCTTCCACTTCACCCCTCTGTTTGTTTGAAATACCTGTCCAGCTGAGCCTTAAACTTATTTAGGCTATCAATTTCCACGACAAAGGATGGAAGTCTGTTCCACCAACCAACCACCAGCTGGCTAAAAGCAAATTTCCGCATGTCTATCCTACATCTGTCTTTCCTCAATTTGAATTTATCCCCTCTCAGGTGATTATTCTGAGCAAGAGGAAGAATCCCATCAGCATTGAGCATGCTCAAACCATTCAAGGCTTTATACACCTTTATCAGATCACCTCGCTGGTGCCTAGTCTCCAAACACTGTAATTTGCAAAACTTAAGCCTTTCTTCGTAAGACCACGCCTTTCTTCCATTCATTAATCTTGTTGCCTTTCTCTGTACTCGTTCCCGCAGTTCTACATCCTTCTTGAAATGAGGCCTCCAGACCTGTATACAGTACTCGAGGTGTGGCCTAACCATTGCCTTATAGAATTTAATAATCACCTACTGATCCCTGCTAACAAAATTCCTATATATCACTGACAAAACACCATGAGCTACTCTTGCAGCCCGTCTGCACTGCTCAGAGAACTTCATATCTGCCTGCACAACCACCCCCCAGGTCCCTTTCATTCTCTACCACTGTCAGTGTAGTACCGCAGAGTTGATACGTTGCTCTGGGGTTGCTGTTTCCAATATATGTAGTACTTTACATTTGTCAATTTAAACTTCATTTGCCACCTCTCAGCCCATCTGCTCAACCTTTCCAGATCCTGTTGCAGCAGCATAGTGTCAGTAGTGTCCTTGACAACCCTGCCAACCTTCGTATCGTCTGAAAACTTGGGCATTAAGCTTGATATACCATCATCAATATCATTTAAAAATACAGAAAACAATAATGGACCCAATAGTGAACCCTGAGGGACTCCACTAATAACATTAGTCCACGATGAGCAGTGTCCATTGATTACCACTCTTTGTCTTCTCCCCCTCAGCCACCCCTTTATCCATAGCAGCAATATGCCTCCAATGCCACACTACTCCAATTTCTGAAGCAGTCTTCCAGGTGCAACAGTATCAAAAGCCTTTCTGAGATCCAAGTATATAATATCAAAGTTATTCCGTGCATCCAGTTCTTTTGTGACTGCATCATAGTATCCAATTAAATTGGTCAGGCAAGAGTTCCCCTTAACAAAACCATGCTGTGTACGAGCTATAACTGAAGTCTTGTCTAGATGATCCTGCAGTGCTTCTTTAACCATTGCCTCCATTAATTTTCCTGGAACAGAAGTTAAACTCACAGGTCTAGAATTACTTGTGTCAGCCTTTGATCCTCCTTTGTGAATTGGGGTCATATTTGCATATCTCCAGTCTGTGGGTACCTCCCCTGAGTCCAAGGAAGCTCTCATAATTATGGCTAATGGTGTGCTTACTTCCTTTTCTGCCTCCTTTAATATAACTGGATAGATCCCATCCACCTCAGGTACCTTTCTTGTGTGTATCTTCAACAATTTCTCCTCCACTTTACTCTCAGTTATTACAAGATTCTCTAGATTACTGTCAGAGTTGAATACACCTCTGGCATTCTCCTCGCTGAATAACTCCTCATGTGGAAATATCGATGCAAAATATTGATTTAGTTTGTTAGCTACCTGAGCAGGATCATCAACAGTTGACCCATCGATATCAAGTGGACCAATCTGATTCATCCCCTTCCTTCTAGAGTTTACATAAGTAAAGAACTCTTTGCTGTTTTTCTTTGCATCCCTTGCCAAAGATTTCTCGCAATCTGGTTTCGCCTGCCTAACCTCCTTTGTAACTTGGTTACAGATCAACTTGTATCTATCATAGGCTTCTGTGTCACGTGTAAATTTATATGTATTCCATGCATTTTTCTTCTCTGCCATATGTCTCATTAGTTCATCTGACATCCATTTAGACCTAAACCTTGAACAATATTTCTTAGTTGGTATGTAAAGCCTAGTAGCTTCCAAGATAAGTTCTTTGAATGCTTCCCATTTTGAATTTGCTGTTGGAAACATCATCAGTTGGTCCCACTGTATAGAATTTAAATACTGTCTCAGACCATCGTAGTTGCCTTTACGAAAGCAATACCTCTTACCTTTACTCCTAATGGTAGTTACCTCTTTGAGTAAATCCCACTTCAGCACACTGTGATCACTGCCACCTAGTGGTTCCTATATCTGCAGATTCTTAATGCATGAAGAATCACTACTGATAATCAAATAAAGAATATCAGTATCAAATTGCTCAGAGTATCAAATTTCAAGATTATCAAATTGCTCAGAGTATCAAATTGCAAGAGTATCAAATTGCTCAGATAAGATTCCCCCTTAACAAACCCATGCTGTGTCTGAAGTATAATTGCAGCCTTGTCTAAATGGGCCTAGAATACTTCTTTTACCAGTAACTGCATTATTATTGCTGGAATGAAAGTTAAACTAATGGGTCTCTAATTACTCCTGTCACTCTTTGATCCCCTTTTGTGAATTGGGGATATATTCGAACATATGCAATCTGCGGGGACCTCCCCTGAATCGAAGGATACTCTCATAATTGTGACTTAGAGTAATGTGCCAATTGTGTTGTACTGCACTCAGACTAGTGCAAAATGAAAAAGACGTGGGGGCAATTGTCCAGTCGGATATGAAGTTTTCTGGGCAATGCACACAGAGTGCCAGGACAGCTCATGGGGTTTAGTCAATAATATACAGCAATTTTATGAGCAGCGATACCATTGTATAAGGCAATGATCAGGCCACATCTTGGGTACTGCATACAGGTCTCGAGGCCTAATTTTAGAAAGGATGTATAGCTGCTGGAACGAGTTCAGAGAAAGGCAAAGAAATGATGAAGGAAACAACACCGACATTACAACCGAAACAAAACGGTACAGAGGGACATTATTCAAAAATGGCAACATAGCACTGGCTGCCATGATACAGCTGCATCGCTGCCAAAGATGGAACGAAGGGAAAAGGTGATCCTCAGTAGGAGATATAGCCACCCCTAATGTCGATGCAGGCTTTGCACCACCTGTCCATAATTAGAACAATGTTGTTGATAAGTTCTTTGCGGTAACATCGTCCATTCCTCTTTCAGCGACATCTTCAGCTGGTGAACATTTTCTGGTGGGTGTGGACGTGCTGCTAGGTGTCTCCCCTGAGCGTCGCATATGTGTTCGATGGAATTTAGATCGGTGGACCGGCAGGCCAATCCATACAAACAATCTCCTCACTTTCCAAAAGCTGCAGTGCGACGGGGTGTGGCGTTATCATCCATAAACGCGAACTCGGGGCCAATGGCACTTTGGAACAGACGTACATGGGGAAGGAATACCTCAGTACAGTAGCTTGCACCGGTTACAGTATCGCCTTCAAGTATCTGGAGTTGTGTACGTCCATCCAAGATAACGCCTCCCCAGACGAGAACACCTCGACCGCCATATTGATCCCTTTCAGTGATGTTCCCGGGGTCATAATATGTGCCAACCTCTCGTCAGATTAGCTGACGTCCAGAATCACTGCTGAGACTTAATCTACTCTCATCAGTAAAGAGTACCTTAAGTAAAGATTTTGTGGTTGTAACCTTTAGAAATAGTGTTGGCCCTTAAATTTTGCACACCAGAGTACTTAAGTATTCGTCGGAAATCTTATCGAAGGCCTTAATAGATCAAGAATAGCCACCAGCATACTGTATCGTTTTTTGGATCTTGCAGGAATTGCGTACGTTTGATTAGTTCCTATAATGTGCTCTAAATATCTTTTGAGTCGAATGGTTAGCACTTTAGCATACAACGTATAATCAGTGTCAAATAGAGACACTGGCCTCCAATCACTCACTTTTTTCCCGTTTAACCTTGTTTTTTCAGAAATAGCGGCTCACATCTGGTGAGTATGGGCTTGGCACCCAGGGTCCTGAGCTGGATATCATCATTCTTCTTCTTGGTGATTCCCCCCCCCCCCCCGCTCTCTCTCTCTCTCTCTCTCTCTCTCTCCGGGTAATTCAGGAATTTTTTTTTTTTTTTTTTTTGGCCTGTTGCAGCATGAGCCTCAGGCTTTCGTGCACCATATGGCTAATAATCATAATAATCATAATAATAATAATAATACAGTTTGGGCTTCTAAAAACCCTTCGGGGACTACCCCATCCGAAAAAAACTCCGAAAAAATGACAGCCAAAAACTAGTCCAATATCCTTTCAGTATTTTATGTAGAACTCTACTGTTAGTCCATCTGGACCTGGCACTTTGCCTCCTTTCATTTCTCTTAGTGCTGACGATAGATCATTCAACAAGGTAGGTTGGTCCTGCTCTTCTCAATGTGCTGCTAGAAACCATGGTATTTCCCAACTTGCTGGTAGCGCTGGTCCTCTAACTGCTGAGTGCATTTGCTTGTAGACGTGCATGAAATGCTTAATAATGTTGCCAGTCGTCTGATCTTGATATGCGCCTTCCCATATTTGGTTAATAAGACTGCTGTCTTTATTTGTTCTATTAAACTGTTGAAAAAGAAAGCTGATGACCTGAATGCTTTTTTATAACATATGCGCTTTTGGACCGCTACCTCTTCTGCCTACCTCTCCAACAGCAATAGTATTTCCTTTTGCACTTCTCTTTTTGCCAATTCATCCTTACAATATTTTAAAAGTCTTCGCACTTCGTAAAGATTTGTTAATTCTCTCCTGCTTCATGTTTTTCCCCGCTGTAATTCTCGAAAAGCTATCCTGATTGCCTGCTTAAAAATTACGCAACTTTCCCCTGCCCAATACTTAGCATTTTTCAAGTCATGTGTTAGTTTCTTAATGTCGTGCGGGTCATCTTGTGAGTGCCGATTTTAATCTCCAAGTACTCTTTTCTTGTTCTACTGTGATGCCTAGCGGCAAATCTATCATAACAAATTTATGGTCCATTATAGAACGGATTCCGGAGATGTTGATGTGTCTTACCCATGTCGCCTTTTCTGACAGTTCCCTCGGGATATACATCCTGTCAATACGGGTTCCTACGGTTCCCCTAGACCATGTAGCTCCGTGACTTATAGGGTATTTCAATCTCTATACATCTACCATATTTAACAAAAATTGTTAAGCTCAGAAGCTCTGTAGGGTCGCTAGTGCCTGTCTTGTCTAAGACTGGATCTGAAACAGAATTCCAGTCTCCTGCCAAAATAATCCTTCTAACCCCTGACATAAAACTTGTAAACTGTTGAAAGTACGAACCCGCTCAGGAGCGGCGTTTGGTGCATACACATCGATCAGTCTTATTGTTTGTGCTCCCACCCTCCAGTCAATGCAGGTTATTCTACCATCAGTATCTCTGGAGATTACAGAACTTTCCTGTAATCGGTGGTAAAACTATAATGCCTGCCCCCCCCCCCCTGGTATTCCTTGCTCCAAAGCTCCAGAAACCTAAACATTTGAATCTATTCTGGAAAATTACGTCCTTGGACAGTACTGAAAAAAATGACTTTCTTGAATAAATAAAATTTTCACTTCTAGTAGTAATATGCTCTTCCAAACATGATGTTGAGCCTGCCCTTGGGCAAATCCCGTGTGTTGTTCCAAGTGCCAATAGTTACCATATTTGCGTAATTTGCGTTGCCTTGGAAGTTTCACTTATTGTGGTAGAGATATGCTTTAGAGCGTATAGAGTCTTGCCAAGTTCTTGTTCATGCCCCGAAATCCATGAAATTCGTGAATTACATAACTGCAGGACTATTTCCAATAATGTTAGCCCCCACCAAATTTCCGAAAAATATGTCCTTCCACATAAATTGAATTTTGCCTACTTTACCTTCCCGTATGTAATCTAACATTATTCTGGGTTTCCTCAGCCGCTGCTCCCACTCTGTTATCTTTTCATTTAAAGCTTCCAGTCCTACTGATGTATACTTCTTTAGATGCTCAACTCCTAATAACTTCTATCTTCTTCCCCTAAAACCCCTTCTAATTCAGAGTCATCCGAGGTTAACTCATTCATATCTTGTATGATACTTTTTTCCTCTTCCACAATTAAAAATTACGCAAAAAATTACGCAAAAAAATTACGCTTTTTTTTCCCTCTCCCCTAAACTTCCATCAACTATATTTTCCCACCTTTTCTGACCTCTCGCTGACTGTTTTTATTAGATCGGAAGTAACCCGTGCTGGGATTGGAAGCCCCCTTGCCTCCCCTATTTCAGTTATTGAAATCCCTTGCTCTTCTGGAATTGCCTTTTTATTCATGCCCTGTGGTTTCAAGACGACCATACTGTTTGGTTCCCCCAAACTTCCCTCATTCTCCCTTACCTTCCCTCCTTTCATGACATCTGCATAAGAACGTGTAGAACAGCTACCCTACTTGTGGTCAGCCTCCCCGCATTTGCTGCATGTTCTCGGACATTCGTTGCTAATGTGTCCAACCTCTCTACAATTAAAACTCCGCCCGTTTGGTCAGTGTATGCCTAAATGGTTCAGGCTACCGCATTTTAGGCACGTTTTCACTACATCTCTACAATTCAAGAGTAATCTGTTCCCTATGACATAGATAATGTTGGGGACTTGCTTCCTCATCTCCAATTGTACTGTAACTTTACCTGTATAAAGCTCCGGAAAACCTTCCCACGTATGCATATCAACTTTCGTTATTTTGTCGTATTCTTCTAATAATTTTTTTTTTCATGTGTATATTCGGCATTTCAATAGGGTAACGCTAAATAGTAATGTATTTTCTGATGCATCCTATCAGATGGGGATGCACCATCTGATAGGATGGTGGATCCCCATCTGATAGGAATTTCCTCATCGGCAGGAGAGTAAAACCCCTGAAATCTTGATAGATTCACGCACTTGCCCAAACCTTCAGTAACCTGTCTAGGTTCTTAATCAGCATCTAAACTGAACCCCAAAGTTCTCTCACAAATGAACAGACTCATTATGAAAAATAAAAAAAAGAAAAGCAGAAAAAAATGTGCCGTAAGGCACTTAATCCCACTCCGGTAACTATCCCGAGTCAGCAAAACTAAAAATACCAACAAAGAACTTAAAATTGTAAGTGACTCTCCCCAGAAATCTCTTCGGACTACAGTAGCCAATTACACCTCAGCACTGTTTTGGAAATTATTGGCTCCTCATCAGTGGGTGGGCTAGTACCCTGGTGTTGCAGTGATGACAATCCAGTTGCAAAGTTTAACTCCACAATATGAGAGATGCCTGATGGTATGGAGTAATTTAGATTACAGCATAGTTTAGGGCTAGAGCCTCAGGTTATGTAGGGAGTTTACTACCATACAAGTTAGTACAATTGCATCATTTCTGTTCATAGCCAACTACCCAAGTAGTTATATATTGGCATCATTAACTATATCTCATATTGTGAATATACCTTCACAACGAGCCAATAAAACTCCGAAACGGTGCCGTATGGGTGATGGTACCTGCAGAGAATAAGTAACAATAGTTTTCTCCTATGGTAAAGCCTTACTTATTCGAGATAGTGCAATATCATGACAACTCATTGTGAAGGTATTCACAATATGAGATATACTTAAGGATGTCAATACATAACTATTTGGGTTGTTGGCTATGAACAGAAATGATGCAATTGCACTAACTTGTACGCAAGTCAACTCCCTACATAACCAGAGGCTCTAGCCCTAAACTGTGCTGTAATCTAAATTACTCCACACCATCAGACATCGCTCATATTGTGGAGTTAAACTTCGCAACTGGATTGACATCACCGCAACACCAGGGTACCTGCCCATCCACTAATGAGGAGCCAATAAGCCCCGAAACGGTGCCGTATGGGTGATGGTATCCGCTGAGAATAAGTAACAATAGTCTTCTCCTATGGTGAAGCGTTACTTATTCGAGGTAGTGCAATATCATGGCAATTCATTGTGAAGGTATTCAACAATATGAGATGCCAATATATATCTACTTGGGTAAGTTGGCTATGCCCAGAAATGATGCAATTGCACTAACTTGTACACTAATCATAATAATAAATAAAATAAAAATTAAAAATAAACATCGCGAAAGTTGCTCCAGTGTACATACCTTCCCCACAGTCTGAGTGATGGCTAAGGGATAGGGAGGGTGACTGCAAGATTTGGTGGGGCATGCCCCACCAAATCTTGCAGTCACCCTCCCTAATTTTCGGCCTCACAATTCTAACACAACCACCACGCGATAACCTCTCAATTTTTTTTTTACTTAGTTATTTTTATTTTATTTATTTATTTATTTTTATTTTTATTTTTATTTTTTATTTTTATTATTTTTTTTTAGGTCCTAGCCACTGAAATCTCAGGAAACTAGGTGGCAGGACCTGCCAGAGTACTTATTTAAAATATCGGTGTACCTGCTCTGCCTCCATGGGACGAAGTGTGGGCAACGTCTGGCCTCAGCAGAGGCCTGGCGGCTAAATGGCCAGAAGAACAATAGTACACAACACTACTCATGTACAATATCCATACACTTTTAAATCTCTGGCCTTTACAGCGTACTGTATCACACGACAATGTAAACTACGCGGAGATGGGGGAACCCCCTGGTGCCGTTTGACCCCAAACACACTTTACACTTTACACTAACTAATACTACCGTTTTCGTCCAGCAAAACAGACAAATCGACCATAGAACCCATACAATTTACAGACATAAGACACACAGCCCGGTAGATGAATTTAATTTTTCGGGTGACCTAAAAATAATAGTTTAGTTTATAGTTTAACTAATACTACCACTGGATGTAAGCTGAAGCTAAACAGATTCACCATCATAGATGGATGATGTTGCAGAGAATTAATAATTATACTGCATCGAGTGTGGCGTAGGATTAAGCCGTTCTCGTTCACGTTTTATGCAGAGGAGTCGGTTCGAAGATTCGGAGACATTTTCCTGAGGAAGACATTTTTCCCACGATTCGTTTTGATGCTCCATTTCATGCATTCTCCAATGTATGAAGTAGAGCATCAAAATGAATATGTACATCATGAGAGCATACTACGAAATAACCAAGCTAGATACCGATATGACAAAGAGCAGGTCAAGGCTATATACCAAATGTTTGGAGCGATTCCCGGATATTCAGGTCACAGCAAATCGAATAGCCGACCAGAGAAGGTCCATCTTCACGAAAAACTGATAGCGCCTGCAGTATGGGGAAAAATCAAGCAGGACGTGAGTGATCAACAACAAAGAACAAAGAATATGGACATGGAACCAGAGGAGGCAGAGCAAGAAGAAATATAACCCAGACTAGCTGAAACGGAAAGTGACGAATTCATGATAACCAGAATAGAAGACAAGTGGAAGAAGGTCCCGTCAATATTCGAAGGAATGGACCCCTCAAAGACCCATGTGATACCAAAGCAGACACCCAATAGAATCTTGTTGAGAGTTACAGACCACCTCAATCGGTAAATAATGCCACATTACCTTGACAACAATGGTACAACATAGGTGGCCATCCACACAGCTGTATACTGTGCTTCCATAGCAGCCACTAGGTTTAATGGAAGAGAAACGGGTGACCAGCAGCAGAAGAACCGAAAAAAGAGGGAATCGCCAGCATGGGAAACAAGACTTCAGCAGAAGATCGAAGAATTAAGAGTCAAGATAGGCCACAGAACCGGCCCCAGATCAATCAGCGCCATGTGCGAGAATTTTTGGTGTGCCTTCTCTAATTTCCTATTACGTTTATGCATTATAATTTTACTATTAACTGAAAAATATTTACTTTTTAATTTTAAAAAAGAAACAATGTATGAGAGCCCCTGCAGGATAGAATCAAATATATTATTTAGGAAATAAATAAATTAACCACATTTTGCAATATAATAATGTTATCTATTATAATATAAATCGTATATTTGCGGGGAATTTTGCGCCCCCCTAAATTTTGGCACCCTATGCTGCCGCTTCGCTCGATCGCCCCTGAAGACGACCCTGATAGGCCAATTGATCCAGTAACAACGGAGTAAAAGGAGTAATAAATTAATTGGAAGAGTGTTCGCAAGAGAATTGGAAGAGCATTCACAAGAGAGCGAGCAAACACAGGACAAAAAAATCAGAGAACAGGAGAATACTTGGTCATACTGAAGCAGAGTTCCTCGCACTCAGAAAGAGACTACTCTGATACAAAGAGAGCTACCAGTGGGAAATAAATAACCGAAATTTCGATGAGGACCAAAGCGCCTTGTACATGAGTTTCGGAGAAGACGTGAAAGACGAAAACGAACCACGCGAGCAGAAGACGATCGAGTTCTGGGGCAACATATGGAGCAGTGAAGTAAGACATAATAGCCGAACCCCCCTGGATAGAACTAGATCGGAAGAAAATCAAGAACGTACAAGAGTGAGATATTCGGGAGGAAGAAGTGAAATATTCGACCAGGACTCCCACCAGTGTCGAACCCCAGGGATAGATAACCAAGTTGGAGAGCCGAACAGCAGAAAGGGTGCAAATGGAAGAGCAAAGGATGCAAGGAGCAATTAATCATAGACGCCGCAGTTATAGAGAGAGAAAAAAAAAACATGTTATATTATTGTCACCTGGAATGTTAATTCAACTACCCATGTGTAATTGTGTCTGTAAATTGTGTGTGTTCTCTGGGCGATTTGCCTGCTTTGCTGGAAGAAAAACCCCGTTTTTTTTGGCGGAAAACGTTGCTACCTACGTCTGAGACTGACTTAACCAGGCTACGGAGTGACAAAGGCTCATAAAAGTTCCTCGCGTCCTAGACGGGATTTGAACCCCGGCCTTTTCCATCCAGTGTGGGGGAGGATCGTGATGATACCACAGTTAGCATTAGCATTAGCATTAGTAGAGGCATTTGATGCAAGAAAGCAAGCTTATGCAGCATCAGCCAAAAAAAAAACCACCTCCACTTCACCCCTCTGTTCGTTCGAAATACCTGTCCAGCTGAGCCTTAAACTTATTTAGGCTATCAACTTCCACGACAAGGGATGGAAGTCTATTCGACCAACCAACCACCCGCTGGCTAAAGGCAAATTTCCGCACGTCTATCCTACATCTGTCTTCCGTCAATTTGAATTTATGCCCTCTCAGGTGATTATTCTGAGCGAGAGGAAGAATCCCATCAGCATTGAGCATGCTCAAACCATTCAAGGCTTTATACACCTCTATCAGATCACCTCGCTGGTGCCTAGTCTCCAGACACTGTAATTTGCAAAACTTAAGCCTTTCTTCGTAAGAGCACCCCTTTGTTCCGTTCACTAATCTTGTTGCCCTTCTCTGTACTCGTTCCCTGTACTGTGCCTTCCAGCAGCTCTACATCCTTCTTGAAATGAGGCCTCCAGACCTGTATACAGTACTCTAGGTGTGGCCTGACCATTGCCTTTACAAGGGAATAATCACCTCCTTATCCCTGCTAGAAAAATTCCTATATATCATTGACAATACACCATGAGCTACTCTTGCAGCCGGTCTGCACTGCTCAGAGAACTTCATATCTGCCAGCACAACCACCCCCCAGGTCCCTTTCATTCTCTACCACTGTCAGTGTAGTACCACAGAGTTGATATATTGCTCTGGGGTTTCCCATGTGCAGTACTTTACATTTGTCAATGTTAAACTTCATTTGCCACCTCTCAGCCCATCTGCTCAACCTTTCCAGATCCTGTTGCAGCAGCATAGTGTCAGTAATGTCCTTGACAACCCTGCCAACCTTCGTATCGTCTGCAAACTTGGACATTAAGCTTGATATACCATCATCAATATCATTTATAAATACAGAAAACAATAATGGACCCAACACTGAGCCCTGAGGGACTTCACTAATAACATTGGTCCACGACGAGCAGTGTCCATTGATTACCACTCTCTCTGTCTGCTTCCCCTCAGCTACCCTTTATCCACAGCAGCAATTTGCCTCCAATGTCACACTGCTCCAATTTGTGCAGCAGTCTTCCATGTTCAACAGTATCAAAAGCCTTTCTAAGATCCAAGTATATAATATCAAAGTTATTCCCTGCATCCAGTTCCTTTGTGACTGCATCAAAAAAAATCAAATTTTTTTTTTGGCTGATGCTGCATAAGCTTGCTTTCTTGCATCAAATGCCTCTACTAATGCTAAATGCTAATGCTAATGCTAATGGTCAGGCAAGACTTCCCCTTAACAAAACCATGCTGTGTCCGAGCTATAACTGAAGTCTTGTCTAAATGATCCTGCAGTGCTTCTTTAACTAGTGCCTCCATTAATTTTCCTGGAACAGAAGTTAAACTCACAGGTCTATAATTACTTGTGTCAGCCTTTGATCCTCCTTTGTGAATTGGGGTCACATTTGCACATCTCTAGTCTGTGGGTACCTCCCCTGAGTCCAAGGAAGCTCTCATAATTATGGCTAACGGATTGCTTACTTCCTTTGCTGCCTCCTTTAATATAACTGGATAGATCCCATCCACCCCAGGTGCCTTTCTTGTGTTTATCTTCAGCAATTTCTCCTCCACTTTACTCTCAGTTATTACAAGATTCTGTAGCTTACTGCTAGAGTTGAATACACCTCTGGCATTTCCCTCGCTAAATAACTCCTGATGTGTGAATGTCGATGCAAAATATTCATTTAGTTTGTTAGCTACCTGAGCAGGATCATCAACAGTTGACCCATCGATATCAAGTGGACCAATCTGATTCATCCCCTTCCTTCTAGAGTTTACATAAGTAAAGAACTCTTTGCTGTTTTTCTTTGCATCCCTTGCCAAAGATTTCTCGTAATCTGCCTTCGCCTGCCTAACCTTCTTTGTAACTTGGTTACAGATTAACTTGTATCTATCATAGGCTTCTGTGTCATGTGTTAATTTGTATGTATCCCATGCATGTTTCTTCTCTGCCATATGCCTCATCAGTTCATCTGACATTCGTTTAGGCCTAAACCTTCAACAATATTTCTTAGTTGGTATGTAAAGCCTAGTAGCTTCCAAGATAAGTTCTTTGAAAAGTTCTACTCGCGCAGACCAGTGATGGAGCAAGCCTCAAGAATCGCCGCAGCCTGTGCACGGATTACATCGGTTATTATTATTATATTAGCCATGTGGTGCAAGGAAGCCTGAGGCTTTTGCTGCACCAGCCAAAAATAAAAAATTGTGAGTTACCCTGGAGAGAAAGAGAGAGAGAGAGAGAAGTAGAAGGGAATCACCAAGAAAGAGAGAAGAATGGTGATGTCCAGCTCTTATCGCAAGACTTTCGACTCCGTGCCTCAACTAGCTAATAGAGACGCTGAAGATCAACAAAGTCAACCCGACAGTGACAACCTTCCTTCCTGTCTGCGCGGGTAGCACAGTAGTATCGTCACCGTCCTCCCTTCACCGGGTAGAGAAGCCCGTGCTCGAATCCATTCGATGTCGCGAGAACTTTAGTTGTCTTTTTTCACTCCTTTGATAGCAAGGTTTTTCCCCTCAGAAACTGAGGTTTTTTTTCGTCCAGCAAAGCACGCAAATTGACCAGAGAAAACACACGCACACAATTTACAGGCATAATACATATATGGGTATATTTAAGAAATAACGAAAGAAATTACCCTAAGATAATATTTTCAGTTTTTTTTTTTTTTTTTTTTTGAGTGACAAACTTCCTAGAAGCAACGATGGCGAAATGGAGTACCACCATTAAGGTCCAGAACATCATAACCGGACCAATCCCCATCAGGAGAGCAATCTTTCACTTGGTTCTCTCTAGCACTGAACCCGCTATTCACCATGCTCAACAGCAGCAAGTATGGTTATAAGCTCAAAGAAAGAAGGTAAAACTTCTACACCCTCACTCACCTGATGTAGATGGATGACATCAAGCAGTACGCGGCAACCGAGAAACAACTCCAGCAACTACCCCGGTCCACCGAGGTAGTTGCTGGAGTTGGTCTATACAAATGCAAGATCCGCAGATTTCATCGGGGAAAATTTATCGGCCGAAACTATCAGCTGCAGTGTGGTAAGACATCGAAGCCATGATAGAGGGAGAGTCCTACAAATACGCGGGGATGATGCAGGCTCAGCACAGGAATTAAGGCCTGCCTGACCGAAAAATACTACCAGAGACTCAGAAACCCCGAAAGCAAAGCTGAATGGGGGGGGGGGCACAGTTAAGGCCATAACGCCAATGCAATCCCAGTGCTGACATACTCCTTCAGGATCACAGATTGGACTAACACCAAGCTGGAGGATATCATGAGAAAGACAAGGATAATGATGACCAAGAGCCGCTAACACCACCTGAAGTCAGCCGTGGAGCGACTGACAATAGCTCTGAAAGTGGGAGGAAGGGGTCTTGTAGATCTCATCTAGCAACAGAAAACAACGACAGCTAACCTGAAGGATAAGTTTGAGGAACATACAACAGCACTCTACCTGGCCATAAGGAAGATAGATATGCGGCATACCCCCACTCAACTGTATTACCTATGCGAGGAGTCCTCTCCTGCTCTAATGATAATGATAATGAAATTTTCTTTAAAAAATAATTGCAGATTTTTATTCGTGATATTAATTTTCTTAAATTTTTTTTTTTTTTTTTTTTCTATTTCAGCTTCTTTCCTTGCACAATAAATATGTTTATAGTGAAAGAAGCGTTACAGAAGTACCCCGGTTTTGATAAATCATATGATATAATTTTTTTAGTTGATTTTTTCACAAAGCTAGGTTAGGCTGTTCTGTTCTTTTTTGATAATAAAATAAATAAACGAAAAAAACAATACAGTCGTTCTGCAACTCGGAGTCGCAATTTCAATATATGTGACGAGTGAGCCGACTTCTACACACAAACAAAATTAATTGAAAATATCGGAACCTCTGTGTAGCATCATACTGCTTTGAGATAATCATTTCTAAAGCAACTGTATATAACGGGTACACTACTGTAAATATATCATCACGTGTCGTGTATTTTATTGGTTGTCTTGCTTCAATGAAAAAGCGGATAAGTTCATTCGATTGTTGAAAACAATCGAAGGGACTTTTAGTTTTCATTCGATTGGGTCTATCCTTTGGTTCGGAGCCTTGTTGTGAGTGTGGTTTTGTGTAGAAGATTTTTGTGATCGAGGTACTTTATTATTTACTTTCATGCTTGTGAATAATAGTCAGTGATTATCTATCCAACAATGTAAATGTATAAAGGAAGTCATTTAGAGTTATTGCATAATTAGTGTGGCGCCTCAAAGCACATATTATTTAGACATATTTAGACGTTTTAAAAATAAGGTGGGGGACCTTGGAGTACTCTATTATGATGCTAGGAAGCAGGTTTATACGACTTTAACAACAAAATAAATAAATAAACCATTTGCCCATTGCTTCTAATTACTTGCCCAATCCTGCTTTTAATTTGCTTAGACTACCTACTCCCAAAATAATGCCAGTTTATTCCAACAATCAATTACTCCCTGCTATTTTTACATATGTCTTCCGCATCCATTTTTTTTTTTTTTTTAAATTCATCGCCGCTTTTGTGTTACTTTTTGTGCTCTCTTTCTATCAAAACTAATCCCTTCCTAAAATGCACTTTCGAAAACTAAATGCAGTATTAATGACACGACTTAACCTCTTTAAATAGTTAGATAAACCTCTTTTCCATCTGGTATTGTTTTCTCCCATTTTTATTATAAATGCTCTCCCACGTAGTATCCAGGAACTTAATTTGTGAGAATGTTTTTATAGATGTTGCTGGTACTATTCAGATTTTTATATGGTTCTCACCATATGCTCGATATTTTAAATTAATTAGCTATACAGATATTTTTAAATAACAAATGCATAATATTTACTACCCAGAAGTTTTGTTGATAAATAAGCGATGGTGCCAAATTAACCCCAGTGGCTCATATCAGGTGAGTATGGGCTTGCCAAAGCTGGATATTATTATTATTATTAGCCCTGTGGTGCAAGGAACCCTGAGGCTTATGCTGAACCAGCCAAAAAAAAAAAAAAAAAATTCCTTGTTACCTTGAGAGAGAGAGAAGTAGAAGGGAATCACCAAGAAAGAGAAGAATCTTGATATCTAGCTCAGGACCCTGGGTTTGCCAAGCCCATACTCACCAGATGTGAGCCCCTCATCATTCTTCTCTTTCTTAGTGATTCCCTTTTACTTCTGACTCTTTGTTTTCTCTCTCTCTCACTCACTCACTCACTCAGGGTAATTCAGAATTTTTTTTTTTTTTGGCTGGTGCAGCATAAGCCTCGGGCTTCCTTGCACCATATAGCTAATAATAATAATGATAAAATAATATCAATATAGGCATCCCATGATTTATTTGTTTAATTAATTGCTTCCATTAGAGGCTGTGTGTTAAACAAAAAGACATATGTTGAGGATTTATCCATGAATACAACGATATAAATGGGTGGTTATATCTGAGCATACACAACATAGATCATAATTTGATATTACTGTAATTTATGCAGTTATTCGCACAATTACAGTAATATCCACACTGGTCTCAATTCCTTTAAAATACAGTATTTAGAAGAATATTAACTTACAGGAAATAATATTCACTACAGGAATAAAACTTCTGGAAGATATATTCCTATTCCCTTTAATAATATTAAAAATATTCATTGAAACAATTAAAATGCATGGTTCACATTTACCAAGGGTTTTTGCTTATTTTTGTGTTGCCTTGATGTTCCATAGTTTCGGCAACTTTCTTGCAGTGGGTAAAGAAAATTTTGCTTGATGAACGTTGAATGGAAAGCTTTGTTTTTTTTTCAGCATAGAAGTATAGCACCTTGCAAAATCTTCAGACTTTTGTTAACTTTGCAGATATTCATGGACTGGATCATTTGTTTGAATAATTTCTTTTATTACTTCTAAGTAATTACTTTTTGTTGATTAGTATCAATAGTAGCAAATGATGCAAGAAAGTAAGTTTATACAATATCAGCCAAAACAAACAAAAAAATTCCCATATCACCTGTCCATCCTCTCTTTTTTTAGTTCTTCCAGAATTTATTCCACCTATCGACTTGTACAACCAGGGCTGTACCAAAGGTGAGGCAAATGAGGCTCTTGCCTCAAGTTAAAAGCTGAAAGAGGCACCAAAAGAAAGATTAAATAATTTTTGAAGTAGATGACGCATAAATAAATCTGTTATATATTTATAATAAACACTGCTTATGAGAATAAAATCTCTTTAAAAATTTTTTTTATTTTATTTTTGTCATCCTTTTATTTTTATTAAAATGTGTACCAGAAATGTATTTTAAATAAGTGATATATTTTTTTAATTTAATTTTTTTTTTTTAATATTTTAGGGGAGGGCACAATTTTTCATTCTTCCCTCAGGTACTAAAATGGCTTGGCACAGTCCTGTGTACTTAGGGTGACCATATTTTTTTTTAGAGAAACTAGGACATTCCCATTTTTAAAAATAGGACAGAACTAGGACATTTTAAACTTTTTTATTAATAAAAAATTATGAACATTATATGATTTATTGATAAAATAGCAATTTCTTCAGATAAAATAAAACAGACATTCTTTTAAAAATACACTTAATACTTTTAAAAGATTAATATTTTCCAAGATTTTCGGCTGTTTAGTTATTTGATCTTAAAATTCTTGGCATTTCTTTTTCATATTATGTGTGGTAAGCAATAAGACTCTATTTACTTCAAACTGTAACAGGTTTCTTCCCTTTTGGTCATTGAATGTTCATCAATGAAGACCGAATATAGAATAAATAAATACTATAATTTTTAATAATTCAGAACTTAATTCTAAAGTTTGACAAAAAAACATTCCTTATGCAGTAGTTCATCAATTTATTATTTTTTCCATGAATTTTATACTATGAAATTAATGAACAGCCTTGAAGAACGGATAGGGTGACTATATTTTTTATGAAAACTAGGATAGCAGAGGAAGAAATTAATTTTAGGAAGAATTTTTTTTTTTTTTTTTTTTTTTTTATGTGAACCCCAAACACGAGAGGTATTAGAACCTATAGTACTTAGTACTGTGCTTGGGTTGGAGGTTAAGAAAACGAAAGAAGATATTTGTTGACATTGGACTTGAACTTCTGTAGATTGTAATTTTCAGGAAATACGTATGAAGGAAGGTTGTTCCAGAAAACGGCAGTTAATGAATAAATGAGGAAGATGAAAAGTTGGTTCTGTGGGTTTGAAGTTGGACAGTAAATGGATGTTGGCTGGTGGCGGCACGTGTTCAGACTGTTTTGAAAGAGAGAGCAGGAATTAAAGAAGCCAATTCAGAAGAACAGTGCCCATGGAAGTATCTGTAGAAGAGGCATGCAGCAGAAATAGTGCGTCTATGAGAAAGCGAGTGGAGAGACTCTGTTAGAGATGAATCATTAATACAAAAATAGGAATAGGACTATACATTTTTTTATTGCAAAAGATAAAAAACAGAAAATAGTGGCAAAATAAAATACATCTTGTTGACATAAAAATTAAATAGGTATTCTTTTAAAAAAACATTTAATAATTCACTGAAATTAATATTTACTTGAAGATAAAATTTCTGCTAAAACTTTTGGTTCATTAATTATGTGGTTGTAAAATTCTTCACATGTCATTTGCATATTATATATAGTAAATAATATTCCTTTAACAACTTCAATTTTTAATTGGTTTCTTTCCTTTGTCCATTGACTATTTATCAATGAAAATACATGTTCAACATTTGCATTGTGGCCAAATACACAAAAGATGAATTGTACAATTTTTAGTAACTCTGAAGTTAATTCAGAAGTTTTACATTGTTTAAAAAACATCACCCATTTCTCATTTGCAGTTAATGTATTCCATTTCTCATTTTCTTGTGTTTCCAAGAATAACTTTAAATTATGCCATTGATCAAACAGTTTTACATCATCGACTGTGACTCCCTTCTCACAAAGATATTCTAAGCAGGGATGAACATTATCCCAAGAAGGAATTTCTGCCAAATCGATCCATTCTAAGATTTGAAACTCATCTAATGGTTTTAACCATGGTTCAATATATTTTAAAGTACGGCCATATAAATTCTCAATTTGAACTCTAAACTATGTGACTTCATTTTCTTTACCCTTTTCTGTTGCAATATTTAGTATTGAGCACACTTTTAATGGAAGAAATTTATTGGTTTTCCGCACTTCAATTATTGAAATACAGTCTCTTTCAATACGTTTTATATTTTCTTGAAAGACTGACATGAGTGAATGAAAGGTATGCCTCATTCAGATCATCTTCAGAAAATGTTTTCAGTATTGCTGGTGAATCTTCCAGCGACAGAAAATAGGATTTAAACCCTTCATAAAGTTCTAAAATGCGATTTATGGCTGGAAAGAGAGATAACCATCGCGTTTTGGTATAGTATAAAGGTTGCTTATACTCTGTCTCTACAAAATTGCAAAAGTCCTTTAGTGATTCAACTCTCACAGTATAAATAGAGAAATGATTGTAGATTACCCTAACTAGCATTTCTATATTGACTGGTAGTCCATCAAAACTATAATGCACAGTATTATTTAAAACGTGTGCTGGACAACCAATTCCAATTAATTTATCATTAAGTTTTTCTTTTAGTTTAAAATACACATTATTTCTTCCAGCTCTTTTGACACCACCAAAGTTAGTATTACAGTTATCACCAGAAAAAGAGATACATTTAGTTATAATGTTCTTTTTGGTTAAAACATCACATATCATATTTGCAATTGTGTGCAATTGCCCATTGGGTTGATTAATTATATCTAATAAATTACATTTAGTTCCACCGTTTTAATAGTCAAAGTACTGAATTAAAATTGGGAATATTTTCAGTGAACCATGATTGCTAGCATCTGTTGAAATGCTTATATATGGTATGTTCTTTAAATCATTCATTACAAGATCAATTGTATGTGGTCCAAAAATATTATTTATGATTGCCTCAGCCTTAGTCCTGCAACACAACATTTTTTGACAAATATGTGAATCAGGAAACATTCTTTTCATTAGAAGAATCCAACAATCCAGCGAGCGGTATGATTAGCGATGCATTACTGTATGATATGCTGCCATGCCTTCAGAAGCTGTAATGAGTTTAACATCCTTGTTAGGTACAATAAATTTTTTCCAAAACATTTGATGAAGCCGATGCACATCTGGTGTTACGCTTATGTTTTTCAGTGTTCAGATGTTCTTTCAAATCAAGTGTTCCTTTATTTGCAACAGAAATAACACTATTGCAAATGATCATGTTTAGTTTTACCTTTCTTGAATGAAAGATGTTCTTGAAGCATTTCATTAGTTACTATGCACTTCCTTTTTCCCATGTTTTTGCAGCAATACTGCATACCATACATTGCTTTCTTTTGAAAAACAGTAACAACTACTTGCTAGGGACAAAAACATAAAATGATACTTTGATATTATTGATGTTTTTGCTGCGATAGTGCGTACTGTGGCACTTTTTTGTTATAGCCACCGTAACTTCTGCGCTATCTATTGGCGGCCGCATAAGCTATAACGCTCTCCATTGATGTAGATATGACAGCATGTGTGGTCTGTGATATTTAATGAAAACCCGACGATAGCGCAGCAGTCACGGTGGATATAACAGAAAAGTACCCGTACTGTATGTACCATAATTTGTTTGGGTATCACTCACATTCTTATAAGTGATGCTTAAATGAATGCAGAGGGTGTAAAAATTTAAAGTGAATGTAAATCTCGAGTTGTAAATAGAAAAACTAGGACAAATGAGGACAAATTTTAAAAACCCGCGAGGACACCTTAAAAAGGAGGACATGTCCTCGGAAACCCAGACGTATGGTCACCCTATGTGTACTACACCAGGTGGAAATTTCTTCCAATTATCAACTACTCGCTAGTAGATTTCAGCACATCTATCCTGCAGCCATCTTTCCTCAATTTGAATTAATGCCTTTCATATGTGTAGTCCAATCTGCATTGAGCATTCAAAGCCTTAAACACCTCATTCAGATGCCCTCCGTCTAGCCTCTAGATGCCCCAATTTGCAGCAGTTTTTCTTGGTAAGAGAAACCTTTAGTTCCCCCTTCACTAATCTCATTGCTCTTCTCTGCACCTATTTAAACAGGTCCACATCCTTCCTAAAATGAAGTATGTGGACCTGTATGCCATTCTCAAGATGTAGCATAATCATTGCTTCGCAACAGACGATCAGTCATCTTATCTCTGCTGTCAAAACTGTTGTATGTCATTGACAAAATACCATGAGCTACCTGGCAGCACGTATGCATTGCACAGAAAACTTCATATCTGACTGCACAATTATCCCCTCTGTCCTTTTTAATTTCCACCCTATTGAGTGTGGTACCATACAGTTGATACATTAATCTGCTATGATTGCTATCCATATGCAGTACCTTGTATTTTTCAATATTAAACTTCAATTGCCACTTTTCAGTCCAACTGCCTAATTTTTCTACATCTTGTTACAGTAGCATACCCCAATTACCTCATTAATCACCCTTCAAAGGTGCCTCCGTAGCCAGATGGGCAGGAGCAGTAGTGCGTAGCACACGCTTCTTGATCAGATCGGGGTTCGAGCCCGTGCTCACCAAATACGGAGGGTGCGGAAAGGTCAGGGAATGACCACCGCATATCCCCAGAGCAATATGGCCTTAGTTGCTAATGCTCCTAAAAACCAAATAACAAACAAACAAACAAACACCCTTCAAATTTGGACATTAAGCCTGATATGCCTTCATCAGTATCATTAATAAATATAGAAAACAACAATGGATCCAGCACTGAACCCTTTGGGGGACTCCACTAATTAACTAAAGAAGAGCAGTGACCATTGATAACCACTATGTCTCCTCCCACCCAACTATCCTCTTATCCATAACAGTAACTTGACCTTAATACCAAACTTCTCAAATTTGTACAACAGTGTTATGTGCCAACAGTACCAAAAGTTTTTCTGTAATCTAAGTACAGAGGATGCTGTTTGATGAGATCATTTCGGGACAGCGTAATTGATAATAATAACCAGTTCATAATAACGAAAGGAACAGGACTGCTTCCTTTCAGCATTGTTATTGGTGCAGAGTGTAAATGTGTACATAAAAGGATGGAACTGGACAGGAAGAAAACAATATTAAAATCAAGCAATATAAAATACTTTAATTTGATTGCAAGTGTTTCTTCAAGAAGTAAAAATGAAACTGCCATAATGTTTCTAGAACTTTGTATATAAGCCATTACAAACAAATAAATAAAATATAAAAATTGAGCTTTAGAAAACTGATAGAAAGTTCTACTGTAAAACACTGAATTGGTACAAGTATAGTACAGGGCTTTCCTTCACAGACTAGTAATAGTATTCACCATATAGTGCAAGGAAGCCACAGGCTTTTGCTGCATTGGCAAAAAAAAAAAAAAAAACCCAACCAATTAAATATGAATTTACAAATTATATGCTTCCCTCCTTACACAAGTATTCAGTTGACCTTTGAATTTATTCAATTTGTCAGCCTCATTACCTGCGAGGGCAACTTGTTCCAGCTTCAATGACTCACTGACTAAAAGAAAATTTCCTATAATCTAATCTAAACTTCAAGCCCCGTAATTTGAATTTATGACCCCTGGTTCAGGAATTCTTTAGACATAGTGTATGGTATTATTTGTAATGTGGCTCCAGGGGTTCCAGAGCAATGTGATGAACACAAACCATGAATACATGTGATGAACAATGTGATGAATAAAGGCCAGGGCGCCTCCGTAGCCAGGTGGGCAGGAGCAGCAGTGCATAGCACACGCTTCTTGATTAGACCGGGGTTCAAGCCCGTGACCACCAAATATGGAGGATGCGGAAAGGTCAGGAAATGACCACTGCATATCTCCGGAGCAATATGGCCTAAGTTACTAATGCTCCTAAAAACCAAATAACAACAATAAAGACCAGATTTGTATAGCGTTAGTTTGTGTCAGACGGCACCTGGGATTTTTTTCATCTCTGCGTGTATACCGTTAGTGTGGGTTATGTTGGTTGTGTAGTTCATCTGGCCTCTTAGCCCAGGGGCCTGTGTTTTCACATAAAAACTGCTAGTTTACCATTCAGCACTACAAGGCTACAGGCAGGGAGAGCCCAGTAAAAAAAAAAAAGTGAAATTGGGAAGAGACAGTGGGGGTATAGGAAGTGGGGGAAAAAAACAGGTAGAAGGATAGATGGGTGCAGTAGTAGAGGCACCCACCTGATTGAAAGGGGTAACAGCAAAGGAAACCCCCAGTTCAGTATGCTTGTCCTGTCCCGGGGTGGGAGCCGATAGTTGGCAGTGGGGGTGAATTCTTTAGAACAGTGAGAATTCCATCTTCATTCATTTTACTAATTCCTTTCAGAACCATATAAATCTCAATCAGGTCACCTCTAAGGTGCCTGATTGCCAAGCTCTTATAGCCCACATAATCAGTCTTTGCTCATACAGTTGCTGCTAATCTCAGCATCCCAATTGCCCATCTTTGGACCCTTTCAAGAAGCTCTGTCTTTTTTTCAGATGAAGTTTCTATACTTGAACACAGTATTTCAAATGTCTATATAATTTCTATATAATTGCCTTATATAGTAGGATTATGACCTCCCTAAGTCTACAGGACAGTGTTTGATAAATCATCGATAGGACACCATGGACTTTCCTAGTGGCCTGTTTACACTGCTCAGAAAACTTCATATCTGCCCATATTGTAACTCCCAGATCCCTTTCCTCCTCCACTATTTTTAATTAAATCAGGTCTAACAATTTTCAAACACTTTCAAGTCTTGTAGGGTCTCCACACTGCAAATTTTGCAGAACTTTTTCTTTCTTAGACATAAAATGTGTCTACATTTAACTGACATTGACATGCTGCTGATAATCTGATACTTTCATGTGAAAGTATCAGATTATCTTTGTGATGTGATGAATACAAACCATGAATACATGTGATGAACAATGTGATGCCTTAGCTGCCCTTATATCATTAAGCTGTAATCTCAACAAAATAACTAACATGAAATTCTGTGAGCAGTACAAACAAGCTATAAGAACAGCTCATAGAGTTCTCTCAATGATAAACAGATACTTCTGCAGGACAAAGAGGTTAGGCCATATCTGGAATGCTGCATGAAACATTATTTTAGAAAGGACATAGATTTGCAGAAAAGGATCCAGAAAAGAGCATCAGGGTTAGCTGAAGACAAAAAGAATATTTTAAACATAATTTCTGGAGACTAAATTGCAGGCCCTAGAAACTAGGTAAGGAATGGACAGATGAAGGTTTTTTTTTTGTTTTTGCTGGTATCTGTATAAGCTTTGTTTTCTTGAATCATGTTGCTAATACTCTCATAAGATATATTTATCTAATATTTTATTGATTTTATTTTAAATGTAATAAAATTTTATTGAAATTGGATATAGAATACTTCCTTTTGTGGCGCCTCTGTAGCCAGGTGGGCAGGAGCGCAGTGCGTAACACACGCTTCTTGATTAGACCGGGGTTCGAGCCTGTGACCACCAAATACGGAGGATGCGGAAAGGTCAGGGAATGACCACTGCATATCCTCGGAGCAATATGGCCTTAGTTGCTAATGCTCCTAAAAACCAAACAACAACAACTTCCTTTTGTGTTTTGAAATACATCTGTATTCCACTTAACTATTTATTTGTTAAATGCAATTTACAGAACTGAACTCTTGGTAAGAGTATCCTTTTGTTCCTTCACTAATCTCATTTCCCTTCTCTGCAGCTGTTCCAAGAGATCTATATCTTTCTTAAAATGAGGCTTCGTAAGGAAGCCTCACTGTTTTCAGTACTCAAGATGTGGGCTAACCATTGCCGTAGACAACAAGATAATCACGTTCATATCTCTGCTGGCAAAATTCTTGTATATCATTGACAAAATCCCATGAGCTGTCCTGGCAGCCTCTCTACACTGCTCAGAAAATTTTGTGTCTAACTGCACATTACCACTGGGTCTTTTTTGGTCTCCACTCAGTGTGGTGCCACACAGTTGATATGTTATTCTTGCATTATTCTGCCTATATGCAGACCTTGCATTTGTCAAACATCAGTTTCCACTTCTCAGCCCATCTGTCTAATTTTTCTAGATCTTGTTGTTGCAGTAGCAACAACAAGATCTAGATTACAGTCATTAACCAGCTAGCAAACCTTTGTATCATCTGCAGACTTAAGACATTAAGCATGGTATTCCTTCATTATATGCCTGATTCATAGGCCATTCCCATCCGGAATAGACTGCTGTATAGCTCACAGTATAAAAGCTGAACAGCTTCGTATGCCAGAGTAATGGTAATTTACATCTCGTCATGCAAATCAAAGTGATAAAGTAGTAGTTGTGGGATGTAGTAAAGATATTACGGTGTTTCAAATGAGCATGATTGTGGGAGTTCGTGTGTTGAGAGCTCCCTTATCAGAAATGGCATGTTGTCAGATGCTTATGGCTCACTGTGGTTAAGGTGCACAAAGAATGGTGTCGAATGGGTCAAACTACCTCCTGCTGACAGAACTGTAAAGGATTATGCAAGGTGTTTGCAGTGAGCAAAGGATGCAGCATGTTATAGGGACTAATTGGCTGGTCACTGTGCAAGAGTTGACAAGAGTTGAAGTGCCACACATTCAGACATGCGGGATTCCACAGCAGACAACCAAAGAGACACCCTCTCCTCACCGCTGATTATTGTTTGATGGCAAATATTGTAGCATCAACAGCATGCTGGTTGAATCAGTCCAAATATCTGGTGGAACATGATGACCACGGACAACATGATACCATCATGTGTGATGCAAGCAGCATAAGTCCATGGTGACCACTGTTCAGTCAGGTGGCAGTGGTTGCTTAATATGGAGCATGTTTTGCTGGCAAGAATTAAGGCCATTGGTGCATACAGATCAGTGTTTCACTTGTGAGGTCTACCAGCAGTTCTTAGGAGACCATGTGCACCCTGCCATGTTGCATTTTTTCTCGGACAAAAACGGCATCTTCCAAGATGATAATGCGCCATGTCATTGGGCCCACACTGAGCACAAGTTGTTCAAGGAACACAGTGAAGATATCATTCATCTCAATCTAATTGAACACCTGTGGGATGTTTTGGAATGGAAAGTGAGCCATATGGATACACAACCATAATCTTTTCCTACACTGTGGAAAGCCTTGCAAGCAATATGGCTGCAGATTCCTACAGTCTTCAGACATCTGCTGGAGTCAATGCCTGGGCAAATAGTGGCTATTATTTGTGCGAAGGGTGGCCTAATACGGTATTAGAGTAGGCGATCACAATTCACTGAGTGTAAGTATATGATGTCAGTATTAATTTTTGCATCCGGTTTCTTTGTTACTACGTCATCGTATCCAGTCAAATTGGGTAGACGGATTGCCACATAACTGCATGTCTGTTTACAGTCATTCATTACTTTTTTAATCCATTATTTTCCTTGGAACTGAAGTCTAGCTTACAGATCTGTAATTACTTACTTCACTGTTGGTCCCACCCTTTGTGAATTGGGAATGCATTTGCACATCTCCAGTCAATAGGAACCTCCCCTGAATCCAAGGATGCTCTCATTATTATATCTAAATGTGTGCTGACCTCTTTTGTTGCCTCTCTCAGTATAATTAGATAAATCCCATCTGCCCTTGATGCCTTATTTATGTTTAGCTTCAATAATTTTTCTTCCACTTTCCTCTCAGTTATCACAAAATCATTTAGCTACCTGTAATTTGATATACTTCCAGTGTTCCCATCCCTAAAAGATTCCTCGTGCATGAACAGGATGCAAAATATCAATTTAATTTGTCAGCAGCCTGAGCAGAACCATCAGCTGTTATATCATTCATATCTAATGGACAAATGCAATTCATCCCTTTTAGTATCGGCATAAGTAAAAAAAGCCTTTGCCAGAGGCTTATTATAATCTGCCTTAGCTTGCTTACCCTATTTTGTAATTTGATTACAGATTAGTTTATACCTATAGGTTTCTGTATCTCCTAGTAATTTATAAATATATTTTCTTTCATATTTCTTTTCTGCCACTATTGTCATCAGGTCATTTGACATTCAAATGACCTGATGAGATTGACAATTAAACATGTTGCATATATGATGACCATAAATCTAAATGGTAAACCATTGCTTCAATTTTATCTGGATCATTACGTCAAATCTTTCCTCCGTAATCATCACTCACCTATTAAGAAAAGGAGAAGAGTGATAACGAATATTAATAGAGAATTAAATTCTGCATGGCAATTTTTAGAATAAATTTTTCTTGAATATTTATGTAATCATTTTTTTTCATGTAATCTGTGATTTGTGTACCTTTTCTAGAATAGTTTGTTTTTTATGTAATATTTGTTTTTGTATTCTAGAATGTTTTGTGATAGTTTTTTATGTTATTTGTAATAAGGGAAATATTTCATGTTATTTTGTATTTACAATATTAAAATTTTATTGTGAAAAAATTTTATGATTATATTTCCCTAGTTTAAAAAAAAACAAGAGTAATAAGTCAGCAAAACTGCGAGCCCATTGTTAAAATATTCACAGCTCAACTTGAGGGTTTAGTGTCAGACAATATTAAGTAGAAAATCGTTTTGTAGTAAACGTTTTTGTAATTAACCAAGAAAAAGTCATTTGACATTTTCTTGATTTACTGGAAATGTGCTTATAACCCAAGCTAACTTGTAAACTACTAGAGAAATATGATATGATATGCATTGTTATTTGTATAAAGTTAAACTAAAGTTGTATCAAAACAAAAATGCAATTTTGTAGTTAACATTGTTTGATGCTAAGCCTTCGAACTATACTGTTTAGTGTCATGGTTTGTCATTTTGAAAGGGGCAAAATGTTTGAAAGGGCATTGTTTCTACATACTGTAATTGAATTTTAAGGCAAACTGAAGTTTGTATGTTAGGCATTGTTATTTTAATATCTCGTTCTGATGGGTGTCTATGAGAGCTTGAGGTGTAGGGTAAATGCCCTTGAAGAAATTAATATGAGGGGCCCCATCAAGCTCTCAGCTGCCCAGCTCAACAGCAGAGGTCACTCCTGTGCATCAGGCAGCACAGAGGCAATCTCCAAGGAAGAATGCTCTGTTCCAAAGGAACTAGTTGTTGGTGACTCTATTGTCAGGGTGATGGAGAATATACTATACAAGAAAGATAGGTGGAACGGGACCAGAGCATGTCTGCCAGGTGCAAAAGTTGATGATGTAGAGCAGATATCATCTTTTAAAGGCACAAAAGGTGATATTGTTGTACACGTTGGAACTAATGACATTAAGAGTAAGAGATTTGCATTTTTTACTCAACCAGTACAGGTTAATGTTAAAAAAAACAATGGGATACAAGGACTAATAGATTAACAGTAGCCACAGGCAGAGGTGAAAGCGATTCTTGCACTGCTTCTTTTGGAATGAGCAGCAGCCAGGAAAACAAGATGCAGGGTATTTCAGAGACTGCTAGAAGTCACTGCGGTACAAGTAAACACATGGGTTGTGTTAGAGTAGCTCAGAATAGGAACAGGTGCATGTATACTGTACTTGCGTATACACAAATGCTGGGAGTTTGGTAAATAAATTTGATGAATTTGAGGTATTGCTCAAAACATCAAAGGCAGATATTGTTGGGATATCAGAAATGCGGTTTCACACAGATATAAGGAATGCAGAACTGCAATTTGGGGAGTACAGTGTGTACACAAAGGATAGACAGGACAGGAAGGGAGGATGGGTTATGCTATTAGTTAAGAAAAACACAAAATCAAAGGAAGTGAAGCCAGTCGACATCGCTGGACAGTGCAGTGTCGAGTCAGTTTGGTGTGGTATAAGCATTGGGAGATCAAAATTTAGAGTAGGAGTGTGTTATAGGCCTCATGACCTGATGAGTATAATAAGAAACTGTACAAGGATATAGTGGGCCAGTAAATCAGAGTCTTATAATGGGGGATTATAATTTCCCAGATATTGACTGGAATTTGTGGGTTGGTCACTCACACATTAGCAAGGCTTTTGTGGATTTATTGGATGATTGTTTTCTACATCAGCATGTTCAGGAGGCAACTAGAGGGAGTAATAACTAAATCTTGATCTGATTATCAGTAGTGATTCTTCATGCATTAAGAATCTGCAGATAAAGGAACCACTAGGTAGCAGTGATCAGTGTGCTGAAGTGGGATTTACTCAAAGAGGTAACTATCATCAGGGGTAAAGGGAAGGGTTTTTGCTTTCGCAAAGGCGTCTACGGTGGTCTGAGACAGTATTTAAATTCTATACGGTGGGACCAACTGATGATGTTACCAACAGCAAATTCAAAATGGGAAGCATTCAAAGAATTTATCTTGGAAGTTACTAGGCTTTACATACCAACTATGAAATATTGTTCAAGGTTTAGGCCTAAATGATGTCAGATGAACTAATGAGACATATGGCAGAGAAGAAAAATGAATTGGATACATAAATTAATGGGTGACATGGAAGCCTATGATAGATATAAGCTGGTCTGTAACCAAGTCACAAAGGAGATTAGGCAGGCAAAGGCAGATTATGAGAAATCTTTGGCAAAGGATACAAAGAAAAACAACAGTGAGTTCTTTACCTATGTAAACTCTAGAAGAAAAGCGATGAATCAGATTGGTATACCGGATATTGATGGTTCAACTGTTGATGATCGTACTCAGGTGGCTAACAAACTAAATGAGTATTTTGTATCTACATTCACACATGAGGAGTTATTCAGAGAGGGGAATGCCAGAGGTGAGTAAAACTCTGGCAGTGAGCTAGATGATTTTGTAATAACTGAGAGGAAAGTTGAGAGGAGAAACTGTTGAAGATAAACATAAAAGAGGCACTCGAGGTGGATGGGATCTATCCAGTTATATTAAAGGAGGCAGCAAAGGAAGTAAGCAAACCCTTAGCCATAATTATGAGAGCTTCTTTGGACTCAGGGGAGGTACCCATGGACTGGAGGTGTACAAATGTGACCCCAATTAACAAAGGAGGATCAAAAGGTGACACAAGTAATTATAGACCTGTTAGTTTACCTTCTGTTCCAGGAAAATTAATGGAGGCACTGGTTAAAGAAGCACTGCAGGATCATCTAGACAAGACTTCAGTTATAGCTCGGACACAGCATAGTTTTGTTAAGGGAAAGTCTTGCCCGACCAATTTGAATGGATACTATTATGTGGTCACAAAGGAATTGAATGCAGGGAATAACTTTCATATCATATATTTGGATCTTAGAAAGGCATTTGATACTGTTGCATATGGAAGACTGCTGAACAAATTGGAGCAGTGTGGATTGGAGGCAAATTGCTACTATGGATAAAGGGATGGTTGAGTGGGAGAAGACAAAGTGGTAATCAATGGACACTGCTCATGGTGGACTAATGTTATTAGTGGAGTCCCTCAGAGTTCAGTGTTGGGTCCATTGTTTTTTCTGTATTTATAAATGATATTGATGATGGTATATCAAGCGTCATGTCCAAGTTTGCAGATGATACGAAGGTTGGCAGGGTTGTTAAGGACACTAATGACAGTACGCTGCTGCAACAGGATCTAGAAAAGTTGAGCAGATGGGCTGTGTGGTGGCAAATGAAGTTTAACATTGACAAATGTGAAATACTACATATGGGAAGCAGTAACCCCAGAGTAATGTATCAACTCTGTGGTACTACACTGACAGTGGTAGAGAACAAAAAGGACCTGCAGGTAATTGTGCAGGCAGATATGAAGTTTTCTGAGCAGTGCAGACGGTCTACAAGAGTAGCTCATGGTGTCTTGTCAGTGATATACAGGAATTTTTCTATCAGGGAGGTGATTATCCCCTTGATTTCCGTACATCTAACGTACATCTGTCTTTCCTCAATTTGAATGGTCAGGCACACCTTGAGTACAGTATACAGGTCTGGAGGCCTGATTTTAAGAAGAATGCAGAGCTGTTGGAATGAGTACAGAGAAGGGCAACAAGATTAGTGAATGGAACAAAGGGTTGCTCTTACGAAGAAAGGCTTAAGTTTTGCGAATTACAGTGTCTGAACATTGGCACCTGCGAGGTGATCTGATTGAGGTGTATAAAGCCTTGAATGGTTTGAGCATACTCAATGCTGATGGGATTCTTCCTTTTGCTCAGAATAATCACCTGAAAGGGCATAAATTCAAATTGAGGAAAGGCAAATGTAGGATAGATGTGCGGAAGTTTGCCTTTAGCCAGCAGTAGTTGGTTGATGGAATGGAACAGACTTCCATCCTTTGTTGTGGAAGTTGATAGCCTAAATAAATTTAAGGCTGAGCTGGACAGGTATTTGGAACGAATGAAGGGGTGAAATGGGAGCATTTTTTTTTTTTTTTTTTTTTTTTTTTGGATGCTGCTGCATAAGCTTGCTTTCTTGCATCATATGCTAATACTAAAAGTCGCGAGTTAGGGTTGAATTTGCAAGTGTCTGTAATTCTGTCCAGATACGATAGGAGGGAATATGTGATTGAGAGCCTTGTCGATCAATTCGACCCTGGAGATTTTTTTCAGCCTGGTCTGTGCTTGTTGACAGGAGAGACTGCTTCTACAGGGATGAGGTACACTTAAATAGAAAGGGTGCAAGAATATTTGCTGATGTTATCGAGGCAGTGTTAAGTGGTCGGAAAACTGCTAGCTTGGGGAGAGGGATACACAGACTAAAAGGTTAACAGTGGCCACAGGCAGAGGGAAGAGTGATTCCTGCACTGCTTCTGTTAGAATGAGCAGCATCCTGGAAAGCAAGGCAATGGAGATTTCCAGGACTGCTGGGAGTCATAGTGGGACAAATAAATACATGGGATGTGTTAGGGTAACTAAGTGTAGAAACATGCGAAAATTTATTTTTATTTTGTTACACAGTGCATTAAAACTACGATAAATGAATTAGCTTTCGGCTGGGTGGCAGCCTTCATCAGATTAAAATACTTTGAATGGCAGTTGGAATAGAGATGCACTGCCAGGATGGTGCGTGAGGCACGTGGTTAATTGTTTGTTGATGTTTGTGGCTGTGACGTATGGTGGTGACGTGGCCAGCGTTTGTCTATGGACAGAATTACTGCTTCTGTTATGGGGTTAAGTTGACAACCACTGTTCCTGTTCAACGAGGTATCCGAGCATTTTATACTTAACGATTCCAACCAGGTGCGCCTTAGGTAATGGTGGGACTTGTCCACAACCACGACATCGTGGTGTGGGTCGATGTCGTGGTGGGTTGTCCAGACATGCTCGGCAATAGCTGAGTGTTCTACATCCGCCAAACGGATCGCCCTTTTATGTTCTGAGAGGCGTTTCTCGAGTCGACGTCCAGTCTCTCCAAAGTAGCAGCTCGTGCAGTCACGGCAAGAGATGCAATAGACCAAACCACTCCGTAGAAGGGTGGGGACAGGTGTTTTTATGTTGGAAAGGAGAGAACGCAGTTTCTTGCCTGGGAGTTGGATGCACTTTATCCCATGCGATCTTAGGATTCTACCGATCTGCTGTGACAGGTTGGGGTAGTATGGGATGAATGCCCTCGTGGATGACTCGTCACTGTTGGCGTTGCTGTTGGTCCTCACGTTGTCGCGTGCTTGTAGATCACACCTGTTAAGGGCGTCGATGGGGTAGCTACACCTCGTAAGGTCTACTTTGACTCTGGTGATCTCTTTGCGCCTTTCATCTGCAGAGCTGGAGTGTGTCCAGGCGCGAGTTAGCAAGGTTCGGGCGGTTGAGAGGAGGTGGCCCCGTGCGTGTGCTGACTGGAAGTTGGTAAATTGGCCAGCACACATAGGCTTACGATAAACCGTCGTCTTCAAGCATGTGTCTTCGCGCCGGACAAGTGTATCTAGGTATGGTATAGAGTTGTTCGACTCCAGCTCAATCGTGAATTTTATGAAGGGCGACAGTGAGTTGAGGTGGGTTAGGAGTCGCTGACCTGAGTCTCTAGGGATCACTACAAACACATTGTCTACATAGCGACACCAAAAGGCGATGTGATCCGGTGCGTGTGTAAACGTACGTCCCTCTAACTCCTCCATCACGATGTTTGCTGTGACCGAGCTGACAGGGGAACCCATGGCTGTGCCATGTATCTGCTGGTACATTGAGCCATTAAACATGATTGCACCCCTTGTTAAGCACAGTCTGAGGGCGGCGGAAATGTCATCAGGCGTCAGCTTAGTTCTGTCGCTAAGGGTTCCATCATTATCCAAGAGTTGTTTTGCGCAAGAGATGGCAAGTTCCACTGGGATGGAGGTAAAGAGTGATACGACATCGAACGATGCCATGACTTGATCTTGCTTGATGGATATAGTGCGGATCCTTTCTATGAACTCAACACTGTTGGAGACGGTGTAGGTGGTCTTGCCAACTAGAGGAGAAAGAAGTCTCGAGACAAATTTAGACAGCTCATAAGTCGGTGATCCACAGCAGGATACAATAGGTCTTAGTGGTGTGCCTTCTTTGTGCACTTTCGGCAGGCCGTAAAACCGTGGGATCTGACACCTGGAGGCACGGAGGTGATTACGGGTTGACTGTGTGATTTTCCCTTGCTTCAGCCAAGTGTTGATGAGGATATTCACCTCTGACTCCCATCGTTCCAAAGCCTTGTTGGGGTTGATGGTTAGGGGTTTGTAGACGGTAGTGTCTCGTAAGAGCAGTAAGGCTTTCGCCATGTAATCAGTGTGGTTCATTACAACTGTACGACGGCCTTTGTCCGCCGGTAGAATGACGAAGGACGAATCCCGTTTCAGTGCCTTGAGGGTAGAAATCTGTATACGGCTGAGGTTTGAAGAGACGGGGCGAGCATGGTGTAGAACTGCTGCAGTCTTTAAGCGGATTGCGTTGGCTACATCTTCTGGGAGGCTTGATAAGCTTGCTTCCACACCCAAGGCGATGTCGGTGATCGGTGGGTGCTTTGGAAGAACGGCAAATGTCATGCCAAGGGTCAATAAGTTTATTTGTTGGAATCATTAAGTATAAAATGCTCGGATACCTCGTTGAACAGGAACAGTGGTTGTCAACTTAACCCCATCACAGAAGCAGTAATTCTGTCCATAGACAAACGCTGGCCACGTCACCACCATACGTCACAGCCACAAACATCAACAAACAATTAACCACGTGCCTCACGCACCATCCTGGCAGTGCATCTCTATTCCAACTGCCATTCAAAGTATTTTAATCTGATGAAGGCTGCCACCCAGCCGAAAGCTAATTCATTTATCGTAGTTTTAATGCACTGTGTAACAAAATAAAAATAAATTTTCGCATTATGAATCCAGAGCTCGTAGGCCTGTTTTATTAAGTGTAGAAACAGGTGCATGTATACTTTCATGTACACCAATACTATTAGTATAGTTAATAAATAAATAAACACCAAAGGCAGATAATGTTGGGATATCAGAGACGTGGTGTCACGCAGACATAAGCAGTGCAGAATTGGAATTTGGGGAGCAGAATATGTACAGAAAGGATAGACAGGACCGAAGGGTTATGCTGTTAGTTAAGAAACACATAAAATCTAGGGAAGTGCATCCAATTGATGTTAGCGGACAATGCAATGTTGAGTCTGTTTGGTGTGACATGAGCACTAGGAAAGGAAAAAACGAGAGTAGATGTGTGTGTGTGTTAACACACACACACATCTACTCTCGTTGGCCTAATGAATAGACCTAATGAATCTGAGTATAATGATCGATTGTGCAGAGAAATAGAGTGGGCCAGTAAATAATGTCTTATAACGGGGAATTTTAACTTTCCTGATATTAACTGGAACTTGTGGATTAGTCACTCGTGCACTAGCAACACTTTTGTGGATTTATTGGGTGACTGTTTTCTACAGCAACATGTTTGAGAGGCAACCAGAGGGAGTAATACTCTTGATCTGATTATCAGCAGTGATTATTCATGCATTAAGATTTTGCAGATAAAGGAACTACTGGGTGATAGTGACACAATGTACTGATGTGGGAATTCCTTAAAGATATAACTACCATCAAGGCTAAAGGGAAGGGTTTTCATTAGCATTAGTACAGACATATGATGCAAGAAAGCAAGCTTATGCAGCATCAGCCAAAAAAAAAAAAAAAAAACCCACTTCCATTTCACCTCTCTGTTCGTTCAAAATACCTGTCCAGCTGAGCCTTAAATTTATTTAGGCTATCAACTTTCACAACAAGGGATGGAAGTCTGTTCCACCAACCAACCGACCAACCAACCAACTACCTGCTGGCTAAAGGCAAATTTCTGTTCATCTATCCTACATCTGTCTTTCCTCAATTTGAATTTATGCCCTCTCAAGTGATTATTCTGAGCAAGAGGAAGAATCCCATCGGCATTGAGCATGCTCAAACCATTCAAGGCTTTTATACACCTCTATCAGATCACCTCGCCGGTGCCTAGTCTCCAGACACTGTAATTTGCAAAACTTAAGCCTTTCTTCATAAGAGCAATCCTTTGTTCCATTCACTAATCACAATTCATAAAGGTGACTACAGGGGTCTCAGACAGTTTTTAAATTCTGTACAGTGGGATCAACTGATGATGTTACCAATGTTGAATTCTAAATGGGAAGCCTTCAGGGACTTAATTTTGGAGGCTACTAGGCTTTTTATTTCAACTAAGAAATACTGTTCAAGTTTTAGGCCTAAATGGATGTCTTATGAACTAATGAGGATCATAGCAGAGGAAAAAATGTATGGGATGCATATAAATTATCAGGCAACACAGAAGCCTATGGCAGATATAAACTAGTCTGTAATCAAGTCACAAAGGAGGTTAGGCAGGTGAAGGCAGATTAAGAGAAATCTTAGGCAAATAATGCAAAGAAAAACAGCGAAGAGTTCTTTACTTATGTAAACTCTAGAAGGAAAGGGATGAATGAGATTGGACCACTTAACATAGAGGGGTTGACTACTGATGATTGTGCTCAGGTTGCTGATAAACTGAATGAGTATTTTGCATCAACATTCACACATGAGGATTTATTCAATGAGGGGAGTGCCAGATGTTTATCAAACTCTAACAGAGAGCTAAGTGATTTTGTAATATCTGAGAGCATAGTGGAGGATAAATTGTTGAAGTTAAATGTAAAAAAGGCACCTGGGGTGGATAGGATCTATCCAGTTATATTAAAGGAGGCAGCAAAGGAAGTAAGGAAACCCTTAATCATAAATATGAGAGCTTCCTTGGACTCGGGGGAGGTCCCCATGGACTGGAGGTGTGCAAATGTATCACCAATTCACAAAGGGGGTTCAAAAGGTGACACAGGTTAACTATAGACTTGTTAGTTTAACTTGTGTTCCAGGGAAAATAATCGGATCACTGGTTAAAGAAGCATTGCAGGATCATCTAGACAAGACTGCAGTAATAGTTAAGACACATCATGGGTTTGTTAAAGGTAGGTCTTGTCTGACCAATTTGATTGGATACTATGTTGTGGTCACAAAAGAACTGAATGTTAAAAATAATTTTGATATCATATACTTGGATTTCAAGAAAGCTTTTGATACTATACTGTTGCACATGGAATAACTGCTGTACAAATCTGAGAGTTATGGCATTAACGGTATGTTGCTACAATGGATAAAAGGATGGTTGAGTAGGAGACGACAGAGTGGTAATCAATGGCCACTACTCTTCGTGGACTAATGTTATTAGTGGAGTTCCACAGGGTTCGGTGTTGGGCCCATTTACATGATATATCTTCATCAATGATATTGATGAAAGTATATCAGGTTTAATGTCCAAGTTTGCGGATGATACAAAGGTTGGCAGGGTTCTTAACGACAGTGAAGACAGTATGCTGCTACTCCAACTGGATCAAGATAAGTTGGGCAAATGGGCTGAAAAGTGGTAACTAAGGTTTAACATTGACAAAGGCAAAGTACTGCATATGGGTAGCAATAACTAAAGAGAAACGTACCAACTGTGTGGTACTACACTCAGGGAAGTGGAAAGTGAAAAAGACCTGGGGTAATTGTGCAATCAAATACGAAGTTCGCTGAGCAATGCAGAGGGGCACTGCCAGGGCAGGTCAATGGAGTCTTGTCAATGATATATAGGAATTTTGCTAGCAGGGACAGGCAGGTGATTATCCCGTTATACAAGGCAATGGTCAGGCCACAACTAGAGTACTGTGTACAGGTCTGGAGGCCTCATTTTAGGAAGGATGTAGTTGCTAGAATGAATACAAAGAAGGGCAACAAGATTGGTGAATGGAACAAAGGGATGCTCTTACCAAGAAAGGCTTAAGTTCTGCAAATTGCAGCACTCGGAGAGTAGGTACCTACAGAGGATTCTTCCTCTTACTCAGTTTAAGAGCCTGAGGGGGGCACAGATTCAAATTGAGGAAAGACAGTTGTAGAACAGATGTGCTGAAATTTGCCTTTAGCCAGCGGGTAGTTGATGGGTGGAACAGACACTTCCATCTTTTGTTGTGGAAGTTGGTGGCCTAAATAAATTTAAGGCTGAGCTGGACAGGCATTTGGAATGAATGGAGGGGTGAAATGGGAGGGTTTTTTTTTTTGGTCGATGCTACATAAGCCTTCTTTCTTGCATCATATGCCTCTACTAATGCTAATCTCGTATTATGAAATCCTTCATAATGCATTGGATTACTCGTACTACATCTAATAAATACTTTCCCATTAGAGAAGTCAGTGTTGCTTTTTTACAGTTGAGTACTACCACGTAGATTTTGAAGTTATTTGGCTTTTCATCTGTGTGGGTAGGTTGCCAGCTCTTATATCCAGGTATAAGAGCTGGCAAGCCAAGTGTGACTTCTTTACACAATATGAGAGAGAGAGGTGTAATGAAGGCTTATTAGACTAATAAAATGTTTTGTGCAAATACACCAAACTGACATTATTTAGTGCAAATCATTACTACATATTTGCATTTTGATATAAACTGATGATTAGGCATTGTTATTATAACATCTCATGTTTTACAGTACTCTTAGATTTGTTTTCATTTTGAAGATTATATATCTATTAATACTCACTTCTTAATAATAGGTCTTATGGCAGAATTAGCAGCACCAGTTAGAGTTTCACCTTTCATAAGGGTAAGTTATATTTCAGAAATAATATGAATTATGTAAAATATGCTACATAATTGTCAGATATGTTTTGTTAGTCCTTAGGTTTTGGGTGCAATTCTGATTCCACTGCCACTCTCATTTTCCTTCTCAGAGACATTTCTGTGTATTGGAGAGGCCATTCCAGTTGACTGGAAAATTTCAGGACACCATATTTTATTGAATACCCTACACTGTTGAATGAGCTACAGAGCCCTTTTTTAAGCCACGCAGGAAAAGAAAAAAAACTATCTGAATTTATGGAAAGTCTTAAAGTATGCATAATAGGGGGAAGTACAGATAGCGGTAATATGTAGCATATTGCCCTGTTTTCAAATCAAACAAAACTATCCACTATCAAGATAGAACTATGACATTATTATAGTTATTCATCTCTACAGCTTTCTTCTGCATCAGCAGCAAGCATGTTGTTATAATTGCTGTCTGATAAGCAGACATCCTTGGTGACATTGAGTTTATTAGATATTCCACTTAACTACTTAACTAAGCTCTTTTTCACCACTGTAGGCAAAATGCATGCCCATGCATTTTTTTTCATCCATGAGCAAAGCTGTTCAGTCTCCAGCCACTTGACGTTCCCCATTGCACAGTGATCCTAAAAATAAAATTAAATTAATGCACTTTTGTGTAATAATTGCTTTAACAATAGAACTGCTCACTACCAAAAATACCCAAAACTGCCATGCTGGTCATTTTGACTGCTGTGCATAAAAGACTTTCAACATTTTATTATAAGCATTGATAACAATACATAGTGTTGTGCTTATAGTAATACACATAAAAGTAATATGTCTGATAGCAAAAATTTGAACACAAACTATTTATGTCTAGAAAATAAACTGAAGTTAAAAATTAATTTGCACAATTTAAACAAATGAGTTTTTGCAACAGTTCCTGTACACTTTCTGCATGCATAATTTTTACACTCTGTGCGCATTTTTGTAGTTTTGTTTGCTGTGAATTGCCTAAGTGGCATTGGTACCTTTTGAGAGGTTTTACACATGGCTGCTATTGTTACTGTGATTTGAGCTGCTGCTTTCTGTGAATCTGTATATTCTATTCTGAGTTCTTCAGCTAGATTCAATATAAAATCTCTTCTCTTCCCTGTCACTTCATAAATAATCCAAGCATTGATTATTGCAAGATCTAATATACAGGCTGGCCTCGATTAACGCGATTAATTCGTCCCGCAAGCGCATCGCACAAAACAGAAATGCGTTAATCGAATATAATAATCAATAAGAAAAATTATAATTGGTCCTTGACCTTCTGGAATGTCCATAAAGAATTTTAAAAATATCTTTTAAATAACTTTTTAACTGTATACAATGTAAAAGATAATGAAAATAATTATGGAATTAAATGTTTATTGCATAAAACAGCGGTTCCCAAACTGTGCGCTGTGGAATATTTAAAATTTTCGAGGGAAACACAGTGATACTCAACATCTGTCGGACACCGCGCGAACTACTAGCTCGAGGTAGTTCACAGTTTCAACATTTCTTATTAAGTTGTTTGGACCTAACTACTAAACGGAACTGTTAGGTATTTCTTTTGGTCTGGGTGTGCCTTGAAAAAATTACTGAGACACTAAGGGCGCCGTGAACTGAGAAAGTTTGGGAACCTCTGACATAAAATACACAATGAAGAAATGACAGTTGTGGAAATATTTGAACAGTGTTGACTTTCTTTTCATCAATCAGTTTCCAATAGCCGACAACATCGACGGCGAAATAAATATTGCAGAGAACCTCAAACCTTTTGTTTGAGGTTCTATGCAATATGAAAGATTTCATCTAATTCTTTTACCGTTATCTCCTTTGTGGTAACATTTTCATCTGGCTCATTTAAAATTTGAATTTTTGTGCAAGTGTGCATTGACTTTATTAGCAGGAGACAAGTAACATGTCGTCTTCCGATGGTTGATGGAACACGCCGAGGCTGGCAGCAGGCAAACGTTTGTTAATTGACCGTACGACTCGTGGTAAGCTTAATGCACGATTCAAATCTTTTTCAACTATCGCATAAAAAAAAGATCGTGTTAACTGGAAATTTGCATTGTGTAAAGTGAAAAGTGGTATAATTTTTCAAATAGCGTTAACTGAAAATCGCGTTAATCGAACTCGCGTTATGCGAGGCCTGGCTGTATTATAAAAGATGTGAACCTGCTTTTGAATATTTTTTAGCTATTTGGTCTAAAACATCAACCCTTTATTCCGTTTCTTTGTAATATAATACTGTATCAGGCTTCTTCTTTGTACCATTATTTATTGCAACACTTGTATGAAGTTTACTTGAAATTATGACCTTTTTATTTGTTTTTGGCCTGATAATTCATCACGGTACAAAAGTTTGAAAACTGAAATGGAATATATAATTCTGCCTTCTTTTTTATGGATGGTGGAACTTCATGATCACAATTCACAGTTCCCAGTATAGTAGAATTTTTTTGGATTAATTTATTTGCCAATTCAAAACTGGTCAAGAAGTTATCAGTGGTTACATTTCTACCTCAATTCAAAAATAGTTCCATTAGTTTTAGGACAACATATTCAGAAAGTGGTTAATTCGCTGGGCACATATTGTCTTTCCCCAAATAAGGAAAGCCATTCAATAAATATTTTGAAGTGTCAGTTGCCAACCAGAACTTTACACCAAATTTGTTTGTTTTTTTGGCCATGGTGGATCGTCATCTAGCTTTAGTTGGAAATAGCTGCTCATCTATTGTAATGGTATGTATATAGCAAGTTTTATAGTTGGAAATAAATTTGCACCATATTTCTGAAGCAAAAGCAAAATTTCTTAAATTTCCCATATGCTCCTTCCTTGAAGATAGTATGTCAAATCTTAGAAATCACTTAATTTCACAAAAGTTTTTACACCAAATATTTTTGTCAATTTTTATAAAATTTGACCCCCCCCATATAGTTGGCCACAAACTATCCAGTTCTAAATTTCTAGTACCATATGCTCTGTGAGCTAAAAGTACAGCAATAAAAGCATCAAATTCTTGAATGGATGTAGACCAATTGTGATCCTTCAATTGTCTTTGTGCTTCGATTTCAGTGCAGTTCTGTATGTGTTTTATCATCGAGGTGTCTACAAATAAACAAAATGCACTTACCAAAGAATCTGTACACACATTTTATCTTGCATAAAGAGTTGGTGCAGGGTTATCATGAATCATGTTCCTCTGTAGTGCACATCCAGCTGAAGGACCACCAGATTTTACAACTTCCTTATGTGCCCAGATTTTGAAATAGCGTTGTAAAAATTGTTGAAATACCTTTCCATGTATAAAGTTTCACCCAGACTAAGCTAAAATTTGCATGGTGCAGGAATGTATACTAGTGACTTCTACACATTAGTATTAGTAATGGCAACATGGTGCAAGGAAAGGAAGCCTATGGCTTATAGTTGCACCAGCCAAAAAAATAAATAAATAAAATAAAATAACAAAAAATATATAAAATAATAAGAATAAAAACAAATTAATAATAAAAATTAATAAAAGAAAAGGAAATGGAGGATCTATGCATTTCCCTCCTCCCTTAGGTAATTATCCAGCTCCTTTGAATTTCCCCAGACTGTCAGCCTCTACCACTCATGTAGATAACTTATTCCAGTCTAAACAACTCCCCCCCCCATAACTTGAAATGATGGCCCCTAGTTCTAGAATAATTTATAACCGTGAAAATTTCATCCTTATTCATTTTGCTTATGCCTCTCAGAGCATTAAACACCTCAGTCAAGTCTCCTCTAAGGTGCCTAGTTTCCAATCTCCGCAACCCACATATTCGAAGTCTTTCCTCATATGGATGCCCTTTTGCTGATCTTACCAGGTGAATTACCCGTCTTTGGACTATTTCAAGAAGAACAATGGCTTTCTTTAGGTGCGGTCTCCATACTTGAACACAGCATTCCAAGTGTGGTATAACAATAGCCTTATACAATGGAATTACGACGTACTTATTAGGGTTTGGGAAGACTCGGTATTTTGGGGCTAGGCGAGTCTGTGTCTGAGTAGAGTCCAAAATACCAAGTTTGGGTCAGAGTCCAAGTCCTAGCTTAAAAAATTCTGAGCAACCTATTTTTTTGATTACACCACAAATATTAACATCATAAATTGATTTGGTAACAAATAGGTATTATGTACATTAGTAAACATTTTATTTAGATTTATATTTCACATCCAGAAATACATTCTAAGTAATAACCAACAATAAGTAAAATAAATTACGCTTTAACTTTATTTAAAAACCAGTATTTTAAAAAAACTAAGGCATTTAGTGATATGTCAGATAATCTACAACGTACTTTAGTGCAAAAGTTTGCCACAAAGGAAAATGTTTGCTTGGCAGTTGTCGATATAGATAGAATTGTTAATAAAGCATAATATAATTTGTCCAGATTTTCAGTTCTTTGTTTAGTACTTAAAAATAACAAATTCTTGCTTTAATTTATTAAAATTTGTTTCTGAAAGTGGAGGACAAGGAATTTTTGCGCTTTCTAAAATTGTCTTTAATTCTTCCATTGTTATGTGGTGTATAATATATGCACCATTCTCATTATAATCAGTTTGATTCTCATTAAATTGAACAATTTCACTTGGAAACAGCCTAATCATTAAGTTTGTTGCAAAATCTATAAGCCGTTTTTTGGTAATCTATTAGCACTTACAAGAAAATCCAAAATGTCTTAAATTTTCATTTCGACGTTCATTTATACGAGTTTTCATTTTATTTAATAGTTCTTGACCTAAATTCCATGGAATTTCTTCCAATTTTTTTAGCAATTAAAGTTAACTGCCAAATGTGCTGAATAAAGATTTGCATCTTTATTCAGCACATTTGGCAGTTAACTGTATAGTTAAGTGCTTCTGTAGTTAATTTAATCGGCTTTAAGGAGTTATTAAAATCGTGAAGCAATTGAATGTTGATTTTTTTATTAAATCTATATTACCAAAATCTTCAAGAGCTGCTTTGATGAATTGAAACAGTCTTAAAGTTAAAATCGTATCAAGTAATGAATTCCAACACGTCTTGACATCTGTGATTAATTCCATTTCATATCCTTATTCACATTTTATTTTCTGTTGTAGAAAATCGTTGCACACAGTAGACTTCTTAATATATTATACTGTTTGACGAACAATTTGAATATTTTTCTTTAAGTCATAAAACTTTGATAATTCTAATTGGTCAGCATCAACACAGAGTTCTCCTTTCTCTTCAGCAAAGTCATCATCAACTGTTTCAACTTCATTTTCCTCGTAACTCATGCTTTTCTTGTACAAACCATCGCATACAGCTAAATGTATTGTATGGTTAAGACACAAATGATATAATACAGGAGACTCACAACCATATTTTAACATAATACTAGCACTGTCAAAAACATATTGTTGATCCAACAATATGTTTTTCAAAATTGATATTGAAATTTTTCAAATGATTTCTTACAAGTTCTACTAATTGCAGAGCTGAACATGAATTTTGAATTTGAACTAAACCAAGATTATATGTTACACCATCATTTCCATGAAGATTAATATTTAAAAATTGTCTCATTTTTGTACTTGTCCACTCACCAAGAGAGAGACTAAATCTTTTACTCTTACTCAATTTTTCCTGTATTAAATTTGTCATTTCTGATTTTTTTAATTTGATAAATATTGTGAATCAATTTCATCACATCTTTTTCTGCTTTAGGAAGCTTATAACCTGAATTACAAAGACTTTCTCGAATAAAACTAGATTTTGTAATTGCTCTTACAGATATATTATAAACAGCAGCTAATTCTGAAACAATCTCATCGAAAGATTTTTTTAACAAAATAATTATCTAAAATGTTTACTTTTTTGGAAGAACTACATTCTTGTTTTTCATCTTCTGTTTGCAAAATTATTTGGTGTTTAGTTTTTAAATGTTTTATCATAGTTGAAGTCTTTCCATCTTTGTTTGATGATTTCATTGAACAATTTCTTGCATTGGACTTTGGAGTTCGGTCCTGATGCAAAGTGTTCCCAAACCTTTGAGCTCTTTTTCCTTTGGCATATTAAAGTTTTTTTTTTTTTTTTTTTCAAATTATCTGAAATTGTACAAAAATGATTAATATATTTAAATAAAGAACAGAATAATTCATATTAACAGGTAAAAATGTGTTTAAAATTTTATATAAGACCAGATAATCACGAGAGTAGAGTAATAAATTTAATCTGTTAAAAGTAAAGGTTATTCCAAGTTATAAATTCCAGGCTATAAATTCAAACTTCTGTATTATATCAAGTTTCTGTGAAACTTGACATAATACAGAAAATGTGCACATCCATGAAAAATAACTACAAAATAAATCACTTACTATCTAACTTCAGCTTGCAAAAATACATAAAAATGTGCAAAAACAGTAAAGAAACTCTTGTATAATCTTAAAATATTTGCATCACAATCATATTTTTTTGATATGACGCGTTATATGAATGAACAAGGCGAGTTATTGCAATGAAGTGCCATCTCACATATGAGATGAAAAAAATAGCAATATGATGGCTATTTTATATCGCAAGATTCAGACTCGTTGAGTCTCAAACAGAGTCCGAGTAATTAATAAAAGACTTGTCGAGTCTGAGTACTCAGACTCGAAAAACCCTAGTCCTTATCTCTACTAGTGATTGTTCAATAAATCATTGATAGGACACCTTGAGCCCTCCTTGCAACCAGTCTACAATGCTCGGAGAACTTCATATCTGACCATATCGTAAACCCAAGTCCCTTTCCTCTACTGGCTTTAGTTCAACTCCACCAAGTGCATAAGTTATTTTGGGCCCCAGGTGCAATACCTTACACTTTGCTGGATTAAAGCATAGCTGCCATTTTTCTGATCATCCCTGAAGTCTATCTAGGTCATTCTGAAGAAGCTCTGCTTGGCAGCAATCATTAGCTACTCTACGAATCTTTACATCATCTGCAAATTTAGACATCACGCCCTTATCCCTTCATCGTTGTCATTTATGAAAATCAAGAACAATGGTCCTAATACTGTTCCTTCAGGAACCCCACTTATTATATCAACCCAATCTGAGGAATAGCCATTTATCACAACCCTCTGCCTCCTTCCCAGAAGCTTGCTATCCATCTTAGGATTTTCCCTGTGATTCCAACCTGTTCCGGCTTATAAAGTAACCACTCATGTGGGAAAGTCAAATGCTTTGCTGAAATCCAAGTAAACAACGTCGAAATTATTCCCTACGTCCAGCTCTTGAGTAACCCTGTCAAAATAGCTAACCAGATTAGTTAAACATGATTTTCCCTTACAAAACCATGCTGAGTATCCTTCAGGAATTCCATTTCTATCTAAGTGATCCTGAATTCCACCCTTGATTGTAGTCGCCATGATTTTTCCTGCTACTGAAGTTAGACTAACTGGCCGGTAATTTCCCACTTCATTCTTAGAACGGCCCTTATGTATTTGAGATACATTGGCAGTGTTCCAATCCAACGGAATCACTCCCGAGTCCAGTGATGTTCTCATAATTAGCCTCAATGGTTCAATGCACTCACTTGCCACCTCCCTTAAGATTATAGGGTAAATGCTATCAACCACAGGAGCCTTACTGGCCTCTAGGCTCAAGTTTTTTCATTAAATAAACTTGTGAAATTTCAACATCATTATTTAAATTTTTTTTAAACTTCACTCCCAGGGTTTTTCTTTTGTAAATATCAATGCAAAATAACTGTTGAGTTCATCTGCAGCAGCAGCTGGTGTATTTAATACTATCTCCTTTCCCTTATGTAAAGGTCCGATCTGGTTTGTTAGCAAACCAGCATTTATAAATGCTCTTCTTAGCATTTATATATGTGAAGAATTCCTTCCCCCCCCACTTTGCTAGCAATTTCTCACAATCTGGCTTTGCTAGCCTAACCTTTTCAGTGGCATTATTACAGATCGGTTTGTAGCTGTTATAGGCTTCAGTACTTTTTATTGCTGTAACTTTTCAATGCCGTCTTTTCTGCTCAAGTAATTTGGCAACTTCATTATTCATCCGACTTGGAATCCTCCTCGTGGAGTATTTTTTTAATGGTATATAAGCATTCAAGGCTTCTGTGACTAATGTTTTAAAGGTATACCATAATTCAATTGTATTTGCTCTCTATGAGATATCTACCCAGTTAATAGAGGCCATGTAACACCTTAAGGCATTGTAATTTCCTTTCCTGAAATTATAACCCATTTCTTTGCCTTTAACTACTGCTACCTCTCTCTCTTCATTGCCCACCGTAGAACTCTGTGAGCACTTCCTGCTACTGGTCCCTGTACTATCAGCCCTATTATGTCATCTGGTTCATGGGTGATATGAGGTCTAGAGTATTCTTTTCCCTAGTACTTTCCCTGACATGTTGATACAAATAACAATCATCTAGTTGATTTAAAAATTTTGTTCCCCATGTGGAGTTACCTTCCCATTTGCTCCAATCAATCAGAGGCAAATTTAAATCACCCATAATAAGACATTCGCACTTACTTGCCCATTCCATTTGCATGTAGAGGCTCTCATCATAACCTTCACAATCACCTGGCCTGTAGATTACTCCCACTCTCGTTATACCTTTACTTCCAACTATTTCACACCATACAGATTCTATACTAGTATGCGAAACATCTGAATCTGGGAAAGCTTTCTTCGCACTCAGGCTCCTTTTGATAAGAAGCATGACTCCACTGCCCCTTCTATCTTCCCTGTTCTTCCTAAATACATTATACATACCGCACTGAAGCTCATCATCCCTTATCTGCGGGTGGCACCACGTTTCTGTTAACGGTGGCACCATGCACCATTACTTGTCCTAACCAGCAGTTCGAATTTACTCATTTTATTGATGACAATTCTGACATTACTGTATAAACAATTAAGACTTAGCGTTCTTAACTACCCTGACACACCCCTTAAAAAAAGTTATTTAAGCTCGCTTCCCTGGCATTTGCTACCCGCTTATTTGTAACGTTTTTTTCCCTCAGAACATCTTGCTACTATGTTCTGTTGCGGTAACAAACCAATACTCTTGAGGTATGTGCAAGAGGTAATTTGACCAACACTATCAGATAAACGCATATCTATATTACCCTTATTCCCCCTAAACTAGCAGTTTCCCTGAACCTTTAAAGTATCCTCAATAATACTGGCAAAAACTTTTGCACCACTTTTGTTTAAATGTATCCGTCTCTACAAAACAGATTCCTTCTATCTAAAAATGCAGGCCTATACCATTATCTATACCTAAAACTGCTTTGGCAGTTTTAGGTATAGATAATGTACAAAATTATTTGCAATTGTACATGCTGAAAGAGTTAATGGAAGGTTAGGAAATGCCATGACCTCACTTTCTTCTGTAGTTAAAAAGGGTTTCTTCTGCAAATTGGCAACAGTTTAAAGTAGAAAAGGTCAAATTGACTGTCATGGCAGTACTAGTGTTAAGTGAAGTGATTGTAACATACAGCAATACCCCACTTAGCATGGCTTCAAACAGCACGGGTTTCACTAAAGCACGGTTTTCAATTAAGTTTAAGTCAAAAATTTACTGTACATATTAAAACTCATTCAATAGCCTAGACAGGTACTATACATATATGCTGCGGTGCCAACTATTGTCTACCATGCACATGTGACAATAGCTCCTTTCAGGCAGTCAGCTGCATCGCGCAACAGTTCAGTATTCTTAATTCCATCCTGACTAGATGGCATGATAGTTTTTCAAACTTTTCATTTCAAAATTTATTTTTTACCCCTTTAAATATGATCGATAATATATCTGCATCTTGGCTAGAAATCACTGCCCTATTTGGTAAATGATTTCACTGGTTTTGAATTGCAAATTCAGATAATTGCCGAAGACATTGTGAAGGTCGGAAAAGACTTGGGATTTGAAACTTTGGATACTGCCAATTTACGTGACTGCACTGACTCACATGCAACTTATATGATGCAACTCTCCTTGAAATTGACGAGCAAACTGCATATGCAGAAGAGGAAAACAATTCTGAAGTGGATAACACTGAAGTGCCACCAAAACAATTTTCAACAGAAGAACTGGAGAAAGTTTTTTGGGGGATTGACATGGCCTGCGAGGCGATTACGAATGGAGATCCAAATGTTGAACGTAAAGACTTGTACGCTGAGAAAAAGAAGAGATAGCTTCACCAGACTTCATTATTGAAATACCTAAATAAAAAACTGCTTTTTTTAAAGCTTTTTTCTCATCTCTCATGATGTTACCTTTTCATTAATAAAATTTTTGAAATTTTTTTTTTTAATTTCAAATCCTTTTAATTGACTATCAAGTGCCAATTGTTTATAGATTTATTATAATTTGTTTATAGACTGTTTCTCTGGTACGCATTCAATTAAAACCCATTATAATTATATATTTCACATAACACGGAATAGTTTCGGTACAAATTATCAGTGCTATGCGGGGTTTGTTGTATGTCATGCCATTAACACGGTGCCTCCATAGCTAGGTAGGCAGGAGCAGCAGTGCGTAGTACACGCTTCTTGATTAGACCGAGGTTCGAGCCCATGACCACCAAATACGGAGGATGCGGAAAGGTCAGGGAATGACCACCGCATATCCCTGGAGCAATTTGGCCTTAGTTGCTAATGCTACTAAAAACTAAATAACAACAACAGCCAATAAGAACAGATAATTCAGCTGAGTTTTGAGCTATGCATTTAAATTTCTGATCCCAGACTTGTTGAATGGTCACATTGCTCATACATTTATTTTTTTTAAAACATCAAGTAATATATATGTGTGTGTGTGTGTGTATATATATATATTTTTTTTTATTCCCCCCCCCCCCCATTTTAGCAATTCTTTTACAAACTAATAATATAGATATTAATGCACGTCTAAATGACAAAATCCAAAATACTCTTCATAACTTTTATATCTACTTGGATTTTGTCCCAGTTGTTGGATCAAATCCAGAGATAATATTTGATACTGGCAAATGATGCAAGAAAGCAAGCTTATACATTATCAGCCAAGAGAAAAAATAAAACTTCCCATTTTGTGTGTACATCTCCTCTAACAGTTTTTCTAGTTCATCCTTCAATTAATTCAAACTACCACTTGCACAACTCCAAATGGGAGTTTGTTCCAACAAACAACACCACTTTCTGGCTGAAGGCAAATTTCTGAATATCTGACCTGCAACCATTCTTCCTCAAGTTGAAGTTAAGCCCACTTGTGTGTAATCTGAGTCCTTACCAAACTCGTTATTCTTCTCTGCAACCATTCAAACAGATCCATGTCCTTCCTAAAATGAGGCTTCCAGACCTGTATGCAGTATTCAAGGCCTAACCATTGCTTTATACATAGAGATAACCAACTCCTTATCCCTGCTGAAAAAATTCCTGCATATCATTGACAAAATCCCCATGAGCCATCCTGGCAACATGTCTGCACTGCTCAGAGAATTCACAATATGGCCCAAGAGGCCCTTGTGCCAAAAACCCAAATACAACAACAGCTCAGAGAACTTTACATCTGATTGCACAATTACTCCCAGGTCATTTTTGTTATCCACTCCCAGACTGTGTTACCACACAGTTGGTACATTAATCTGAGATTGCTAATCCCCATATTTAAGTATCGACCAGTGCAATACCGCCACTTTGCTTATTGGAGGCTTAAAGTGGTGAAACCCATGTTTATTCTCTAGAGCAGGGCTTCTTAAACTTTTTTCATTCACGACCCCATTTATGATTGCGACCCCATATAAATATAAAAGAAAGATAAATTAATATTTTTTGATGATTTATTTATTAGGTAACAATATACATATACATATGAAAATATATAGTTTTAGAACTCGTTTTGAAACATACAAAAATCTAAAATTAAAAATTGCACAAAAAATTGTAAAATTGTATTTATTATAGTTTACAAAAATTATATGCCCTATTTTTCATCAAAATTGCATTTTTTGCAATAACATAAATAAAAGGGGATTCTGACCGTCTTAGTTCGCTCGATTATATTCGAACGCAGTCGTTGAGTGGTAAGTGTTAAATTAAAATTAAAGTAAAAAATTTAATGAGATGGATGTGCCTGTTTTTTATTGCATAACAAATTAAATCTTGGTGGAATGTTTGACACTGCTGGACGTAAGACCTCTTCAACATTTTTTAGCGCTGAACGATACTGGGATTTAATATGTGTTAAAGCTGAGAAAGTAACTTCACATAAATATGTGGTGTTGAATGGCAGAAGTACATTTAACGGCATATCAGCGATTGTGGGAAATTCAGTTCTAGTTCCGATCCAGAATTCAGTCAAGGACTTTTTTTGAAATTGTAGTTTTAAGTTTGAGTCACTCGAAAGCTCAGCAAATTCCTCTTGAGCTTTAAGTGGCAGGTGATCAATCTCACTTAAGCCAATCCAAAATGGCTTTTGAATCCAAACTATTTTTTGGAAATCAATATTTAATATAAAATATGTACGGAACTGTGTTTCTAGCGCTTTTAAGTGATCTAATATTTAAAATAATTAATTTTTGCAAAAATTATTTTATTGCAAAAATACAATAATTTTTGCAATAAAAGTTTTACAATGAATTTTCTCGATTATAAAATTGTCGACACTGGAAAACATTTCGAACGAATTTTTTTCTACCCTACTTTTCCAAATGTTGATCTTTTTGATAAAACTTTCAATTTTATCATTCGAAGTAAATATATTGCAATTTTTTCCTTGGAGAGACAAGTTGAGATCGTTTAATTTCGCAAAAATATCTGACAAATAACACAGCTTGGATAGCCATAAGTCATTTTGAAAAAAAGCAGCAAGTTCACATTTGAGGATTGAGGACGAGGGTTTCCTGTGCGGACGTGCCTTTCTGCCGCTCTTGGAACAGAGAAGTTTTTTCTGATTTATTTTCTGCTTTATAGTTTAAATTGACATATTAACTTATTTCTAGAGTAGCTTTATATTCCTATTTACGGTACTTAAAGTTGAAGTAACTTAGATAGAGATTTGTAGGTATTACTTAGTATCGGAAAGGGTATCAAATCCACGTGTTTACCGTTCATAAACAGCCGCCATTGTTACGTGAAAATTAATCAATAAAATCTATTAATCTTGTCGAACTTCATTGGCAATTAAATTGTACTTTTAACTATACATATAACCACTTAGGTTACGGAACATAAATAATTAGTAAAAATAAATAATTAATACATAACTTGATACTATATAATATCGGTGTTTAGATACACCATAGACACTCTTAAAAAAACTATAAAGTAGTTGTTGTGGGCATCATTTGCTCTCTCTCATATTGTGCTCCGCCTTCACGACGAGTTGCCATGATACTGCACTAACTCAAATAAGTAACGCTTCACTAATAGAGAAGACTATTGTTACTTATTCTCAGTGAGTACCACCACCCAGACATGTTTCAAGGCTATTTATGTATGTATGTGAATATCTACTCGAATATCCACTTGTCCCTATTAGACTTAGAAAAGCAAAAAGGTAGAGGGAAAGTTATATAGTAGGAGTGGAAGAGGAAAAGAAACGGTGTAGAAGAATGAAAGGGACAATAACTCCTTCAACTCACACCACTCAAAAACTCAAACTCCTCGAATAGGCAACGCTTCCCCAGTGGAGAAGGCTGTTGTTACCTATTCTTGGAAACTCTGGACATCATCAGGCGCCCCCTGGTGCCGTTTCAGGGCTATTTGGCCCTTCTTCGTGGGTGGGTAGGTACCCGAGTGATTTCAAGGCTATTGGCCTATCATCAGTGGGTGGACAGGCCCTAGTATTGCAGACATGACGACCCAGTTGTGAAGTTAATCGCACAATATGAGAGATACCAAAAGGTGTATAAGATAATATTTAAAATAATTAAATGCACATGGCATAATACTTTAATAAGAGTTTAGTATCTATATAATATCGGGGTTTAGATACACCATAGACACTCTTAAAAAAACTACAAAGTAGTTGTTGTGGGCATCATTTGCTCTTTCTCATATTGTGCTCCGCCTTCACGACGAGTTGCCATGATACTGCACTACCTCAAATAAGTAACGCTTCACTAATAGAGAAGACTATTGTTACTTATTCTCAGTGAGTACCACCACCCAGACAGGCGGAGCCCAATATAAGAAAGAGCAAATGATGCCCACAACAACTACTTTGTAGTTTTTTTAAGAGTGTCTATGGTGAATCTAAACACCGATATTATATAGATACTAAACTCTTAAAGTATTATGCCATGTGCATTTAATTATTTTAAATAACTTGATACGGAAGTTATATAAAGGGATTTTGTAGATAACACTCGTTACTGAAACGCGATACAGCATATCCAGAATTCGATAGCATTAGCTTTGTATAGTATAGTGCATAATATAATATTGTCAATTAATCAGTAGATCTATTAATCTTGTTAAACTTCATTGTCAATTAAATTGTACTTTTAACTATATATATATATAACGACTTAGAGTACAAACGTAACAAATAATTAATACATACTTGATACGGAAGTTATATAAAGGGAACTCGTAGATAACACTCGATACTGAAAAATAAATATAGCGTTATAACTGTGTTAAGATACAAGTTTAAGGTTTTAAATTTTGTTCTGAAATTGTAATTTTATTGACATTTAAATCGAAATCATGACTCTGACCAGAGCAGCAAAGAAAAAGGCTCAAGCTAATGGGAGTGCTGTGACTCAGGGGAGAACTGAGGGGGGCAGTTGCCCTCTGAATCACAGCCTTTTAAGATGCACTGTTTGCTTGATGTTTGCGGAGCAATCGGGTACGGGACATGATACTGCCATGGGGGATGTCTTTGTGTGTGCACGGTGCAAGGAAATTAGGCGACAACTCGGCGTTGTTATGGGCCTATATGAGACCTTGAAAGACAGGGTGGATGCCCTCGAAGGAAATAAATTGAGGGGCCCATCAAGCTCTCAGCTGCCCACATCAACGCCAGAGCTTGCACTTGGTCATCTTGCAACACAGAGGCAGCCCCCAAGGCAGAATGCGCTGGTCCCACAGGAACTAGTAGTTGTTGGTGACTCTATTGTCAGGGAAACGGGGAACATGCTTTGTAAAAAAGGATAGGTGGAACAGGACCAGGGTATGTCTGCCAGGGACAAAGGTTGATGACGTTGTAGAGCAGATATCATCTTTTAAGGGCACAAAAGGTGATATAGTTGTACACATTGGCACTAATGATATTAAGAGTAGGAGACCAGCGGAATTACTTAACAAGTACAGGTCACTTTTGAAAAAAAGCCGTGAAGTAGGGTTGAATTTGAAAGTGTCTGCAATTCTGCCCAGACACGATAGGAGGGAGTATATGATGAGAGCCTTGTCGATCAATTCGGCCCTGGAAAGATTGTGCAAGGCTCAAGGGGTAGAATTTTTTTCAGCCTGGATTGTACTTGTTAACAGGAGAGATTGCTTCTACAGGGATGGGATACACTTAAATAGAAAGGGTGCAAGAATATTTGCTGATGCTATCGAGGCAGTGTTAGGTGGGTCGGAAAACTGCTAGCTTGGGGAGAGACAAAGACTAATGGATTAACAGTAGCCACTGGCAGAGGTGAAAGAGATTCTTGCACTGCTTCTATTGGAATGAGCAGAAGCCTGAAAAACAAGATGCAGGATATTTCAGAGACTGCTGGAAGTCATTGCGGTACAAGTAAACACATGGGTTGTGTTAGGGTAGCTAAGAATAGAAACAGGTGCAGGTATACTTGCGTGTACACCAATGCTAGGAGTTTAGTAAATAAATTTGATGAATTTGAGGTATTGCTCAAAACATCAAAGGCAGATATTGTTGGGATATCAGAGACGTGGTGTCACACAGATATAAGGAATGCAGAACTGGAATTTGGGGAGTACAATGTGTATAGAAAGGATAGACAGGACAGGAGGGGTTATGTTATTAGTTAAAAAATACACAAAATCCAAGGAAGTGAAGCCAGTCGACATTGATGGACAGGGCAGTGTCGAGTCAGTTTGGTGTGACATAAGCATAGGTAAATCAAAATTGAGAGTAGGAGTGTGCTATAGTCGTAATGACTCTGATGAGTATAATAAGATACTGTACAGGGAAATAGAATGGGCCAGTAAATCAGAGAGTCTTATAATGGGGGATTTTAATTTCCCAGATATTGACTGGAATTTGTGGGTTGGTCACTCACACACTCGCAAGGGTTTTGTGGATTTATTGGATGATTGTTTTCTACACCATCATGTTCAGGAGGCAACTAGAGGGAGTAATACTCTTGATCTGATTATCAGTAGTGATTCTTCATGCATTAGGAATCTGCAGATAAAGGAACCACTGGGTGGCAGTGATCACAGTGTGCTGAAGTGGAATTTACTCAAGGAGGTAACTACCATCAGAGGTAAAGGGAAGGGTTTTTGCTTTCGTAAAGGCGACTATGATGGTCTGAGACAGTATTTAAAAAAACTAAAATCTCGTTACGGCGGAACACTGACAATTGACTACACTAGAAGAGCGTCAATACTACACTAGTTCACATTACAGTCAGTGTTATTGAATCATAGTCTCGCTGCACGTGTGCGCGCGCATTCCTCCCTTTGTTTGTGTGCAGGTGTGTGAGTGTGACCCTGCACAAATACACATCTAGATGTTATAAAATCGTGTATTTAAATATTTGACATTAAAATCTCTCGCGACCTCAGAATTTTGCTACGCGACCCCATTTGGGGTCGCGACCCATAGTTTAAGAAGGCCTGCTCTAGAGCAAAGTTTCCGGCTTTCCCCCCCCCCCATACTTCTCTTTCAGCCCATGCGCAGTACCAAGTACTATAGGTTTTGATACCTTTCGTGTTCGGGGTTTCCATTAAAAAAAAAAAAAAACCTTGCATTTTTCAATATTGAACTTCAATTGCCACTTCTCAGCCCATCTGCCAAATTTACACAGATCTTGTTGCAGTAGCATACCCTGTAATTAACTACCCTGCCAACCATTATATCATCTGCAAATTTAGACATTAAGCCTGACATACCTCTCATCAGTATTATTAATAAATATAGAAAACAACAATGGACCCAGCACCGAACTCTGGTAGACTTCACCAATAACATTAATCCAAGAAGACCAGTGGCCATTGATAACAACTCTGTCTTCTTCCACCCAACCATCCCTTTAACCATAGCAACAACTTTCCCTTAATGGCTTACTGCTCCAATTTTTATAGCAGACATTTATATGCAACTGTTTCAAAAGCTTTTTTGAAGTCTAAATATATAATGTCAAAATTATTTTTTGCATCAGTTCCTTTGTTACACCATCATAATATCCAACCAGATTGGTTAGGCATGATTGCCCTTTAACAAATCCATGCTCTGACTGCAGTATAACTACATTCCTGTCAAGATGGTCCTCCTGCATTACTTGTTTAACCAGTGACTCCATTATTTTCCCTGGAACAAAAGCTAATCTTGCAGTTCTTTAATTACTCATGTCTCCATCTGATCCCTCTTTGTTAATTTAGGATACATTTGTGCCCCTTCAGTCCATAGGGGCCACCCCTGAATCCATGGATTCTCTCATAACCATGACTAAAGGTTTGCTTACTTTGCTGCATCCTTTAATATAACTGGATAACTCCCATCCACCTCATAATATTTTACCAGCAATGAGGTAAAATATTATGAGGTAGTCTCAAAGAAACTGGATGTTAGGAATATGTTGGTTTTAGATACTTAGGTTTTAGAGTGGCTTTTGGCACGATTCTAATGAGAATGCCCTCTGCACAACATTATGTCCAAAGTTGCTGTGGTATTAAGGTGCATGGGATTATTAATAATAATAACTAGTGTATGTCGCTCAACAAATAAAGCTAGTATTTAAATGCAAGTTCTGTATATAGGTCTAAACTACATTTATTGTTCCTTGTGCTTCCACTCAATTAAAATTGTTAACAGGGTGTGGGGTGTAACACACTCAGTACTATTAAAATTTAAAAGACTTGGAAGGTGGCAATATACAGTGATGCAAGGTTCTTTCAGGCATAGTAAGACTGCACACGGGGGTTAATATTAGTGATATATAGAAATTTTGATAGTAAAAAGAGATGCAATTATTGCCCTCGACAAATTAGTGGCAATCCCATATCATCAGTACTGTATACAGGTGTATCATCTTTTTTCTGGAAAGATATCAACTATCAACAATGATTATAATGGAGGAGTGAGTAGTTGTGGATGCAAAGCAGTTCTAATAGAAAAGACCCCAGGTTTGTAAGCTGCAAAGTTTATGATTAATGAAGGAGGCATATTGTCTCTTTGTATGATGATAACAACAAGAGAATAGATTCATGTTAAGCAAAAAATAATTTTTTTTTTTTTTTTTTTTTTTTTAATAATGAAAACTTCAAACATGGAAAGCGGTATTAGAACCTATAGTACTTAGTATTGTGCATGATTTGAAGGTTGGATAATAAGGAAGAGGAAATGTTGGTTCTGTGAGTTTTGAGTTGGACAGTGACTGGATGGCATGCATTAGCATTATTAGAGGCATATTAAACAAGAAAGCAAGCTTATACAGCATCAGCCAGAAAAAAAAAAAAAACCTTCCCATTTCACTGATCCATTCATTCCAAATGTTTGTCTAGTTCTGCCTTGGATTTATTTAAGCTATCAACTTCCACAACAACAGATGGAAGTTTGTTCCAGCAACCCGCTGGCTAAAGGCAAATTTCCGCATGTCTATTCTACAACTGTCTTTCCTCAGTTTGAGTCTATGCCCCCTCAGGTTTGTAATCTGAGCAAGAGGAAGAATCCCATCAGCATTTAGGCTGCTCAATCCATTTAAGGCCTTATACACCTCAATCAGATCACCTTGCAGGTGCCTAGTCTCTAGAAGCTGCAATTTGCAGAACTTAAGCCTTTCTTCTTAAGAGAGCATCCCTTATCAGTCTTGTTGCCCTTCTCTGTACTCGTTCTAGCAACTCTACATCCTTCCTAAAATTAGGCTTCCAGACCTGTACACAGTACTCAAGGTGTGGCCTGACCATTGCCTTATACAAGGGGATAATCGCCTCCTTATCCCTGCTCGCAAAATTCTTGTGTATCATTGACACAAGAATGACTTAATTTGGCAGCCTGTCACCACTGCTCAGAAACTTCATATCTGACTGCACAATTACCCCCAGGTCTCTTTCATTCTCCACTACCTTGAGTGTAACACCACCCAGTTGGTACATTTCTCTGGGGTTACTGCTATCCATATACAGTACTTTGCATTTTTCAATATTCAACTTCAGTTGCCACTTCTCAGCCCATCTGCCCAACGTTTCCAGATTCTGTTGCAGCAGCAGCATACTGTCACTACTGTTATTAACAACCCTGCCAACCTTTGTATCACTGCAAACTGACATTAAGCTTGATATAACTTCATCAATATCATTGATAAATATACAAAAGAACAATGAGCCCAACACCGAACCCTGAGGGACACCACTAATAACATTAGTCCACGTAGAGCAGTATCCATTGATTACCACTCTGTCTTCTCCCACTCAACCATTCTTTTATCCATTGTGCAACTTACTCTTAATGCCATACTGCTCCAATTTGTACAGCAGTCTTCCATGTGTAACAGTATCAAAAGCTTTCCTGAAGTCCAAGTACTGTATATGATATCAAAATTATTTTTTTCATCCAGTTTCTTTGTGACCATGTCATAGTATCCAAACAAATTGGTCAGGCAAGACTTCTCCTTAACAAACCTATGCTGTGTCTGAATTATTACTCCAGTCTTATCTAGATGACCTGCAATGCTTCTTTAACCAGTGACTTCATTATTTTCCCTGGAACAGAATTCAAAATAACAGGTCTGTAATTACTGGTGTCACCCTTTTATTCCCCCACTTTGTGAATTGGAGATACTTTGCACATCTCAAATCCATGGGGAACTCCCCTGAGTCCAAGGATGCCCTCATAATTATGGCTAAGGGTTAGCTTACTTCCTTTGCTACCGCCTTTAATATAGCTGGATAGATCCTGTCCACCCCAGGTGCCTTTTTAATGTTTAACTTCAACAATTTCTCCTGCACTTTGCTGTCAGGTATTACAAAGTCATTTAACTCCCTGTTAGAATTTGATAAACATCTGGCCCTCTCCTCCTTGAATAGCTCCTATGTGTGAATGTAGATGCAAAATACTCATTTAGTTAGGCAGCTATCTGAGAATGATCATCTACAGTCAAACCATTGATATCAAGTGGACCTTTAGTGTTTATATAAGTAAAGAAGTCTTTGCTGTTTTTCTTTGCATCCTTTGCCAAAGATTTCTCATAACTGCCTTCACTTGCCTAACTTCCTTTGTGACTTGATTACAGACTAGCTTGTATCTATCATAGGCTTCTGTGTCTCCTGACAATTTATGTGAATCCCATGTATTTTCCTTCTCTGCCATGAGTCTCATTAGATCATATTACATCCATTTGGGCCTGAACCTAGAAGAGTATTTTTTTTTTTTTGTTGGAACAAAAAGCCTAGTAGATTCCAAAATTACTTTATTGAATGCTTCCCATTTAGGCGCCTCCGTAGCCAGGTGGGAAGGAGTAGCAGTGCATAGCACACGCTTCTTGATTAGACCGGGGTTCGAGCCCGTCGCCACCAAATACGGAGAATGCGGAAAGGTCAGGGAATGACCACCGCATATCCCGGAGCAATATGGCCTTAGTTGCTAATGCTCCTAAAAACCAAATAACATAACATAGCTTCCCATTTAGAATTTGCCATTGGTAACATCATCAGTTGGTCCCACTGTATAGAACTTAAAAATATCTCTGAGACCACTGTAGTCACCATTATGAAAGGGAAAACCCTTCCCTTTACCCCTGATGGTACTTGCATCTTTTAAGTAAATCACACATCCGTACACTGTGATCACTGACACACAGTGGTTCCTTTATCTGTAAATTCTTAATGCATGAATAATCACTGCTGATAATCAGATCAAGAGTGTTACTACCTCTTGTTGCCTCTCTAACATGCTGCTGTAGAAAACAATCATCCAATAAATTCACAAAAGCCTAGCTAGTGTGCAAGTAACCAATCCACAAGTTGCAGTCTATATCTGGGAAGTTAAAATCCCCCATTATAAGACATTCTGATTCACTGGCCAACTCTAATTCTCTATATAATTGTTCATTGTACTCATCAGAGTCATTAGGCCTATAACAAACTCCTACCCTCATTTTTGTTTTCCCAGTGCTTATGTCACACCAAACTGACTCAACATTGCACTGTCCATCTATGTCAACTGGATGCACTTCCTTCGATTTTGTGTTTCTTAACTAACAACATAACCCCTCCTCCCTCCCTTCCTATCCTATCTATCCTTTCTGTATACATTGTACTCCCTAAATTCCAATTCTGTATTCCTTATATCTGAGTGACACCACATCTCTGATATTCCAACAATATTTGCCTTGGATGTCTTTACCCAAACTTCAAATTCATCAAATTTTGCTATACTCCTAGCATTGGTGTACATGCAAGAATACATGCACCTGTTGTTACTCTAACACAGCCCACGTATTTACTTGTTTCATAACTCCCAGCAGTTCCTGAAATCCCCAACAACTTCCTTACTTGCTTTCTGGGCTGCTGCTCATTCCAATAGAAGCAGTGCAAGAATCATTTCCATCTCTGCCTGTGGCTACTTTTAATCTATTAGTCTGTGAATCCCCCCAAGCTAGCAGTTTTCTGACCCATCTATCATTGCCTCGATAGCATCAGCAAATATTCTTGCACCCTTTCTATTTAAGTGTATCCCATCCGTGTAGAAGCAATCTTTCTTGTTAACAAGCACAGACCACGCTGAGAAAAATTCTACCCCATGAGTCCTACACAACCTCTCCCAGGCTGAATTGATTGACAAGGCTCTCATCATATACTCCCTCCTATCTTGTCATTGAGTCACCGAGAATAACTAGCTCCTGTGGGACCAGCTCTTTCTGCCCTGAAGATTGCCACTCTGTTGCACAAGAGTGAGTTCTGGTGTTGAGTTTGGCAGCTGAGAGCTTGATGGGCCCCATTTTATTTCCTTCGAGGGCATCTACCTGATTCTTCAATCTCTCAATAACGCTCATCAGAACACTGAGTTGACCTAATTTCTTCACATTCTCTGCACCTAGCACACAAAGCCATCCTCCATGGCTAGATCATGTCCTGTTCGAGAGAGAAAGATCCGCAACCATGTTGCATTTTGCACATTTTTTTAGACTGATGCGTTGGAGAATTGTTTCCTTTGGTTCTCCCCCAAACCACAGCACTTTTGCTAATTTGCCCACGTTGCTTTGCTGCTCTAGTCTGGGGGCATGATTTTTGTTTAAATACAATTTAATTAACAATAAAAATTAAAAGGATTTATAAATTAAATTGATTAATTGCCAATACTATACTAAGCTAACAGATTCCTACTACAGTGCTACATATTACACTACACATGATTTGGAAAAGAGTGGGAGACCAACAGATAGCAATCTAGAAAAACAGTTCCCAATGAAGTATCTATAGAAAAAAAGCATTCAGCAGAAACATTTCACTCTTGGGGTTAATTAGAAGAAAAGTAGTGGAAATTAGAAGTAGGATAATCTCTAATAGAGATGAGACTTTATCTGGAAAGCTGAGTGTCATTGAAAATGAACGTAGGGGCAATAGATGTTTTTTTGCAAGAAATGAACTAATAGGAGTGAATTTAGAATGATTGAAGTTGAGTAAGTTTTTTTGTCTGTGCAGTTACCTGGCAACAGCATTTAAGAATTAGTGGTGTGTATTTGAGAAGTTTGTTTGTGCTAGACATGGTTTCTCAAACTGGAAGGTGCAATGTAGTGTACTACCAGGGGCATATTTGGGGGGGGGGGGCATATGCCCTCCCTTAACCAAAAATTCAAAATTAAAGGAAAAGAATGCAGGAGGCAATTTGCTTCTTCTTTATTCTCTCAAGGGGTTATCAGTGTACAAAGACCTAACTGAAAGACAGCTGTCTTTCAAAATTCTCCAGAAAAACCAATGATTTTGTTCAATGGCATAACTATGCGAATGCAGCTGCATTTGGGCCCGAGCTTGAAAGGGGCCTGTGAAATTTGGAAGATAGATTCATTTTCAAGACAATTAATGAATTTCATTAATAAATTAAAATTTTTAATATTTTAAAATTAAATGTAAGACATTCTTATCAGCACAGCAACTGGCTATCAGAGTATTGTTTTCACTGTGCCACACTTATAGAAATAGTAGCAAATAAAAGATAGTCGTGAAATATTCAGCAAAACCAGTGCCAAATATAGGTATCTGATTTTATTCACATCACATCTGATTTTATTCTAGTGTTGAATTTATTTTACATTTTTTGTGTGTGTGGGTACACTGATTGTTGTCAGAGGGCAGTATGTTTTATTTTACAATACACAAATTTGTCACAACAGTCTCACTATGGCCAGTGTTGTCATTTTAGTGCCTTAGATTTGGCTTTTTTTTTTTTTTTGTTTATCTGAAATGAAAAACTGCAAGGACTACGAATGAGTTATTACTATGCTAACTAGAGACACATCTAAATTGCATATGATCGTTGCGTACATCGATGACGTTCTGTAAGTTATTGGTGCATTGGAAGGAACTCTTCGTGTAATTAGCATTTATCCCGTGGTGTTCAGACAACAGATTTAACAATGACAAAGAAGAGTAAAATGTCTACAGTACTTCAGTCACCCCACAATTAGCTAGTCTCGATCACACAAGTTGTCTGTCCAACATGTCACTTCAAAGTACTGTATACAGTTTCATTAAATTTATGGTTTTGAGGTCATTTGCCATTTTCACAATGACAACATTCTACCCTTGTCTATTGCTTTCTTTCTATACAGCCAACAAGATGACTTTGTCGCTTTTAATACAGTTTATAACCATTTTATATGTATCTGTTCTGTTTTCGCTTGTGGTGGGAAAATTTGTTGCAAAGTTACTTGAAGGAGAAACGAAACAAAAAAATTCAGCCAATCAGAAATTTTAATTCTGCTTTATTGTCAAAGAAAGTTCTGCAGCTCTTATCAAGTATCATGTACTATTCTGTGATTCTAAATTTAAGTAAAGTGATTTGCACAAAAAAAATTCATCCATTACCATACAAACATTCTTTTCTAACCTGTGATAGAAAGGCTGAAAATGTAAGTAAATTTATTATTCCAGTTTTCATAAGTTTACATGATGGACCATCCACAAATTATGAATGGTCCATGACTTCGGCGATTGTCAAGCATTGAACATTTGTGATATTAATGTATGTTACCCATTGATATATTATTGATTTATTATTGATATATTGATTTATTATTATTTTTTACTATGCTTTGCATTTTTTTACAATTTGACAGAAAGATTTGTAATTTTATTACTCTGATGTCAGTAATTTTTTTTTTTTTTAATTGAAAATTCGTTGTTGGATCATTTACAGATCAGAGAAAAATATTATAATATGAATTTCTACCAGTCACTCAGACCTCAACTTCCTTTCTTTGAAATTCGACTTTCTGCAGTCTAACTTTCCTAATATAGAGGGTCGCTTTATGCTGGTTCACTTTTCAAATTACTGGAGTAGACTGCCAAAAATCACACAGATATAAGGAATGCAGAACTGGAATTTGGGGAGTACAATGTGTATAGAAAGGATAGACAGGACAGGAGGGGAGGAGGGGTTATGCTATTAGTTAAAAAACACATAAAATCCAAGGAAGTGAAGCCAGTCGACATTGATGGACAGGGCAGTGTCGAGTCAGTTTGGTGTGACATAAGCATAGGTAAATCAAAATTGAGAGTAGGAGTGTGCTATAGGCCTAATGACTCTGATGAGTATAATAAGATACTGTACAGGGAAATAGAATGGGCCAGTAAATCAGAGAGTCTTATAATGGGGGATTTTAATTTCCCAGATATTGACTGGAATTTGTGGGTTGGTCACTCACACACTAGCAAGGCTTTTGTGGATTTATTGGATGGTTGTTTTCTACACCAGCACGTTCGGGAGGCAACTAGAGGGAGTAATACTCTTGATCTGATTATCAGTAGTGATTCTTCATGCATTAGGAATCTGCAGATAAACGCTTTTCCTATGTGACTCTATGTTACACTACAGGTAGTCAGCCACGTTAGTCTTAGTTATACCATGTGCTTTCAGAATTACCATTGAACGTCTATGGAGAGACCCCATTAAAAAAAAAAAAAAATTACGAGTCTGTAAATTTTTATCTGCTTATTTCTTAACAGCCCCTTTACCAATCTTTACCAAACTTATATCACTAAACTCACCGTCAGTCTGCTGATGAGGCTACTAGAGACGATCGTGTTCAAAGCCGCTAAGTGGATTTTTCTTATTTATTGATTTGAAATTATTGTTTTTCTAAAACTTTTGATTTAAATTTAGTAGTATAACATTATTTTGTGATTTTCTGATTAATTTGGTGTATTTATTCTTTTCTCGGCCTTGTAATTGCATAAAAGTATCGGTAAGGGTTTCCACGTGTTTCAACTCCGCTACCGTTCGTAAATTTCCCGCCATTGTGATACGATAGTTATATACCGTACTAGATAGCGTTAGTTGAACTTCGTTAGCAGTTAAATTGTACGTTTAAATAAATACATATAACGACTTAGGTTACAAACGTAATATAATTAATTATATTTAACATAATTAATAGCATAACATAATTAATTAATAAATTAATAGAATCATGACTCAGACCAGAGCAGCAAAGCAAAAGGCTCAAGCTAATGGAAGTGCTGTGGCTCAGAGCAGAACTGAGGGGGGGCAGTTGTCCTCTGACTCACAGCCTTATAAAATGCACTGTTTGCTTGATGTTTGCAGAGCAATCGGGTACGGGACATGATACTGCCAAGGGGGATGTCTTTGTGTGTGCGCGATGCAAGGAGTGTATCGATATCAAGCAACAACTCGGCGTTCTTGTGGGCCTATATGAGAGCTTGAAGGACAGGGTGGATGCCCTCGAAGAAACTAAATTGAGGGGCCCATCAAGCTCTCAGCTGCCCACATCAACGCCAGAGCTTGCATTTGGGCATCGCGTGACACAGAGGCAACCCCCAAGGCAGAATGCGCTGGTCCCGAAGGAACTAGTAGTTGTTGGTGACTCTATTGTCAGGGAAACGGGGAACATGCTTTGTAAAAAAGATAGGTGGAACAGGACCAGGGTATGTCTGCCAGGGGCAAAGGTTGATGACGTTGTAGAGCGAATATCATCTTTTAAGGGCACAAAAGGTGATATAGTTGTACACGTTGGCACTAATAATATTAAGAGTAGGAGACCGGCAGAATTACTTAACAAGTACAGGTCACTACTGAACAAAAGCCGTGAATTAGGGTTGAATTTGAAAGTGTCTGCAATTCTGTCCAGACACGATAGGAGGGAGTATATGATGAGAGCCTTGTCGATCAATTCGGCCCTGGAAAGATTGTGCAAGGCTCAAGGGGTAGAATTTTTTTCAGCCTAGACTGTACTTGTTAACAGGAGAGATTGCTTCTACAGGGATGGGATACACTTAAATAGAAAGGGTGCAAGAATATTTGCTGATGCTATCGAGGCAGTGTTAGGTGGGTCGGAAAACTGCTAGCTTTGGGGGGGGAGACAAAGACCAATAGATTGACAGTAGCCACTGGCAGAGGTGAAAGAGATTCTTGCACTGCTTCTATTAGAATGAGCAGAAGCCTGAAAAACAAGATGCATGGCATTTCAGAGACTGCTGGGAGCCATTGCGGTACAGGTAAACACATGGGTTGTGTTAGGGTAGCTAAGAATAGAAACAAGTGCAGATATACATGTGTGTACACCATTGCTAGGAGTTTAGTAAATAAATTTGATGAATTTGAGGTATTGCTCAAAACATCAAAGGCAGATATTGTTGGGATATCAGAGACGTGGTGTCACACAGATATAAGGGATGCAGAACTGCAATTTGGGGAGTACGTCTACAGAAAGGATAGACAGGATAGGAAGGGGGGAGGGGTTATGCTATTAGTTAAGAAACACATAAAAACCAAGGAAGTGAAGCCAGTCGACATCGCTGGACAGTGCAGTGTTGAGTCAGTTTGGTGTGACATAAGCATTGAGAGATCAAAATTGAGAGTAGGAGTGTGCTATAGGCCTAATGTCTCTGATGAGTATAATAAGGAACTGTACAGGGAAATAGAGTGGGCCAGTAAATCAGAGAGTCTTATAATGGGAGATTTTAATTTCCCAGATATTGACTGGAATTTGGGGGCTGGTTACTCACGCACTAGCAGGGCTTTTGTGGATTTATTGGATGATTGTTTTCTACATCAGCATGTTCGGGAGGCAACTAGAGGGAGTAATACTCTTGATTTGATTATCAGCAGTGATTCTTCATGCATTAAGAATCTGCAGATAAATGAACCACTAGGTGGCAGTGATCACAGTGTGCTGAAGTGGGATTTACTCAAAGAGGTAACTACCATTAGGGGTAAAGGGAAGGGTTATTGCTTCCGTAAAGGCGACTACGATGGACTGAGACAGTATTTAAATTCTATACAGTGGGACCAACTGATGATGTTACCAACAGCAAATTCAAAATGGGAAGCATTCAAAGAACTTATCTTGGAAGCTACTAGGCTTTACATACCAACTAAGAAATATTGTTCAAGGTTTAGGCCAAAATGGATGTCAGATGAACTAATGAGGCATATGGCAGAGAAGAAAAATGTATGGGATACTTACAAATTAACACATGACACAGAAGCCTATGATAGATACAAGTTGATATGCAACCAAGTTACAAAGGAGGTTAGGCAGGCGAAGGCAGATTACGAGAAATCCTTGGCAAGAGATGCAAAGAAAAACAGCAAAGAGTTCTTTACTTATGTAAACTCTAGAAGGAAGGGGATGAATAAGATTGGTCCACTTGATATTGATGGGTCAACTGTCGATGATCCTGCTCAGGTAGCTAACAAACTAAATGAATATTTTGCATCGACATTCACACATGAGGAGTTATTCAGCAAGGGGAATGCCAGAGGTGTATTCAACTCTAGCAGTAAGCTACAGAATCTTGAAATAACTGGGAGTAAAGTGGAGGAGAAACTGTTGAAGATGAACACAAGAAAGGCACCCAGGGTGGATGGGATCTATCCAGTTATATTAAAGGAGGCAGCAAAGGAAGTAAGCAAACCCTTAGCCATAATTATGAGAGCTTCCTTGGACTCAGGGGAGGTACCCATAGACTGGAAATGTGCAAATGTGACCCCAATTCACAAAGGAGGATCAAAGGCTGACACAAGTAATTATAGACCTGCGAGTTTAACTTCTGTTCCAGGAAAATTAATGGAAGCACTGGTTAAAGAAGCACTGCAGGATCATCTTGACAAGAATTCAGTTATAGCTCAGACACAGCATGGTTTTTTTAAGGGAAGGTCTTGCGTGACCAATTTGATTGGATACTATGATGTAGTCACAAAAGAATTGGATACAGGGAATAACTTTGATATTATATATTTGGATCTTAGAAAGGCTTTTGATACTGTTGCACATGGAAGACTGCTGCACAAATTGGAGCAGTGTGGCATTGGCGGCAAATTGTTGCTATGGATAAAGGGATGGTTGAGTGGCAGAAGACAGAGAGTGGTGATTAATGGACACTGCTCATCGTGGACTAATGTTATTAGTGGAGTCCCTCAGGGTTCAGTGTTGGGTCCATTATTGTTTTCTGTATTTATAAATGAAATTGATGATGGTATATCAAGTTTAATGTTCAAGTTTGCAGACGATACAAAGGTTGGCAGGGTTGTCAAGGACACTACTGACACTATGCTGCTGTAACAGGATCTGGAAAGGTTGAGCAGATGGGCTGAGAGGTGGCAAATGAAGTTTAACATTGACAAATGTAAAGTACTACACATGGGAAACAGAAACCCCAGAGCAACGTATCAACTCTGTGGTACTACACTGACAGTGGTAGAGAATGAAAGGGACTTGGGGGTGGTTGTGCAGGCAGATATGAAGTTCTCTGAGCAGTGCAGACGGGCTGCAAGAGTAGCTCATGGAGTATTGTCAATGATATACAGGAATTTTTCCAGCAGGGATAAGGAGGTGATTATTCCATTGTATAAGGCAATGGTCAGGCCACACCTAGAGTACTGTATACAGGTCTGGAGGCCCCAT